>NC_134895.1:19041336-19073836 GCF_041734735.1 Babylonia areolata
AGATACTTAAATCATGAATGATGCCTCAGGGGAATCAGACCTGATTCGTCAGAAAGGAAATGCGTCAAGTGCTCCCGGTTTCCTTTCTCTCTTCTCTTTCTTTTGAAAAGTAAGAAGAATGCGTGAGTGAATGGGTGAGTGAGTGAGTGAGAGAGCGAGAACGAGAGAGAGAGATCGTTCGTTTATTCATTTATAGTCTGTTCATCTAAGATGATGATATTAAGAGATATTGAGAGAGAGTGAGTGTGCGTGCGTGTGTATGAGTGTGGCACACTTGCGTATGTGTATGTGTGAGAGTGAGAGAGATCGAGAGACAGAGACAGACAGAAAGAGACAGAAATAGATATAGAAAGAGAGAAGGAGAGAGAGAGAGAGAGAGAGAGAGTACTGGCCAGAAAGGCAGAGTGGACAAAACTCAAACCAACAGCAATGAAATTTGACAGATGGTATAGCATACAAAGGTACAGTATTCAAGATACAGATGGTATAGCATTACAAAGGTACAGTATTAAAGATATTGATGGTATGGGATACAAAGTATTAAAGATATATATGGTTTAGCATTACAAAGGTACAGTACTAAAGATACAGATGGTATAGCATACAAAGTATTAAAGATATAGATGGTATAGCATTACAAAAGTACAGTATTAAAGATATAGATGGTATAGCATACAAAGTATTAAAGATATAGATGGTATAGCATTACAAAAGTACAGTATTAAAGATATAGATGGTATAGCATTACAAAAGTACAGTATTAAAGATATAGATGGTACAGCATACAAAGTATTAAAGATATATATGGTTTAGCATTACAAAGGTACAGTACTAAAGATACAGATGGTATAGCATACAAAGTATTAAAGATATAGATGGTATGGCATACAAAGTATTAAAGAAATAGATGGTATAGCATTACAAAGGTACAGTATTAAAGATATAGATGGTATAGCATTACAAAGGTACAGTAATAAAGATATAGATGGTATAGCAAAGTATTAAAGATATAGATGGTATAGCATTACAATGGTACAGTATTAAAGATATAGATGGTATAGCATTACAAAGGTACAGTATTAAAGATATAGATGGTATAGCAATGTATTAAAGATATAGATGGTATAGCATTACAAAGGTACAGTATTAAAGATATAGATGGTATAGCATACAAAGTATTAAAGATATAGATGGTATGGCATACAAAGTATTAAAGAAATAGATGGTATAGCATTACAAAGGTACAGTATTAAAGATATAGATGGTATAGCATTACAAAGGTACAGTATTAAAGACCTCAGTGAGAGCAAAAGAGAGAGAGAGAGCAAACGAGCGAGCGAGCGAGCGAGCGAGAGAAAGAGAGAGAGAGGGGAGACAGACAGAGACAGAGAGAGAGAGACAGAGAAAGATAGAGACAGAGACAGAGACACACACACACACACACACAGAGAGAGAGAGGGGGACCGCATGAAAAAGGTACAGTAATAAAGACCTCAGTACCCCCGAAAACGGAGTATGGCTGCCTACATGGCGGGGGTAAATACGGTCATACACGTAAACGCCCACTCGTACGAGTACATCCCACGAGTGAACGTGGGAGTTGTAACCCACGAACGAAGAAGAAGAAGAAGAAAAAAGACCTCAGTGAGAGGGCAAAATAGAGAAACTGCGAGCGAACGAGCAATCGATCGATCGAGAGAAACAGAGAGAGGGAAAGAGACAGGCAGAAATTGAGACAGAGAGAGACTGAAACAGAGCGGGGGTTGTGTGTGTGTGGGGGTGGGGGGGGGGGGGGGGAGAGACAGGGAGAGAGACAGACAGACAGAGACAGAGAGAGACACACACACACAGACACAATCAGATAACTTTAAGACAGAGAAAGATGTGTCAGGCAGGAAAACGCCGGTGGCACATAAAGAAAGCAAGACAATTGCAAGCAAGATGCAAGAAGTTGGGGGTGGGTTTGGGGGTGGGGGGTGGGGGTGGGGGGGACAGGAGGGGGTGGGACAGAGGGTGGACGGGGTGGGGGGGGGGGGGGACAGGTGGGAAGGTGAGACAGGGCGGGGTGTGGGTGGGTGCTGGGGGGAGGAGTGGGGGAGAGAGAGAGAGAGAGGGAGGCGGCAAGGGAGACAGGAGTGGGGTGGGGATGGGGGGGGGGGGGGGAGAGGTGCAGATCTCAATCAGCCGGCTGTCTTTACTATGTCAATGCCAGCGGGGCCACAGGAAGTCATGAATCGGAACAGGAATGAGGAAGTTGGGTGACGCGGGGGGGACTAGAGTGTGGGGGAGAGGGTGGGAGAGTTGTGGGTGGGGAGAGGGCGAGGAGGGGGGGAGGGGGAAGGGCAGCGGGAGGGGGAGGAGGATATGGATAGAGGTGGGTGTGGGGGAGGGGGACGGGGTTGTGCTCGAAGATCAGCGTTTTGTTTGTCTTTTGTGACGATTAAGTGTGTGTGTGTGTGTGTGTGTGTGTGTGTGTGTGTGTGTGTGTGTGTGTCTGTGTGTGTCTCTGTGTGTGTGTGTGTGTGTGTGTGTGTGTGAGTGAGAGAGAGAGAGAGAGAGAGAGGAGCAGCAGCAGCGTTAGTTGTAGCAGTAGTAGCAGTATGAGGAGCAGGAGGAGTTTCATTATTCTGTGTGTATTTTCACATAATATATAAGTTTAGAAGTGTCCCTGTTTATCCCTGTTGTAGTAGTAGTAGTAGTAGTAGTAGTAGTAGTAGTAGCAGCAGCAGCAGCAGCAGCAGCAGTAGTAGTAGTAGTTTCATCTTATGACTTTTTATCAAATATAAGACATAAGCGTCACTGTGTATTCGTAGCGGGAACTTCCATCTTCAGTGTTATCAGCAGTCCGGTAACACACAACGTAATGTACAACGAATAATACGGTTATTACAACTGATAATACGACGAACAACTGCTTGCTACACAACCAATAAAGTCGGTATCTCTGATGGTGGGTAAGCACGCTAGAAAGGAAGGAAAGTGCACTGGAAAAGGTACTTAGGTACTTCAGAAAGGTAATCAATCAATCAATCTATCTATCTATCTACTGATGATTTAAGTACTTCGGGAAAACCATACATGTATAACATATTTTAACCATATGAAAAAAAACAATTGCTCACATGGTTCTGTCATATAAAAAGATTATAATTATATAGATTACCGCGGCAGGCGGTTTCATATTGAATCATGCTATTGATAGTCCAGCCCACTGCACAAGGAGCATTAAATTTTCAGGACATGCAGGCTTGTGGGGTTTTTGAGACTTCGGTTACTGATAAATCTTTTCAGTTCCTTAAAAAAAACAACGTTTCTTCTCTTGTTTTCGGTTGTTGTTGTTCCTTTGCTCTTGTACTGTGTTTGGTTTAAACAAGTCTGGCATCAGAGTTCGTTGCTGTGTCACTGGCAAAGAAAGCAATCCAAACGGTCAGGAAAAGAGCGGAAACAAAAAGCAGGAAACGCCGACATTTCAGAAAATACCACACAAAAAAAGTCTTCAAACACACACACACACACACACACACACACACACACACACACACACACACACACACACACACACACACAAGTACACACAAACAAACCCCCAAAATTTTCGGCATTCTCGCTTAAACCCTTTAAACGAACTTATTTCTCAGGCACATCCAAGTGCGAACGCCGAAACCACCTCTCTCTCTCTCTCTCTCTCTCTCTCCACACACGCACATACGCACACGAACATACACACACACACACACAAACATGCACACACATGCAAACATAGATACGAACGCGCGCACGCACACGCACACACACACGCACACACACACACACACCATACCAACACAACATCCTCATCACCACCTGTCGTTACAACTCCCCATGTCCCTGATTCTTGTTTTCCTTTCTGCACCAGAGGCAACAAACACGCGCAGTGGCAAATACTTTCTTTTTTCCCCCTGCAACGACTGAACCGAAAACGAAAACACCCCCGCCCCGACCATCTGCATGTTCTGATTCCGATGGTGGCAAAGCCAAAAAACACACAACATTAACACACACACACACGCATACACACACACACACACACACACACACACACACACACACAGACAACCCAAGAAAAGAAATACAACAATAACAAAACAACAACAACAACAACAAGAACAAATCAAAAACAACAAAAAACAAAAGCAAACTAACAAAAAACACAAAAGACACACACACACACACACACACACACACACACACACACACACACACACACACACACACACACACACACACACACACACACACACACACACACATACACAAGGGGGGGAAAAAGGTTAAAAACAAACGAGCAAAATTGTCAATACAACAACAACTGATTAATACAAATATTTCATTTTTATTTTACATTAAAAAAACAAAAAAAACAACAAAATGTTTTACAGCACAACAAATCCTACAAAAACTCTGGGCTAGGTTGTGGAGATGTAGTCCGAAAATGAGAGAAACTGTGGAGAGAGAGAGAGAGGTAAGGTAAGGAAAGGAGTGAAGAAGGCTGAGAGAGAGGGAGGGGGGGGGGTGTGGTCGGGGGGGTGGGAGGGGGGGAGAGATTGAGATACGTACAGAGAGAAAAGACAAGATAAGACAAGACAAGACAAGACAAGACAAATTCTTTATTTTCCAGGATAATAGACAAGCACTGGCGCGATTTGTTTCATCCAGTCCCCGCCCTGAAATAGGGTCTGCACTACACAATACTACATTATATAATCTGTCATTGCATGCACTACACAGTGCTACTTAAAGTCATAGCATGCGAATACAGTACTACATAAAGGCATAAGCATGCTAATAATACCACGCGCACACGCACGCACACACCCACACACACACACACACACACACACAAGCATGGTATTAATAAACGACATTGGAAAAAAACAACAACCCCACTCTCAAAAACAAACAAACAAACAAACAAAACAAATCTACCCACACAGAACACACACACACTCTCTCTCTCTTTCTCTCTCTCTCACGCACACGCACACTTACACACAAGACTGACAGACAGACAGAGAGAGAGAGAGAGAGAGAGAGAGAGAGAGAGAGAGAGAGAGAGAGTGTGTGTGTGTGTGTGTGTGTTCTGTGTGGTTTGTTTGTTGTTGTTTTTTTTGGGGATGGGGTTGTTTTTTGGGTGTTTTTTTTTCCTATGTCGTTTATTAATACCATGCTTGTGTGTGTGTGTGTGTGTGTGTGTGTGTGTGTGTGTGTGTGTGTGTGTGTGTGTGTGTGTGTGTGTGTGTGTGCGCGCGCTCGCGCGCGCGCGCGCGTGTTATTATTACCATGCTTACACACACGTGAGAGAGAGAGAGAGAGGTGGGGGTGGGTGTGGGGTGGGAGGGGGACGAAACGAAATCGTTAGCGAAGATAATGAGATAAGCATGACTGAACAATGCTTTATTTTTCACCTAACCCTGGGGTGGAAACAAAATGTAAACAATATTAGTGGTGGAAGATACAGTAAAGCAAAACGTACATGACAAGCAAACTCGAAACAGACAAATACATTATATAGAGGAGGGAGAGAGAGGGAGAGAGAGAGGGAGAGAGAGAGGGAGAGAGAGAGAGAGAGAGAGAGAGAGGGAGAGAGAGAGAGAGAGAGAGAGAGAGAGAGAGAGAGAAGGAGAATAAAGCAGCAGGGAGTGAGCGTGAGTGCGTGCGTGCGTATTTGTTTATGTATGCGTGTCCGTGCTTGTGTGTGTGTGTGTGTGTGTGTGTGTGTGTGTGTGTGTGTGTGCGCGTGCACGTGTTTGTGTGCGTGTGTGTGCGTTTGCGTGAAGTTTAAACGTCATTTCAAATTGAGTAATTTCAGACGAACCTTATCATAACACAATTCATTTCCTTATCTAAATTTTGCTCTCACGAGTGACACGCTAACAGACTGGATAAATATTATTTACAACAACGAGCGTGTTTTAAATTGGGCCAGAGTGAATGTTTACCTTGCTCTCTCTGTCTCTCTATATCTGTCTGTCTGTCTGTCTGTCTGTCTGTCTGTCTCTCTCTCTCTCTCTCTCTCTCCCTTCTCATTCTCTTTGTACACCCGAGCATGTGTGTGTGTATACTATACACACACAAACACAACATACATACATCACACACACACATTTACACACACACACACAAACACACACACACACAACCTACATTCCCCCCCACCCCCCTACCACTCACAACCCACCCACATGCCCCCAAATCCGGTCCCCCACTCTCCGCACACACTCACACACACAGAGCAAAAGAAAACAATCACAGAGGCCAAGAAACACAACGGTGATGGTGAACAGGGACATAACTCCGGTACAGATTCAGCTCCTCCAAGCGGGGGTTATCGATCCTGATCGAAAATTAAAAAAAAAAGAAAAACATGCTGTTTTCTGATAGCACGCACGCACGCACGCACACGCACGCACGCACACACACACACGCGCGCGCGCGCGCTCAGTGAGAGAGAAAGAGTGACGGAGGGAAGGAGGGAGGACAGAGAACGAGAGAGGATATAGAAAGAAAAAGAAAGAGAGAGAGAGAGAGGGAGGGAGAGAGAGGGAGAGAGAGAGGGAGAGAGAGAGAGAGAGAGAGAGAGAGAGAGAGAAAGAGAGAGAGAGCGGGGGGAGTGAGAGGGGGGGGGGAGTGAGAGAGAAAGTCAGTGGAAGAGGGAGAGAGAGAGATACAGAGACAGAGAAAGACAGAGACCGAGACAGATAAAGAGAGGCATGGACACATGGAATAAGAATAACAAAAACGAAAGGAAAAATTCCCCAGAAGCCCAAGCAAATGGTGTACATACAATCAAAACCGAAATGAGATACAAACAGAAAGACAGAGAGATAGAGAGAGAAATAGAGAGAGAGAGAGAGAGAGAGAGAGAGAGAGAGAGACAGACAGACAGACAGACAGACAGACAGACAGACAGACAGAGTGTAATAATGATAAATTGCAGAGAATACAGTTCTCCCTCCCTCTCTCTCTCTCTCTCTCTCTCTCTCTCTCTCTCTCTCACACACACACACACACACACACACACACACACACACACATACACACACACACACACACACACACGCACACAACAACAACAACAACACGCGTGATTGAAAAAAGGAAAAGGAGAGGGGTGTACATAAACATACAAGCACATCACAGCCATACCAAAATGTTATACATACATATCATCGGTCACATCAAGCGAAATCGCTGTTTAAATCATAATCATCAAGACAATACAATATTTCAAAATTTAAATGCACTGTACAAGAAAGAAGACAAATTCCGAACATCACTCACTCTTACGGACGATACCAACAAACTAAAATTTAAAGGGACATGGATTTTGGAAATATCTTAAAGGAATGATGATATCACGAAGAGCTGAACAACACAAAACAAAATGCAATTCATCTTCCTTGGATTCTTTACACAATGGACGAATCAAATTACTTTCATTGAATTCTCTGTATCTATAATGATGTACAGTCAAATCAGATGTACCGAATAAGAGGGAGGGAGAGATGGAGAGAGAGAGGGAGAGAGAGGGAGGGAGAGAGAGAACGAACGAACGAACGAACGAAATTTTATTTTACGAGGGTAAAGGAGTAAGCACAAAGTACTTTTTTACATCCAGCCCTCTGGCATAAATAATAATTGGAAAAAAAGCAACAAAGTAAAAAAAAAAAAAAAAAAAGCAAGAAAAAAAAAAAGAAAAAAAAGCGAGAGTCAATTCACAACATCAGAGAGAGAGAGAGAGAGAGAGAGAGAGAGAGAGAGAGGGAGAGAGAGGGAGAGAGAGAGGGAGAGAGAGAGAGAGAGAGAGAGAGAGAACCGACCGAGACAGACCGACAGGAGCAGTGAGACACCGCTCCAACATGCGCATGAGTCAAGGGAGAAAACCGCGTTCGAAAGAAAACCGTCCCTGCGTTCGTTCTCGACAACGTTATTTCCCCTGGACACGATTCGCTGGCGCATCGTTGACTGAACGTTATTTTCACGTTCGTTATCGCGGGGCAACGCCAGTTCCAAGCAAGAATAAAAACACAGCAAAGAAGGAGAAGATGTAGAAACAACGTTTTTTCGCCAGAGTTGGCAAGGTTTCTGGATGAAGGGAACGAAATGTGGACGACACGATGCAAGGCAAGGCAAGTTTATTCCACATGTGTCCCCTGCATGGGGGCGTTATAACATATATAAACACATTTTACCCACACCATATAAACAACAAGAGTGATGTCATAAAATACACAAACACAAAAATGCTAACACGAGCAAACAAACAAATACAAAAAAAGATTTATTTTCCCTTCGAAACAGGTAATGTTATTTTCCTTATCAATAAGAGAGACACACGGAACTGTACATATTTTTTGTGTGTGGTGAAACTGCAGTACTGACACTTTGTCGTTAGATATGATGCTGGGTGGATATTATGCTGGTTGGAAAATACATCTGGAGATCTAGGAACTAAGCAATAAAACGTTTATAGATAACACCTACTATCCTAAACACTGATTAAGAAACATCAGTACCATACTGAAGATCAGTCTAACAATGACGACGTCCCACCTTTCCTTCTCTCTCTCTCTCTCTCTCGCTCTCCCCCTCTCCCTCCCCCCCCCCCCTCTCTCTCCCTCCCCCCTCTCTCTCTCTCTCCCCCCCCCTCTCGATCCTCCCTCCCTCTCTTTTGTAGATTAGCAAGGACAGATTGGAAGAAATGGGCCATGCCTAAAATCTTAATCCTTGAATAAAAACGTTTGGGGTTATGATTTATGATTTCTCTCTCTCTCTCTCTCTCTCTCTCTCTCTCTCTCTCTCTCTCTCTCTCTCTCTCTCTCTCTCTCTCTCTCTCTCCTCTCTCTCTCTCTCTCTGAGAAAGTTAATTAATTTGATAAATATAAGACAGCAAACAATACCCTTATATCAATGCACGGACTGAATATTCATTGGGCACAAAAAGGAGAGAGAGGGAGAGAGAAAGAGAGAGAGAGAGAGAGAGAGAGAAAGAGAGAGAGAGAGAAGGAATAGTACAAACGAATGATGATAACATTCTTCAAGAATAGAATAGAATACAAATTTGGGATTGTACAGCATTCTTGTGGACAATTTCAACAAACCACTGAGATATCATTATTTAAAAAAAAAACAAACAAACCAACAAACCCAAAACAAACAAATAATTAATCCACCATGCACGTGGTTCAATGCCAAATCGCGAGCAGACAACGCAAGAACAGTAACTCTTGTTCATGTAAGTTCGTTGCGCGTTCTTCTTCGAACAGGTTACTTCCCTTCATTACTGAAACCAACGGCTGCCCCCACCATCACCACCACCATACCACCACTAGTTAACCATCAACCAACCTAAGGAGTTAATTAACAAACCAACAACCAGCCTATGGATCAAGCTAAAGTTCAGTTCGCCAAACGACTAGCCTGCCCGTTCTCATAACAAACCATCCGCCATACAATGACCAGCTCCATCAACAAACCATCACCCCAATAACCAGCCACCTACCAGTCTCTCAACCAACCAAAACATCAACCAATAAACTAAGTTATAATCAAGTCTATTATCCACAAACTGATTTTCAGGCCACTTGGACCCTTTCATAATTCAGTGAACTGACAGACAATCAACCAGCCAGCCAACCAACCAACCAACAAACTATACCATCGACTGGATCCTTTCGTCAATCAACTAATTAACATACAACCAATCAACCACCCAACCAACCAACCTACAAACCAATTATACCATCGACTGGATCCTTTCGTCAATCAACTAATTAACATACAACCAATCAACCACCCAACCAACCAACCTACCAACCAACTATACCATCGATTGGATCCTTTCATCGATCAACTAATTAACATACAACCAATCAACCAGCCAACCAACCAACCTACCAACCAACTATACCATCGATTGGATCCTTTCATCAATCAATTAATTAACATACAACCAACCATCCTACCAACCAACTATACCATCGATTGGATCCTTTCATCAATCAATTAATCAACATACAACCAACCAACCATCCAACCAACCAACAAACCAACTATACCATCGGCCTGTCGACCAACTGACTCCTAAGCTACCAGCCAACTATACCATCAACCTATGAACCAACTAACTGGCAGGCCAAGTGGACTTGGTTCTTTCAACTGAACCAGTTAACCATCAACCGACCTGTCCATCCATTAAACCAAGCGGACTCACCTGCATTGATTTTTTTTTCACCAGCGAACGGGCCGTCGACCTGTCAGTCAAAAGTCAATAAGTAACATGCAAATCAAATATCGGTTTACCGAAACAACTAACCACCAACCTATCCACCAACCAACCAACCAGCCAACCAACCCACCAGCCAATCAAAACCAACACAGTTTACAGACCACAGGAGTGGTGAACTCACCTTCCTTCAAGGAACTCATCAGAATCTGCCCCCAGCGAGTCGAAGGATTGGCTGTGTCCTGGAACACAAGAAAAAAAAACAAACCCGTATCAGTCATAATGTTGATTTGTTTCCTTATGGATTTGATTAGTTAGTTTGCTAATTATCTATGGATCTATTTATTCATAATTTTCTATATCTATTTGTTTGTTCGTGGAACACAAGGAAACAAAACGATGCAATGTATCGCCCGATAATGTTGATTAATTAATTAATAGTTTTCATAATGACATATCACATAATTACATGCACGAAAAGCTAACATTACATGGAGAAAAAACAACACAAACAAACAAAAAAAAACAACAACAAAACCTGACAACATTATCATGTTATTAGGCTAAAACATCAAGACAGAAATGACCAATGTTTATCAGTCGTTAAAAAGACAACGTAGTGGAATAACTGAAATAAAATAAAACTGGTGTGCTTCGGACAGTCCTGGAGCAAATTTTGGTTCCACCCACAGTTGGAATCTGGGCAAGCCAAGTCCTCCGTTTTTTCTTTCCTCTTTCATTGTCAGAGAACTCTCGAATTCCAACTTCAACGTGAGAAGAGCGATAACGATAACGACAACGATTTAAATATGGACATAAGAACGCCAAAGTGATAAGCAGAAAGAAAGAAAGGAGGAAAAGGAGGTGGAGGAGGAGGAGGAGCAGAAGAAGAAGAAGAAGAGAAGGAGGAGGAAGAGGAGGAAGAGGAGGGGCCTGGATTACTATGTGGAATGACAGCAAGAAGGACTGAGACACTGGTCAGCCCAACAGACAAAAGCAACCAATCAACCACTCATATTCATGAACCAGACGGTGTCATTTCCACACAGGCAAGCGAAGAAAGAGAGCAAGGAAGAAGAAGAAGGAGAAGAAGGAGAAGAAGAAGAAGAAGAAGAAAGAACAACAACAACAACAACAACAGCAACAACAACAAAGAAGAAGAACAAGAAACTCGATTTTCTCCAACACCCCGACATTTCCCTTTCACCCATTCCACCTCGGCGTAAGTAACTCTGTCTGGACCAAAATCAATTGTAGTATACGCAGTTACTTCCCTTGATCCATTGCCCTTTCGTGCCGTGAACGTTCCAGCACTCTGCAGAGGTGCGTGCGTAATCGCATGCTTGCGCGCGCGCGTGTCTATCTGTGTATGCGCGCACGCGTGTGCACATAACTCTCCTTTTCTCTCCGTCTGTGCCCCAGCCCACAGTTTCAGTTTCAGTTTCACTTTCTCAAGGAGGCGTCACTGCGTTCGGACAAATCCATACACGCTACACCACATCTGTTGAGCAGATGCCTGACCAGCAGCATAACCCAACGCGCTTAGTCAGGCCTTGAGTGCATGCTTACATATTTGTGTACCTATGAAAGTGGATTTCATTTTACGTAATTTCGCCAGAGGACAACACTCTCGTTGCCATGGGTTCTTTTTCAGTGCGCCAAGTGCGTGCTGCACACGGGACCTCGGTTTATCGTCTCATCCGAAAGACTAGACGCTCAGTTTGATTTTCCAGTCAAACTTAGGAGAAAGGGCGAGAGCGGGATTCGAACCCACACCCTCACGGACTCTCTGTATTGGCAGCTGAGCGTCTTAACCATTCTGCCACCTTCCAGCCCACAACACACGCACACAAAAGCTAATTAAAAACCAATTAAAAAAACAAACAAAAAACAAAACAAACATACAAAAAAAAAAAAAAAAGAACTATCACAAAGGTAAGCCTGCACCGCGCCCTTCTAAACGCAACCAGCCCGGACTCGCTGTTCTAATATCCAGTCACCCCCATTGCCCCATCCACCCTCATATTACATACATACCCACACACATCTTCACGTCCTTCCTTCCTTGTCAAATCTCCTGCAACGCACACACCCCTCTTCAGAAGGACGCTGACAAACCAAAGATCTGACCGCTCAAGACACCGCCCGTTTTTTCTTATCCGCGCTCAGCCACGTGTGCTTTGTAAATAAGCCGACTACCTCCCAACCCACACACGCTGCGCCCACTCTCCATCCCCTCTACCGCCCTCACCCCAACAACCCAATCTCCCTTTCCACTCCCCCGCACCCCTCTCTCCCGCATCCTCCCCTCTACCACCTCTCCCTGTCTCCACCACCTGTGTCTCCCACCCACCACCACCCCCCCACATCTCACCTGTATGTCCTCCTCTCCCTCCCTCCTACCTCCCTCTGTCTCCACCTGCCCCACCTCTCCCCCATTTCCCGTCTCTCACCCCCCCCCCCCCCCTCTCTCTCTCCCTTCTCATCTCCATCTTCTCGCAGTCTCCTTCCTCCCTCCACCTCTACCTGTCCCCTCCCCCGCCTCCTCCCTCTCCCCATCTCTCCCCACTCCGTCCATCTCTTCCTGTCTCCTCCCACCTTTGTCACACACCCCCCCCACCCTCTCTCTTTCTCGTCCACATCTCTCCCCACCCACCCCAACCTCTCCTTACATCCCACCTCTCCCTGTCTCACCCCACCATCTCTCTCCCCCCCCTCCCAACCTCTCCTTACATCCCACCTCTCCTGTCTCCCCCCCCCCCCACCATCTCTCTCCCCCCCCCTCCCAACTTCTCCTTACATCCCACCTCTCCCTGTCTCCCCCTCCACCATCTCTCTCCCCGCAACACCCAACTCTCCCCACACCCCACCTCTCCCTGTCTCCCCCCACCATCTCTCTCTCCCCCACCCACCCCCAACCTCTCCCCACATCCCACCTCTCCCTGTCTCCCCCCCCACCATCTCTCTCTCCCCCACCCACCCCAACCTCTCTCCACATCCCACCTCTCCCTGTCTCCCCCCCCACCATCTCTCTCTCCCCCACCCACCCCAACCTCTCCCCACACACCACCTCTCCCTGTCTCCCCCCACCATCTCTCTCCCCCCCCACCCACCCCAACCTCTCCCCACACCCCACCTCTCCCTGTCTCCCCCCACAATCTCTCCCCCCCCCACCCCAACCTCTCCTTACACCCCACCTCTCCCTGTCTCGCCCCACCATCTCTCTCCCCCCAACACCCAACCTCTCCCCACACCCCACCTCTCCCTGTCTCCCCCCCCCCACCATCTCTCCCCCCCCAACACCCAACCTCTCCCCACACCTCACCTCTCCCTGTCTCCCCCCCCACCATCTCTCTCCCCCCAACACCCAATCTCTCCCCACATCCCACCTCTCCCTGTCTCCCCCCCACCATCTCTCTCTCCCCCACCCACCCCAACCTCTCCCCACATCCCACCTCTCCCTGTCTCCCCCCACCATCTCTCTCTCCCCCAACACCCAACCTCTCCCCACATCCCACCTCTCCCTGTCTCCCCCCACCATCTCTCTCTCCCCCACCCACCCCAACCTCTCCCCACATCCCACCTCTCCCTGTCTCCCCCCACCATCTCTCTCCCCCCAACACCCAACCTCTCCCCACACCCCACCTCTCCCTGTCTCCCCCCACCCCCACCATCTCTCTCCCCGCAACACCCAACCTCTCCCCACATCCCACCTCTCCCTGTCTCCCCCCTACCATCTCTCTCTCCCCCAACACCCAACCTCTCCTTACATCCCACCTCTCCCTGTCTCCCCCCACCATCTCTCTCCCCCCCCCACCCCAACCTCTCCTTACATCCCACCTCTCCCTGTCTCCCCCCCCCCCCCCCCCACCATCTCTCTCCCCCCCACCCACCCCAACCTCTCCTTACATCCCACCTCTCCCTGTCTCCCCCCACCATCTCTCTCCCCCCCCACCCACCCCAACCTCTCCTTACATCCCACCTCTCCCTGTCTCCCCCCCACCATCTCTCTCCCCCCAACACCCAACCTCTCCCCACATCCCACCTCTCCCTGTCTCCCCAACCATCTCTCTGTCTTCAGCCTTCAGCATTTTCTGTAACTTCTCTCCCATTCCCTTTGAATGTGTGTGTGTGTGTGTGTGTGTGTGTGTGTGTGTGTCTCAAGGTTTGTTTCTGTCTGTCAATGCGTGATGTCACGCTCAGTCTTGCCTCGGCTTTCTTTCTAGACGTGTTCTTGTCTGTCTATCACAGACACACGAATGGAAGCCAGCTCACGCGCCACCACGAACACACACACACACACACACACACACACACACACACACACACACACACACACACACACACACACACACACACACACACACACACACACACACACACACACACTTGTCCCTGCGTCAATCAGTCTTTGTCTGTCTGTCTCCCTCCCTCTCTCTCTTTCTCTCTCTCTCTCTGAGAATGGCTGTGCGACTTTAATCTTGTCTGTCCCCCCCCCACCCCTTCCCTTTCTTTTTCTTCCTTTCTTTTTGCTTCTGTCGTTCATTTATGCCATTTTGCTTCATTCTATTTTACTTATTTCTTTTGTTTGTGTAGCGCGCCCTCCCCTGCAATGAGTGATTTGTGTGTGTGCGTGTGTGTTTGTTTGTTTGTTTGTTTCTCTCTCTCTCCTTATTTACATGGTTTATAATTTTGTGCACGCTCTCTTTTCCAGCATTATCTATTCTCCTTTCCCATCTTTGCGTCTGCAAATAGCGGTGCTAATGGCGCAAATCACGCCTCTTTACTTTCCTTGAATTCTTTCTTTCCTTCTTTCTATTTTTCTTTATTATTATTATTTTTTGTTGTTGCTATCTTATTTTCTTTCATTCTTACTTTTTTCCTTTCTCACTCCTTTCGTTTATTATATTAACACATTCTGTTTTTCTTCTTTTTTTGGGGGGGTACCCATTCATCATCCCTTTAAGCAACAGGCTATTTGTTGACTTTTTTGTATTAGATGTGTGTGTGTGTGTGTGTGTGTGTGTGTGTGTGTGTGTGTGTGTGTGTGTGTGTGTGTGTGTGTGTGTGTGTGTGTGTGTGTGTGTGTGTGTGTGTGTGCTTGTGTACGTGTGCGTGTGCGTGTGTGTGTATGTGTATGTGTGTGTGTGTGCTTGCGCTTGCACATGTCTCAAATTCTTCTAATTGCTTCTCTTCTCTGAGCTGATGACTTCAATGGTCTTTCTTTTTTTTTTTTAATATCTTTTTTGTTCTCTAATATACTGATTTCTCTCCTTTTCCTTGTTTCTTTTCATTTTCTTCCTCAGTTTATTTTGTCTTCTCCTTTCTTCTGTTCCATTCTAGATATATATTTTTTTTCTTTCGTCCATAAAGTCCTCTATCCTAAACATAAACAGTGAATTATACGCGATTTGTCATTGTATGTGTGTATGCGCGCTAATAACTTCAATCAGGTTTCTTGCATTGTATGTGTGTATGCGCGCTAATGACTTTAATCGTCTTTCTTTCTGTTTTTCTTATTGTTTTTCCTCTCTCCTTTCCTTTTATCTCCTCCTTGCTTTCTTTAATGCCTTAATTGTGGTTTTGATGTTTTCATTATTCTTTCGTTTTTCTATTACTCCACAGCCTCCTCATCTCTTATTGTAGTGTGCTGTTTGTTTGTTTGTTTGGTTGTGTGTCTACACGACTCAATGCATGAGTGATTGTAAGTGTGTTCGGTTCTTCGTTCCTTTTCATTTGTACCTCAGTTAACTGCCGTTCCCGTATTTATCTTTTGGTCGTTTTTCTCTCCACACATCTTTTTCTCCGATCGAACGAAAACGCTGCTGTTTTTCACATGGAATGTTTTCTTTGCTTACGTGGATATGTGAGAGAGAGAATCAGAATCAGAAAGAACGAAAGACAGAGACAGAGAGGGAAACACACACACACACACACACACACACACACACACACACACACACACACACACACACACACACACACAGATCTCTGGAGAAAGGGAGAAGGAGAGGAAACATAGAGAGAGAGAGAGAGAGAGAGAGAGAGAGAGAGGCAGACACACAGACAGACAAACAGTCAGACAGACGCGGACAATCAGAGGCACAAAAAGGCACACACACAACAAACACGCAGAACACACAAACACCCATGAACATTCACATACACACAGACACACAAACACACACACACTCTCTTTCACACACACACACACACACACACACACACACACACACACACGCACGCACACACAACCAGACTAACCACAACCCCCAGTCCCTCCCCCACCCCCACCCCCACAAAAAGGACCACAACAAAGAATGGGAAACGAAAAGCCGGAACCAACGACGAAACACTATCACCTCCGCCCCCTCGCCCCCCACTCCCCTTCACCACCACCAGACTCCTCCCACACTCCCCCCCCCACCACGACGATCCTTGAGAATGAAAGAACGGGGGAGGCTCGCTATGAAGAAGTTAAAAAAAACAACAACAACAAACAACAACAACAACAAAAAAACATCCTGCTCACTTTTGAAGCGAAGGCGTCACACAAGACAATCAGACCGCTGTCAGCAGATAACACTACCCATGATGTCATCACCACCACCACCACCACCACCACCATCATCATCATCATTCATCCATCATTCCTTTGAGATCAAAAACCCATAATGACAAACAGTCATACTCAAAGAGAGGTGCGAACTGACGGGCATGGATGGAGGGGGGGGGGGGGAGAGAGAGGTGGTGGTGATGATTGTGGAGGTTGGGTGGGGGAGAGGGGGGGGGGGGGTTTGCACACAGAGAGAGTAGAGTGACTGTGAGCATGAGGGGGGTTTGGAGGTGGGGGGGAGGGGGGCACAGAGAGAGAGAGAGAGAGAGAGAGAGAGAGAGAGAGAGAGAGCACACTTTCTGAAGAAAAACAACCACACACACACACACACACACACACACACACACACACACACACACGCACGCACGCACGCACACACACACACACACAGACACGCACGCACACACACACACACACACGCACGCACGTACGCACGCAAGCACGCACGCACACACACACACACACACATACACACACACACACACACTCACACGCACACACACACACACAATCAACATAGACTCCAGCAACTGACGATCGGAAAATGGAAGCAGACGTGCGAGGAAGAAGAGGAGAACGAAGAGGAGGTGAAGAAAGAGAGGAGGATGAGGACATGGGGGGCGTGGGGGTGTGTGGGTGGGGGGAGTAGGAGAAACCAGATCAGAACGAGGAAGAAGGAAATCGCAAAACCTGGGCATGCTGAAGAGAAGGAGGAGGAAGAGGATGTAGGAGGAGAAAGAAGAAGAGGAAAGGAGAACAAGGAGGAGGAGCAGGAGAAAGAGAACGGGAAACCGGAAAACCTAAGAATATCGACGAGAAGGAGAAGGAGAAGGAAGAGAGTGAAGGTAGGAGAAGGAAGTAGATGGAGGAGGAGGAGGAGGAGGAGGAGGAAAGTTATTCATAAGAAGGAGAACAAGGAGGAGGAGGAGGAGAGAGAAATCGAACAACCTGAGAATATCGACGAGAAGAAGGAGAAGGAGAAGGTAGAGGATGAACGCAGTAGGAGGATGTAGGGGGAGGAGGAAGAGGAGGAAAGCTATTCATAAGAAGGAGAACAAGGAGGAGGAGCAAGCAGGAGAAAGAGAATGAGAAATCGAACAACCTGAGAATATCGACGAGAAGGAGAAGGAGAAGGAAGAGAGTGAACGTAGGAGAAGGATGTAGGGGGAGGAGGAAGAGGAGGAAAGCTATTCAAAAGAAGGAGAACGAGAAGGAGGAGGAGGAAAAGTGGGAGAAATAGGGGAAGAGGAGGAGAAAGAGGAGGAGAAAAAAGGAGAAGAAAAAGAACAAGAGCAAGAACAAGATGAAGATTAGACAAAACGCGACGGTGGAACCAAAAAGGAACTGAAACAGGAAATGCAATTCGTCACAACTTTAGCTTCTCTTCTTGTAAGTACGGAACACGCGCGCGCGTGAGCACGCTCACACACACACACACACACACACTAAACAAAAACACACACGCACACTCATACACACAAGCACACACAAGCACACACACACACACACACACACACACACACACACACAGAAAGACTTACACCCCCACGCAGAGAGAAAGCATTCACGCGCACGTAAAAATGAGTATCCTGACGTTCCTCCCCCTCCCCCAGCCACCCTCCACCCCCCTGTCCCTCCCTTAAAAAAAGGGAGAGTCAGAGAGAGAGACCCTCCCCTATCAGACTCACCCAAAGGACACACACACACACACACACACACACACACACACACACACACACACACACACACACACACACAGAGAACAACAGTACCAAAGAAGGACACCACAATGATGATAGCAAGCCCCAACGACTCCTTCCCATCAATAATGAATCACGATGATAATACAGCCAGCCTCCCCTGTCTCTCCCGGCCCGCACCACACCCCCAGTCTCCTCCCGAGGTACCCACGGACATGGGAGGCAGCGAAGCGAAAGGACGCCAGAGGAAGGTGACAGAAATCATAATCATCCTTGTACACTGTACAGTCTACGGCAGAGGAACCCGGGACAGTTTTTTTTTTTTTTTGGTGCTATCTATTGTCGGTGACCAAGGAAAAAAACAAGAAAAAAAACCCCAAACCAAACAACAACTTCTACCTGCATTCTATCCGGCTGGCTTAATCCGGGGCTGTCTTTGGTACTATCTATTGTCGGTGACCAAGAACCCCCCCCCCCAATCCCCACAACCCCCACCCCTAGCCCGAAAAAAACCCCAAACAACTTCTATCTAGATTCTGTCAAGACTGTCTGAATCCGGGGCTGTCTTTTGTTTTCAACATTTTTTAAAATTCCATTTTGATAGGTTGACATTTTACAACAACAACATCATCTTAATGGACATTTATAAAGAAGAAAAAAACAGAAAAACAACAACATAAATACTCTGATAGACAGAAACAGCCAAGCAGCTGTTACCATCATGGAGTATTATCATTCATTTCCTAACATCTTACACAAGCTGTCAAGGAAAACAAACTGTCAAGTATCTTAGAGTATGTTCACAGTAAGTGGGCTGTCTTTGGTGCTATCTATTGTCCATGACAAAAAACCAAAAAACAAAACAAAACAACAACAAAGCAAAAACAAAAATGACAACAACCCCCAAAAAACCCCAACAACTTCTATCTAGATTCTACCAGGGCTGTTTGAATACGGGACTGTCTTTGGCGCTGTCTATTGTCGGGGGCCCCAAACAACAACAACAACAAATAAAACCACACACACATGTCCCCCGCCCCTCCCCCACACACACACTTCGATCTAGATTCTATCAGAGTGTCTGAATCCGGGGCTGTCTTTGGTGCCACCTATTGTCGGTGACCAAGAAAAAAAAAGAAAGAAAAAAAACCCAACAACAACAACAACAACAACAAAAAAAACACACACCCCAAACCCCCCCCCCCCCCCAAAAAAAAAAAAAAAACCCCAAAAAACCCCCAACTTCTATCTAGATTCTGTTAGGGCTGTCTGAATCCGGAGCTGTCTTCGGTAACCAAGGAAAAAACAACAACGACTTCTATCAGGGCTGTCTGTATGCTACCTATTGTTGGTGACAAAAATCATCTTTTTTTTTCTGTGTAGATTATATACAACTAATCTGTGACGTGTATCAAGTCTGCATACTGGATTCCACTGGTTCGCGAGAGAATCCATATTAGCTGTGTCGATTCTATCGTCTATGGTGCATGTCGTGTGTGTGGATTCCGTAGTCCGCGACAAAATCCATGTGTGTAGATTTTACAGCGATACAAATAAAACTTGCATAGATTTCGCATTTATGACAAAAATTATACGTGTGTAGATTCTGTTGCCTGTGTCATAAATCGTATCTGTTTTGATTCTGCAGTCTGTGCCATCAATAATATCTTTATATATTTTGTCATCGTTACATCATTCATATATGTATATATTCTGCAGTGTGGTCCACGTTGCAAACGTAGAGTCTGTATCTGTGACATCAATCATACCTGTACATATTCTGTAGTCTCTGAAATAAATCATGTCTGTATAGATACTGTATGGCTGTAAAGTAAATAATAACTTTATTGATTCTCTAAGCTTTGACATAAATCATATAGGTTGTGATTATACCACATTCAGTGTTTGCGGATAACAGAAATGATGGAGAATAATGAATATCGAATCTACCGAAATTTCAATACTTGTGGGCTAAAGGATTTACTCAGATGCACATATTCCATCATTATTTTAAGTTCTTTGGTGAACACCTGTAGTTACAGAGCGGTGTTTTTTCATCTTTTTAAAAAAACTGAAATCACAGAGCTGTACCAGGCATCTTATGAACAGAAGTAATACTCGTACTGACCCAGTTCACGAATAACGACTTTGCTGTTTTCTGAATCCAGGCGTTGTTGTAGTTGTTGCTGTTGTTAGTATTGTTTTGTTACAATTCAGCAGTGATTTGTATATGAAGATAGGATTAGCACCCGCGTGTGTGTCACTACTATGTATGAGTGTATGTGCGTGCACGCGTAAGTGTGTAAAAAAAACCAACAACCAAACAATTTAATAATAATACGTTTTAAGATACAAAGAAAACAATGAGACGATAAAGGCACAAAGGAGAGGAGCCAGAAGCACTGTACCCCCCAAAAACAAATCCCGGCATCTTTTGACACAAACATAACACCATACAAACCAGACAGCCGTCGCCTCGTGTTGTCTGATGAAAGCGTCACCATGTGAAGTCACGTGGCCCCCGACTCTCACACAATGTCACGACAAGATGGCAGCCACCGTGAAATCGACATCACCTCAGTGATGGCTTATGGTACAAGTCGGGACGAGGTGGGGGTAGAGAGAGGGAGGGGGAAAGAGGGAAGGGGGTATGTGGAAGGTGTGGAGGAGGGACGCTGAAGGAGGAGGTGGAGTTGACGAGTACCAAATGGAGAGAGAGAGAGAGAGAGAGAGATGTGTGGTGGTGGGGGGTAACTATCCATAGTAGGAAGAAACTACAAGAGAAACAAAATCATGAACGGTTGAAGTAGAGAAAAAAACATGAAAAAAAACCCAACCCCGAAAGGAAGGAAGGAATGATAAAAGAAAGAAGGAAAGAAAGAAAGAAAAAACCCACCTTCAAACAAAACAGAGAGAGAGAGAGAGAGAGAGAGAGAGAGAGAGAGAGAGAGGATGGAAAGAATGGGAAAGACGAAAAAGAAAAAAAGAAAAAAAAGAGAGAAAAAAAAACAGGAGAGAAAAAACCCAACTTAAATGTTTATTAAAGAAAAAGTACGCGGGAATAACAACATAAAAAGGAGGAGGAGAAGAAGAAGAAGAGAAAAAAAGCCAATACAAAACCAGCCATTGGACCGGGTCTTACGGCTGAAATGAAAGAAAACATTTTCCTTTTCCTTTTTCGTTTTCTTTCTGCCCTGCCATCTCACTCAGTTGCATAACAGCATCCACCCCGCACGCCCCCTTCTCAGCCTCCTCTCTCTTTGTGTCAAAGTCTCCCCCATCAAAAAAAAAAAAAAAAAAAAAAAAAAAAAAAAATTACACAAGACTACTGCAGCAGCAAATTTTCTGTTAATCTTCGGACTGTAAGTTACTTTCTGTTTATCTCCAAACTCAATAACGTCCCGACCGTCTAGCTCTCCCTATCTACTTCTCTCTGTGTCTCTGTCTCTTTCTGAGTGTGTGTGTGTGTGTGTGTGTGTGTGTGTGTGTGTGTGAGAGAGAGAGAGAGAAAGAGAAAGAGAGAGACAGACAGACAGACAGACAGGCAGGGTGGGAGGTGTGTGTGTGTGTGTGTGTGTGTGTGTGTGTGTGTGTGTGTGATACACACAGACACCTCTCTCTGTCTCTCTCTGCGACACACTCATTCTCTTTCAGCCCCCCTCCTCTCTCTCTCATCACTTTCCCCCTCTCTCTCTTTCCCTACTGTCTCCCTACCTCTTTCTTCCTCTCCCTGCTCTTTTCTTCTTCTTCTTCTTTTCAATCTCTCCACTTCCTTAACCCCTGGGCGGCATTCCCCCTATCTCTCCACTCTTTTACCTCCGGCATTAAGTCCACCCTGGCTGCTAGCTAGTCTCCCCGGGCTCCCATCTGATAATGATCTCATCCAGAGCACCAGTTTCTCCCTCCCTCCCTCCCCTGCTTCCCCAACCCCGCCCCCACACCACATGCGCACTACCCATCCCCCTCCCCCGTCCCTAAGAAATCCAAACGAGCGAACCAGCTTACCCGAAAACCCCAGCAAGGGAAAGCCGAATTGCAATCCGATTTGTAGCAGGCACGATAAATTAAAAAGAAAAAAAAGAGGGGAAAAACAAAAGAAAATAGAAAAAAAGAAAAAAGAAAAGGACTTCATCTTCTAGTAGTCATAAACTTTGCTCCCGTGGACGACACGACCTTGACCTCCTAATCTCCCCTCCTTCTTTCACTTACCAAAAAAAAAGAGGAAATACAGAGAAGCCTTTTGCTGTGACAAGCCGTCGTCGAAACGAACTTCTTGGAGGTGAAATCCTGCAAGATTCCCCGCCCCCCCCCCCTTCCCCCGCCCCCTCCACCCCACAAACCCCTGTCCCCCATCCATGCAAGTCTCGAAGGAGACCGCCGCCATCAGATGTTCTGGGATAGGTTTCGTTGCTGATGGAAATGGGAGGCTGACCTCTGAAACTCCACAGGGGGGGGGGGGGCAGTGTGGAAGGACTCGGCTCCCAATCTGATGCAACAGATTTCATCCTCCTTCGGAATCCAGAATCCAGATTCCATCCTGCTCTCTCAATCCTCAGCAGGGACCCCAATGGGACAACGACTGCGGGGAGGGGATGGTGAGGGGTGCGGGGAGGGGGTTGGGGGGGAGAGGCAACGAGTATCTGATCCCTAGTCTCTGGAATGGGCTGCCCTGACCTACATGTGGAGGGTGAAAGCTCTGAGTATGGTTTCATTGACCCCCACCATTCCCTAAAGCTCCGTAAAGGTTTATCTTGTCCGTGACGGAATTGGCTGACCTACATGTCGGGGTTAAAGTATATTCCATAAGCTCTGCACTTCATCCCGTCTGTGAGACTTCCATTACAGGGAAGAGTTGTGTTCAGTCGCTGTGATAGATGGCTCAACCAGAGAACGCCTTTTGTGGCTTATTTTCGTAATTTGTAGTAAATAGTTCGACGCAAAAAGAAAAAAAAATGTGTGACTTCTTTTTCGGAACTTGCGGTAATAGCTCTGTACGAAAACACCACCACCAAGTGACGAAAGTTGTGTTGCAGAAGTTAATCCTTCCCCAAAACGTGTGGCTCGTGCTTTGCACTGGCCCCAAAGCTCACCACAACAAGAGATAAACACAGTGACCGTTTGAAACAATTTATATTCATGCAGCTGAAGAATATGAGTTATCACCGGAGTATAACCCTTGTATCTGCAGAAAAAAAAATCTTTTTTCATGTTATTCCTTGCACGAAATTCATAGAACATCTCGTACACATTAATCACTAGCGCAAAAGTGAACGTTATCAGCCTCCAGAGGCTGCACTGGTTGGAGATAATCAGCCACTTGTTAGTGTCAATTACGCCTTTGTTGATCACGCATGACGATAAACTACTGATAATGATGAGGACGACGAACATGAGGATGATTATCGCGACTTCTGGACGGTTAACTTTACAGGCCAAACAGTATTAAGCGAATGAGAAATAAAATCACTTGGATAAAAAGAAAAAACCTCACCTGTATCCTGACAGTGAGACGACCACATCCATAGCCCAGTGACAGAATGGTATAATTGATTAATTAATTAATTTATTTATTCGTTGTAACCAAAATAGCACCAGGTACTCCACTACCAACAAAGGGTCAATGTCACAAATGCGTAAGCATACGAGGCATATTTTCTCTCTCTATTGACCATATTCACTACGTTTTACTTTCATTTTCTATCCCGTTTCTTTTTGTGGTAAAATAATGACAATCAGGATGGCATTCATAGTAAAATAATGACGTTATGGATAGCACTGGATTACTCCTTGTCCCACAAAGAGCTTTTTATTGGGGGGGTGGGGGGGGGACGTCACACAAGTGCCAGATAAAGGACACTCTGCTGTCAAAATTAATTATCATTATCGTCATCACATCGTAGGTGTGCAATGGAAGGAGTAAGGAGGGACAGGAATAGCAAGATGATGAAAACAGTGGGATGGCAAAATGACTGGAGGAGAAAGAGGGAACAAGGAGATAAGAGAAGGAAGGAGAACAGACGAAGAAGGATGACTGATAGTGAATAAAAATGAATAAAGAAAAAACGAAAGGAAAGAAAGAAAGAAGAAAAAAAAGAAGTAGTAGTAGTAGTAGTAGCAGTGGCAGTAGTAGCAGCAGCAGCAGCAGCAGTAGTAGTATTGAGGAGGTGAAGGAAGGGGAGGAGAAAGACGTGTGAAATGACCGAACAGGTGATGTAAAGTAAAAACGAAAACAACAAAAAACCAGTCCTGACGAGACTCTGTCAACACATAACCAACCTGCTCGAAGTGAATGCTGGATTTGTAGATAAATTTAAAAAACAAACTAGAATAATGAAGGAAGAGAGAGACAGAGACAGAGACAGAGAAACTAAGAGAGAAAGAGAAAGAGAGAGAGAGAGAGAGAGAGAGAGAGAGAGAGGGAGAATAAAAGAAAGGATGGGAAAAAACAGCCGCAGAGAATGAGGAAGAACAAAGGATAAGACGATATGTCAGTTGGATTACCATAATGATTCTCGGTGAAGAAGGCCTCTGCTCCCCCACCCTCCTCTGCTCCCCCCATCCCCCCTGTTCCTTCCTTTATTAACATTGATCAAAGCGATTCAATGTGTTATTGTATGGTTGGTTATTTTACAACTACTAAAATGCCTTTATGTACATAATAACCATATGCGTTTATTCCGATTAAACAATTATCTATCCTGTTTTGTTGGAATTCTGATCGATGCAAATCTACCAATGAAAACTGCCTCCTATTTCGGACGCTATAACGAGAGAACGTCTTCGTGGCACAACCGACACTGTGGTCTTTACACATCATTGCGTTATAAAACAACAACAACAACATAAAATCATTTGCTTGGATTCTCAATGGCTAAGAACCCACACTGAAACAACAACAACAACAAAACAACAAAACACACAACAAAACAAACGAAAAACAAACTTTTATCTCTGACCTGTCGGTGAGAAAACATCGTCATACCATACAACGAGTACCTTTATTTTCCGTATAACGGTCACCCAGGTAACGATGACCTTCTACAGCAGTAATTTCCAGTCCAGGTCTTTGATTCGAGAAAAAAACACGACGCACGCGCACGCGTATGATTGGATGGGAGAAAAAAAAAGAAAAAAAGAAAAAAAGGAGGCGTCCTTGCTGTAACACCGGAAGTCTGTAATCGGATGCGTTCTCTCTCTCTCTCTCTCTCTCTCTCTCTCTCCGTCTCTCTCTCTCTCTCTCTGTGGGTGAGAGAGAGCCAAAGCCAATGCACATTTTTATACCCGCAAGAGGTGGCAGTTCTGGCCGTTTTTCTGTCATCTAAATTGACACTGGAACAAGAATCAGCATCTGGGTATTAATTTACTGGTTTTCTCTCCCTCAGACACCCTCCCCCGACCATTACCCCCCCCCCCCTACACCCTAACATGCCCCTACTTCCCTCTACGTGTCCTTCCAACTTTCTCCTCTCCATACCTGCTGTGTTTCACACACACACACACACACACACACACGCGCGCGCACACACACACACACATACACGCACGCACACGCACACACACGCACGCACGCACGCACGCACCACACATATTCACAAATGCACACACGTCCTCACACAACACACAGACAGACAGACACAAAAAGACAGACACACAGACGCACACACACACACACACACACACACCATCAAAGTCGCAGAGGAGGAGGGGCACGGGGGAGGGGGGTGGGGGGGGGGGGGGGGGGGGGGGACACAGAACATTATTCACAACTGTCCTTCAATTGACAGCTGGAAAGACGTCTCCGGTTATTACCTCCCTTGTCCTGTCTTCTGTCCTGTTGTTTTTCTTCTTCTCTTGATTATCATTATCATTTTTAACATGGGCATTGGCGGCGGTGGTGGTGGCAGTAAACAGGTGGGAGGGGTTGGGGGCAGGATACTAGGGGGGTGGGGGGGAGGCGGGGGGGGGGGGGGGGGGAAGGGCGAGGAGACAAAGCGGAAGGGGGTAGAACGAAGGAGTGGGGGTGAGTGATGTAAGGGGGAGAGAGAGAGAGAGAGAGAGAGAGAGAGAGAGAGTGGAGGGAAGGAGATATTGATTATCAAAGATAAATTGTTTGTTTCCTTTTTTTTTCCACCCTTGCTGGTCTTTCGGTTCTTCAAAGAGCGCGAAATATTCATTCATTCATTCATTCATTCTTTTCATTCATTCATTCACCCGTTCGTTTTTTTCTCCCAACCACCCATTCATCAATTCCTCCTCGCTTAAAAAAATTGTCTGCTGTGTTCCGTTTCTTTTTCTTTTCTCTTTGATTTTTACTGTTCGATTTTTCATATTTCTCTTTTTCTTTTTTGTTTCTGTTTTTTTTTTTTCTGATGGCAAGTTTTTTGCATTCCTTTTATTCAATTATTCTCCTTTTCAAACTTTTGTCATTAAAATGTCTTCTTTCTAAACTGTCTTTTTCCTTTCAAATTACTGTCTTTCCGTTTAATCATTATGTTCTCTCTGTGTGTGTGTTTATTTCCCCCTTTCTTAAATCATAATAATTGCTTTTTTATAATCGCTGTACTTGCACAACATGCCTGTGTTGTGTGTGTGTGTGTGTGTGTGTGTGTGTGTGTGTGTGTGTGTGTGTGTGTGTGTGTGTGTGTGTGTGTGTGTGTGTTATGTAATACATTTACAGCGAGTATTATCTTTTTGTCTTTTTGAGTTATAAATTTAAAAATCAATAATCCAAAGCATATCCTTATCCCTTATAAAGTGCACACACATTAACAGCAGACTGACAGACCAAGAGACAAACACACGCACACACAGACATACACAAGCACACAGACAGACACACAAACACACATACTCACACCCTACTTCCACCGCCCCCACCTCTGTCTTGTCTCTCTCTCTCCCCCTCTCTCTCTCCCTCCCTACTATAACCACACCTCTGTCCTGTCTCTCCCTTCCCCTCTCTCCCTCCCTAATATATCCCCCACTTCTTTCCTGTCTTTGTCTCCCTCCCCTTTCTCCACCCACCTTCACCACCATATCCACCACTTCTGCCCCCCCCCCCCCTTGTCTCTCTCCTCTCCCTCCCTCCCTACTTTACCTCCCACCTCTGTCCTGTCTGTCTCTATCCATCCCCTCTGTCCTTCTCCCTCCCCACTTAATCCTCCACTTCTGCCTCTCTCTTTCTCTCTGCTTCTCTCTCCTCCACCTCTGTCCTGTCTCTCTCTTCCCACCTCTCGCCCTCCCTACTTGACCTCCCACCTCTGTCCGGTCATTTATTCCCCACACCCTCTCTCTTACCTCTCTACTTAATCCTCCACTTCTCTCTTTCTCCCTCCCTCCCTCTCCACTACATCCTCCACTTCTGCCTCTCTCTCTCCCTCCCTCCCTGCTACAACATCCACTTCTGCCTCTCTCTCTCTCCCTCCCTCCCTGCTACACCCTCCACTTCTGCCTCTCTCTCTCTCTCCGTCCCTCCCTACTACATCCTCCACTTCTGCCTCTCTCCCTCCCTCCCTCCCTGCTACACCCTCCACTTCTGCCTCTCTCTCTCTCCCTCCCTGCTACATCCTCCACCTGCCTCTCTCTCTCTCCCTCCCTCCCTCCCTGCTACATCCTCCACTTCTACCTCTCTCTCTCTCTCTCTCTCCCTCCCTCCCTACTACATCCTCCACTTCTGTTTCGCTCTGTCTCTCTCCCTCCCTCCTTCCATCCCTGCTACATCCTCCACGTCTGTTCTCTCCCCCCCCCCTGTGTCTCCCTCCCCTTCTCTTCCTTCCCCCTCTCTCCCTCCCTAATATACCCCCCATTTCTTTCCTGTCTTTTCCTCCCTCCCATTTCTCGCCACCCCCCTTCACTTCTATACCTCCCACTTCTGTCCTGTCTCTGTCCTGTCTCTCTCTATCCATGCCCTCTCTCATTCTCCCTCCCTACTTAATCCTCAACTTCTGCCTCTCTCTCTCTTTCTCTCTCTCTCTCTCCCTCCCTTCTTCACCCCCCACCTCTGTTCTATCTCTCTCTTTCCCCCTCTCTCCCTCCTCTGTCCTGTCTCTCTCTATCCATTCCCTCTCTCCTTCTCCCTCTCTACTTAATCCCCCACTAATGCCCACCCCCTCTCTCACTTTCTCTCTCTCTCTCTCCCTCTCTCTCTCTCCCCCCCCCCTCCCAACTATATCCCCCTATTCTGTCCTATCTCTCTCCTCCCCCATAACTCCCTCTCTACTTTATCCCCAACTTTGTCCAACCCCTCCCCGCCCCTCTCTCTCCATCCCCTCTCTCCCTCTCCTTCCCTGCTTAATCCTCCACTTCTGCACCCCCAACCCCTCAATCTCTTCTCCGCCCCCCCCCCCCTCTCTCTCTCCTCCGGTCGGTCAATATATATGTAATTACTGCACAGTCAGTGGCTGATGCTTTGGGAACAGCTGATCCCCACGTTGGTACCAGAGGAAGTAGAAGCGACCTCTGCCGTAGTACCAGCATAGTCCAGCCCTGAAAAGGACATGCGGGGCAGGTGGTATAGTAAAAGCCTCGCCTGTGTTGTCCCCTCCCCCTCCTCCTCCCAGTCGGTGACCTCTCTCGAGGTCAAGGCCAATCAGAGAGAGAGAGAGAGAGAAGAGGGGAGGTAATGGCACTGATGATAATGATGATGATGGGGAGAAGAAGGGAGGCCGGAGCGTTCTGGGGAAAAAAAAATGAAACACGGTACACAGTGTGGGTGGGGAGGGGGAAGGGAGGAGGGGAGGGGGGAAGGGATGGGATGGGAAGGTTTGGGGGATGGTGGGTGTTTGGGTGGTAAGGGTGGTCGATCTGGAAGGGAGCGGTTGAAGTCTCGACACAGAACACATAAAGCTGTCTCCTTATCCACTTCCCACCATCATCCTCCAAACTCCTCTTTGTAAAAAAGAACAAAAAAAAAAGAACAAAAGATATCTTAAAGAAGAAAACTGGAAATAGTATAAATAACAGTAGAATGATAAGAATTAGTAGCAGCAGTGACAGCAGAAGCAGCGGTAGAAACTTCTAGGCGAGGAAAGCGCTACGATCATTATGCGTCCTTTTCCTGCGACAGTTTCCACCGTCTCCCATAATTCGGCTGGATGCATGTCTGGTGCGTTTATCGCCGTCATATCATCATCACACTACTATCATGATGTTATCATGTGATGGTGATGGTGATGATTATTCTCGTATCATCATCATCATAATCATAATCATCGCCACCACCACCACCACCACCACCTCCTTTTCTTCGGCATCGTGATCATCGTCATCTGCATCAAACAACAGTTCTAATTTCCATGAACTTCCTGTTCTGCTGCTTTCTGGATCCGAGTTCAAAACGAAACGAACTGCGTATGTAAACGCTGCATCGTCCTACCACCCACAACCCACAAACATGAAGAGACAGAAGAGAGAGAGAGAGAGAGAGAGAGAGAGAGAGAGAGAGAGAGAGAGAAGCAACCAAAACAGTGGCATGGAACAACGAAATAGGATTAAAACCAAACATTGTTTAAAATGGTCGAATTACACTAGCGATAAGACACACACACACACACACACACACACACACACACACACACACACAGGGAGAGAACGGCATAGAGAGAAAAAGCGAGAGAGAGAGACTTTAAGACTCTTTATTGACACCAAATAGATGGAGGTGTGTGTGGAGTGGGGGGAGGGGGAGGGGGTGTGATGATGAGAGATATAGACAGACAGACAGACAGACAGACAGAATGGGGTGGTCCGGTAAGTCACAGGTGTTCGAAAAGTTTGATTATTTTTGGCACCCCTCCATGTGAACGTAATCTGCATCGGTAAAGATCAGAACGTTACAGTACCCCCAAAGAAACACCAATTATCTCCCCTGTCAAAGTCCCTCTCTGTGTGTGTGCATGTGTATGTTGTGTGTGTGTGTGTGTGTGTGTGTGTGTGTGTGTGTGTGTGTGTGTGTGTGTGTGTGTGTGTGTTTCTCTCCCTCTTCCCCCTTCTTTTTTTGTCTCAGTCTCCCTTTAGTCTCTCTCTCATCCCCGCATCCCTGTCTGTCTTCCCCTTCCACCCTCTCTTTCCATCTCATTTTCCCTCCCTGTCTCTGTCTTTCTATCCGTCTGTCTGTCTCTCTTTCTCGCTTTCTCTTTCTTCCCCTCCTCTTTGTGTTGTTTGTGTCTGCCTTTCCCGTCTCTCTAACCCCCTTCTCTCTCTCTCTCTCTCTTTGAGAAACCCATCTCAATTTTCCGTCTTCTACTTCCTGCAGTAGGACAGTTGGTTCAGCTGTTGTTTTCCTACCATCCTTCCGACTTGGTTTTTAGCTCGCTCGCCAGCAAACGGGCAACAAGTCTGCAACCGCAGTGGATGGGGGAATGCGGGGGGTGGGAGAGAGTGTGGCCTGTATGCTGTCCATCTAAAATAGCCTCTTGCACTGCTACACACATCCGTGTGTCGAGAGTATAAGATTGGCTATGCAACCGCAAAGATGTTTAAACCCTGCCTTTTTCTGTATTTCTTCTTTTTCAAAGTTTGCTTTTACCCTGCTTAGATTCATTTGAGAACTACAGTTTTCTTGCTTCGTTGCTAAGGAGCACCAGCCTGAGACTGCCAGAGTCGAGAATTTTAAAGACTAGGGCAATGTATCGTGGCAGTTAAGGTTTTCTCCATATATTTCTTTATGTAACTGAACATTTTCCCCGTTGGAAACGGTGAAATCGTGACAATTTTTTTTTCAATGTAGGCAATTGTAAACACCGACAGCCAAGACTCTTTTAACTGCAGGAAATGGGGGAAAACATGACAGTGAAGATAGAGTAAGAATGTCGAATTCTGGGAAATAGCGACAGTAAAGATCATTCAAGTGTGAAGGAAAATTGAAAATCGCGACAGTCAATGTGGAAAAATGGGAAAATAACGACAATCAACAGTCTTCAATGACAGAAAAAAAGGGGGAAAATCACGGCAATCAAAACTATTTTAATGTGGACAATGAAGGTATCGCGACAGATAGGATTTTAGCTTTGTACATAAAAAAACCCAAAAAACAAAACAAAAACAAAACACACCAAAAAAATCAAAACGAAAAGAAATAAAAGGGAAATGCGACAGTCAAGACTCCTCCCACCCACCCAACCCTATTTTCCAGCTCATCCTCGTCCCCCACAATCCCAGTGGGGGGTGGGGGGGAGGGCCACGGGGTATATGGGGAGTTTGGGTCGACGAACACACTTCCCCCCCCCCACCCCCCAAAGTCTGAGACAGGGGCAAAATGCAACAGTCAAGATTCACCCGCCTCCTCAATACACTTCTGTGGGGTTACGGAGGGAGGAGGGGGGAGGGGGCAGGGGGGGAGGAAGCGAAGGGGAGGTGGGGGAGGCGAGGGGGGGGGGAGTCGGCTTGGTTTGGGGAAGTCGCCAACATTTCCAACCAAACACTCTGCTGAAAAACAAACAAACAAACAAACAACAACAAAAAAACCCCCCAAAAACAATGTAGAAGCATCGACGACGCCCTGATGTCTTCGCCCCGCCCCGCCTTACCTCCCATTCCCGCCCTCCGCCTTGTCCTTCAACTGATTTCTCTCTCTCTACAACCCCCCCTCCCCCATTCCCCCTTCTTCCTCTCTCTCCTCCCACCACAACACAGGTCCTTAGTTTCTGTCTTGTTCCATCCATCTTTCATTCATTCATCCATCCATCCATCCGTCCGTCCGTCCGTCCGTCTATCCCAACACCACCCCTTTGGCATGTTTCCCCATTTTCAACTCTCCCCTCCTCCTCCGTTTAAGGTTCTGTCTGTTGCCAGTTTCGTGTTGTCTCCCGCCCTCCTTTCATTTTTGTTTTTGGTTAGTTTTTCAGGTATTCTCCACCCCCCTTTCTGCATCCCCCCCACGCCCCCCCCCACACACACCCCTAACCACCAATCCTGTCTTTCAAT
>NC_134895.1:19078836-19088836 GCF_041734735.1 Babylonia areolata
ACTGCTACTACATCTTCTGTGTTTCCTCTCTGAATCGCAGCCTCCCCTCCGCTTCCCCCATCTCTCTCTCTCTCTCTGTATGTGTCTCTCTGTGTATATCTGTATGTCTCTCTGTGTTTCTCTCTGTCTGTCTGTCTCTCTACTGCTACTATTACTTTTACTACTACCACCACTCTCTCTCTCTTTTTCTCTCTCTCCTTCCCACTGTCTTGTTATTTTAGGGACGGAGAGGGAGGGGGAAGCAGAAGTATTAGTAGCAGTAGAGAGACAGAGAGACAGACAAGGAGAGAGAAACAGAGAGAGAGAGAGAGAGAGAGAGAGAGAGAGCGGAGAAAGAACAGGGAGAGAGAGAAGGGGAAAAGGGTAAGATAGACAGAAAGATAGATATAGAGGAGGGAGGGAAAAAGAAAATCACAGAGAAGAAGAAGAAGAATTAGGAGGATGAAGAGGAAGAAGAAGAGGTGGAGGACTGGGATGAGGAGGAAAGGGGACGAGAAGAGGGTAGGAGGGGGGTAGGGGGGGGGGGGGGGGGGGGTGAAGTGAGAAAAGTGAGGGAGGAGTCTTTCATTAATTAAACGTTTTGTTCAAAGAGAGGTACCAGAAGGAGTGGCGGAATTTCCCACTCCAAAAACTCAGCCGCACCCTCTTCCATCAAAGCACAGTGACCGACATACTGGTTTCAAACAGTAGGATCACACTGTAACAAATTGTTAACATCTTATGATGAGTTCTGCTCTTTCATAAACTTAAACATGACGTCAGTATCCTCTTAACTCGCCTCTCCCCACCCTCTCCTGCCCCTCTCTCCACCCTCATTCTCTCTCTTCGCCTTCTCCAAAGTCTATTCTCACCTCCATTCGCCCACTCACCTTTTAAAAATTTTTTTTATTTGTTTTCTCTTCATTATCCAATACGTTGTTCTCTTTTCTGTATAGAAAAACACACAGTTATTTGACATCCATCCATCTATGTATCTATCTATGTATCTATCTATGTATCTATCTATCTATCGTCTTTTCATGAAATAAAAAATCTGCCTGCACGATAAAAAAAACCAACAAAACAAAACACAAAAACATGAAGAACTCAAAAACATAACTCATTCATAATAATGTTTATGTCTGTAAATTATTCTCAATATTGTTTCTGACATTGTTGATTGCTTATGGAATGTGCCCCCCCCCCCCCCTCCAACGTTACCCCCATTTTCTTATTTATATTCTTTTATCGAGCTATTTTTTGTATTATTTAAACATTTGACTCCCCTCTTTTCTCTTCTCTGTCTGTCTCTCTGCCCTCTATCTCCATTTTTCTTCTTTCCTCTCTTACGATTTTCTTCTTGATCCTTTTATTTTTACCTAAGAAGTGGGTGGAAAAAAGCATTCTTGTTATTGTGCTTATCTCAATATCTTGAGAAAGTAAAATTTGGTTCGTTCGTTCACTCTCGTGTATTATAACTTCTGACATCGTTCTACAGTTCTAAGGTTTCTTTGAGGAAAAAAAGAAGAAGAATGAAATTGAAGACAGAAAAGAAAAGGATTCGAAGAACAATTTCCGCGTAACATCTAAAAGCATTTCCTTTTTTTTTTTTTTTTTTTTTTGTTTCTGCCATTGCGCCCCTTCCTTCCCCCTCCACAGATTCCCCCTCACTGTTTCAGCTCTGACATTCATGTACTTCTCTGTCTCTGTCTCTCTCTCTCTCTCATATATATATATATATTTTTTTTGGGGGGGGGGGGGGGGGGGGGGGAGGGGGGTGGAGATGGGGGGGGGGGAGCAGATGGGTGGTGGTAGTGGTGTCTGTTTCTGAGATTCCCTTCCTGCAAAATTACCAGCAGCTTTGTCGAACGACAAAAGTGAGATAAACTTCAGGTCCTGTTACGTCCATAACTTGTACCATCCGCTTTGATCGAGTGTCTTTTATTTATTTATTTATTTATTTATTGTTTTTATATCTCTGACTAAAATAATGATCAACAACTATAAAAACTCCTGTCATGTCCTCGGTCTTTATCTTTTCTTTTTTTCTTTCCTTTTCTTTCCGTTTTCTTATCATGAAAACTGGAGAGAAAGAGAGAGAGAGAGAGAGAGAGAGAGAGAGAAGAGAGACAGAAACAGAGACAGAGAGAGACAGAGAGTAGAGAGAAAGAGACACAGAGAGAGAGAGAGACAGAGAGAGAGAGAGAGAAATGGGGTGGGGGTGGCGGACAGACAAGAGAAACGTCTAAAATCCTTTATCACTCCAATCAGCGTGAATACAAGGATGTCGACAAGGCACTGAAACTACCCCATGACAATTAACTGAGTCGATGTTCTGATATGACTTTTGATTATCGCTCTCTGTGTCAAAGACTTCGGGGTGAGGAATGTAACGTAATGGGGGTGATATATGATAATAATATAATAATGATAATGATATGACAATGATGATGATGATGATGATAATAATAATTTTTAAAAAGATAATGACATGCCTTGAACGATCGGGATGTGCGCACGCGCGTATGTGTGTCTGCATTTTGTGTGGAGTGGGTGTGGGTTTGTGGGGTGGAGTTGGAACGGGATGATCTGTGCGTGCTGGTGTATTATTGTGTGTTTTTAGTATGCACGCGATATTTCATTTTCATTGTAAACGCCCAGGGCTTTCGTATCATCAGATTGGGAGTACCAAATGTCCATTTATCATTATTATTATAATCATAATGATAAAATGATAATAGTAATTATATAGCGCCGAATCTTGTGCAGAAACAAACTAAAGCGCTTTCACACCAGTCATTCACACGCATGCATGACTCTAAAACTGGAAAAACTGAAGACAAGGAAGAGGCAGGGAAGGGGGGGGGGTATCTTGGGAAGGCATCTCTGTAACTGGCCACCATCCGGGTCCATTTTTATCGCTGAAAGAGGGAAGGAAGTATTGAGAGAGAGATGGAGGGAGCGGGGAAGATACGAGCTGGCGCATGGGGGAGAGACTCCAGAGAGAAACAAAGAGAGGGGAGAGAGGGAGAAGGAAAATAGAGAGAGGGAAAGAGACAAAGATAGACTTGACTCGGAGACAGGGGTAGGGAGAGACATAGGGATATGAGAAAGAAAGAAGGAGAGAGAGAGAAAGAGAGAGAGAGAGAGAGAGAGAGTGTGTGTGTGTGTGTGTGTGTGTGTGTGTGTGTGTGAGAGAGAGAGAGAGAGAGAAAGAAAGAAAGAAAGAGGGAGTGAAATAAAAATTTAAAGAGAGAGAGAGACAGAGACAGATACACAGACACACAGATAGACAGACAGTGTCTGACAGACAGACAAACAAACACATAGAAAGACAAGTCAGAGATAGTCAGGACAAGGACGAGTAGGAAGAAGAAGACGAGGAGAAGGAGGAGTAGCACGAGGAGCAGGAGGAGGAGGAGGAAGATGATGATGATGATTCCCAGGACCCCCCCCCCCTTCCCTCCTCCATCCCACCCCCTCCCACAGACGGACATAAATCACGCCAAGAACCTTCGGCTTCTACATGGAGCCAGAACATCCTCAGGTAATCACGACGAGACAGGCGTCGTTTGATGCCGACTGCACCACTCATCACCATGAAACAGAACAGATACACAGAGAGAGAGAGGGAGAGAGAGAGAGAGTGGGGGGAGTTGAGAGAGGGAGGGGATGAGAGAGAGGGGGATGAGAGTGAAGAGAGAGAGAGGGGAGTGGGGAGGGATGAGACAGAGAGAGAGAGAGAGAGAGAGAGAGAGAGAGAAAGAAAGGGAGGGAGGGAGGAAGAAAGGAGTGGACATAATTACACACACGCACACACATTATGAATATATATATATATATATATATATATATATATATACATACACACATATATGCACAAATGTGTGTATATATATATATATATATATATATATATATATATATATGAGAGAGAGAGAAAGAGAGAGGAGAAAATTAATGGGGATGAGTGTGTGGGGGAGGAGGGGGAGATTTTGAACTATGAGAGGTGAGATTGTTAAAGTTAAACAACATAATTTCACGAGTCACAGAGTATGGGAGGGACCTCGGCTAGTCCAGAGCAGCCACCACCGCACAAAGTGATGACCGTGTCCACACATGTCAGCTCAACATGTGCCAGGGCATTCCGTGCCCGAATCGGACTGGCTAGCCATCATCGGGCCCAGAGTACCACGCGGTACAGATGCTGTTTGTCACTGGGAAAGCTTTTCATTTTACGAGAAGCCGCCACATCAGTAAACTGTTCGAGACCTCATATATATATATGACAGTCAGTCGTGTCCGACTATGACCATCAGAACAGCAGAGGAGGCAACTGCTGTTCCGACTATCTGGGCTAGAATTTGATTGTAGTGGAGAGTGTCTTGCCCAAGTACATCCCCACTCTCTCGGCCAAGAGGGTTTTAGGACAGTCGGAGTTGGGATGGTTCCCAAAGGCCAACCAGCCCACAAGGCTGCCGCACTAAGAGGGAGTGCAATTTTGCGTCCTAGTTTGAGAGTCACAGACTTTCACAAAAGACTAAGCTGTAAATGGTTTCCCATTGACTCAACGCCTGAATCAAAACAACAATAACGACGACGAGGACGATAGCAACAAAAACAAAACATAATCCTCCGTTGATGATGATGTAGATGCTTATATAGCGGCTGTCCTCGGTCGGAAACCAGGTTCTTAGCGCTTTACAAACACGGGGTCATTTGCACAACAGGCTGTCTACTTGGGTAGAGCCGACTGACGGCTGCCATTGGGCGCACATCATTCGTTTCCTGTGTCAGTCATTCAATTAGATTTCATACACACTCACACAGACATGTTAGATTTTACGTGTATGACCGTTTGCGGCCTCTCGTAATGTACAACTCACTAATTTGTCTCCATCAGGATTAAAACATGAAGGGGATCCTCTTGCTAGGAGCAACAACAGGGTAAACGTCGCTAAAAACAAAACGAAACATTCCTTTCCTTGTATGATGCAAGGAACGTCATCACTCAGCTGAAAGCTTTGAATTGCCAGCCTGTAAAACTAGACCAAGCGCTGGGTCTGGTTTGTCTCTCCTGCAACAGGTTCCTCTTCATGACACTGGAGACTGTCATCCTTTGGCTGCTCTCTCTGTCCCGGTTTCTCTGTCTGTCGGTCTGTCTGTCAGTTTGTCTGTTTCACCTTCCTTCTTGTCTCTCTCAGCTCCCAACTAACCGCTTCTTTCACTTATTTCTTTTTTGCGGTGACGCAAGACTAAAAGCAAAGATCAATCACCATTCTTTAATTCTTAAAAAAAAAAAAAGAAGAAGAAAAAGCTGATTGCCGTATCATTTTCAACTTCCGCAACCTCCCCCCCCCCCTCTAACTGTGCATTCAGTGATTCAGTCACATACACGTATACGCTAACAGACTGCGCTAACTACCCCTCCCCCCACCGCTCCCCTCGACCTCCTCCACATACACACGCACACACACACACACACACACAAGCGCGCGCGTACCTCCCACCCCCACCCCTACGACCTCCCTTTTCCCTTCACGATTCCTGTATCTAATGTCCCCGTTCGTACTTTCCCTCCCATGCCCTCCCTCCCCTTCCACCACACGCACATAATGCAATTACAAACACACACACACACACACACACACACACACAACCTCCCTCTCACCCTCCTTCCCTCCATCCATCCCCGACACACCTTCACAGATTTTTCTTCTGACTGCTGCCCCCGCCCCTGATACTTTCCGTTCTTTCTCTACCGGAACAGGAAGGTCGTGACTCCCGAGCGCGCCACACTACACGTTCCTTGGGGTGACAGGACCGGGAGAAAAGACCTGCGTGGCTTGCTCACACAGCTCAAGTTGGCTTCCGCGCTCATCAGTCGAAGGATGAGACTGATTAGCAGTCGTGATAATTTCAAAGAGAGACGGAACAAAACAACGGTGGAAAAAAAGATGCATATCTATCTATCTATCTATCTATCTATCTATATATCTATCTATCTATATATATATCTATCTCTGTGTGTGTGTGTGTGTGTGTGTGTGTGTGTGTGACATACATACAGTGGCAGAGAGAGAGAGAGAGAGAGAGAGAGAGAGACAGACAGACAGACAGACAGACAGACAGAGAAACAGAGAAACACATGCCTGAGTGCCTGTGAGCCCTTCACACTACGGCGAATAACCTGTTATTTTCTGCTCCCAGAACCATGACATCCAAATTCACACACACACACACACACACACGTATATATATATATATATATATATATATATATATATATATATATATATATATATATCTGTCGCACACACAAGCGCCCCCCCCCCCCTCTCTCTCTCTCTTTCACTCTCACAGAAGCATCACCACCTCACGTCCACTCCCAACCACATACGTACACACTCTTAATTACCAGACAAACAGAAGAAATCCTTCTTTATGGCTTGTTCATCAGGGGGAAAAAAATGGTGACGAGTTTATTCTGGGGAGGCGATATGGGAGGTGGGGTGGGTTGGGGCGGAGGATTGGGGTGGAGGGGGGTGCAAAGAATCGGGTAGCAACCTACCAAACACAAGCACCGGGCGAAGGGCTACATAGTGGTGTATGTACACACACTCAAACCATTCTATCCTGCCCTATACTACGTACTACTATACCACACAAGCGGATCCACCACGAAATCTTACCCCGGCGTTTTTTTTTTTTTTTTTTTTTTCTGGCGAACAACGAACAGTATATGAGTACAGTACGCTCCCACCTCCACCCCCTCCACCCCCCAACCCCTTTCTCCTATAGACAAGGACAAACTGCAAGACCATGGACCGGTTTGGCTGTACGATCTTTAAAAAAATATCCCGACGGGGATCGCGCACATTATACAATCTAAAATCTGTGATGGTACACTAAATTACTTTGTCCAACCGGGAAGGTGTTGCAGGGAGATCTGCGGAAAGAGGGGCCCGCAGTGAATATCAATCGCTCGCTCGAGAAAACAAAGGGAAAAGAAAACGGACGAACCCCCCACGCCCACGCCCCCCAAAAAAAACAAAAACAAAACAAAACAAAACAAAAAAAACCCCCAAAAACAAAAAAAAAACAACCCCACAAACAAACAACAACAAACAAAAAAACAACAACAACAACACACACAAGAAAACACCAAAAAACAAACAAACAAAACAACAACAATAACAAAAACAAAAAACAAACCCAAAACAAACAACAAAAACAAACAAACAAAAAACAAAATAAACAACACCAACAAAAACAAAACAAAACAAACAAACAAACAAAAACAAACCGAACACAGGCAATGATAATACAAGGCGATACGATCTGACAGGACGAATCCTAATACAGTTCGTATAACGCGATAACAAGAAAGGATCAAATGTTTGTGATGGCATTCAGTCAACCACACCAGGATGCATGTGAACGTATCACGATACCACAGGACAACACACACACACATACACACACGCACACAAACACACACACACACACACACACACACACATATATAAACACACACACAAAATTTTTAAAAAATCCCGTAGTGGGGGGCAGATTCCCACGGCGGAACTACTCCTCACGTCTTACCCCCCCCCCCCCCCCCCCCCACCCCCCCTGAAGGCAGAATCGTCGTGGCGCCAGAGGCAAGTAGGTTAACCACTTTTATTTCCTGCAAGGAACTCCCAACTAATTACGGAAAGGCAATCAACGGGAGGAGACATCAAAGTGGTGCCTGCGATCCGCGGGACGTGAGGGTGATGTAAAAGAGTGATTTGGAACTGACAGCTATGCTTTGGGGAGGGAAAAGACTACGTACATAGTATAGTGCAGGGGTCCTCAGTTTTGATGGCCTTGCGACGGTGGTGGTGGTGGTGTTAGTTGTGGTGGTGGTGGTGGTGTTAGCGGTGGTGGTGATGATGGGGGTGGTGGTGGTGGTGGTGTTAGTTGTGGTGGTGTTAGTGGTGGTGGTGGTGATGATGATGATGATGATGGTGATGGTGGTGGTGTTAGTGGTGGTGGTGGTGTTGTTGGTGGTGGTGTTGTTGTTGGAGGTGGTGGTGGTGTTGTTGTTGCTGGTGTTGGTGTTGGTGTTGGTGTTGGTGTTGGTGTTGGTGGTGGTGGTAGTGGTAGTGTTGTTGTTGGTGTTGGTGGTGGTGGTGTATGTGGCGGTGGTGGCTGTGGTGTGATGATGGTGATGGTGACTGTACAAGCTCAGCATCATGAGTTTTGTTTCTGCGTATGGTTTCCAAAAGAAAATTCAATGGAGCATTTGTGTGCGTGTGTGTGTGCGTGCGTGCGTGCGAGCGAGAGAGAGAGAGATAGAGAGAGAGAGAGAGAGTGTGTGTGTGTGTATGTGTGTGTGTGTGTGTGTGTGTGTGTGTGTGTGTGTGTGTGTGTGTGTTTGCCCTCTTCATCGTCACGCTGACAGCTTCTCTTCTCTGCGCGAAGATTTTGTTTTCTTCCTTCGTGTGTTTGTGTACTCTTTGTGGCAGATTGGAAGAAAGTAACAGGCCACTGTCCAAGGCTTATCTCTTTCCTACATCCCTTCCCTTGTTCACAATCAAGCAATGTCGTTCCCATCCACTCCCTTCATTCTGACAACCAAACAATGTCTTGTCTCACGGTACAGTAGTCATTCGTCCCCTCCTCCCCCGAGGCACGTATTCCCAGACACATATGACAAAAAGAAAGAAAGAAAAATAAGCTGACCTACATATCTCCAGATCCAGATATATCTTCATCCATTCCTACCCTCCCCGGGTAAAATAAATAGGTCCTTCACAGACGCACTATGCTTTTCATATGTCTGGGAGTGGCGGTGGGGAGAAAGATGAAACTGGAACCTATCTTAACCAGCATCACGCTAGGTGTCTCCTCAGTCCCCCATCCCACCCCACCCCACATCTCCCTGTCTACTTCCCACCCTTGCTTCTTTTTCTTCTTCTTCGTTTTCTTCAGTAGTGATATGACTGAAAGTAACTGCGATCTGTGACCAAAACAACAAGATAGTTCTGCTATGAGTGACTTGACTTATTCCTCTTGATTCCGTGGGGAACATAGGGCCGCAACAACACTCCTCCAACGCACCCGGCTCTGGCTGGTCCTCTTCAGTTCGGCCCACGTCATTCCGGCCGCCCTTGTCTCTGCCTCAATGCTTCTCCGCCAGGTCTGCTTCGGACGGCCAACTTTCCTTTTCCCCTGTGGGTTCCAATCAAGAGCCTGTCTTGTGATGTTGCAGGCTTGCGTAGTGTATGGCCTATCCATCCCCATTTCCGTTTCTTGATTTCCTTCTCCAGTGGGGCCTGTTTTGTCATGTTCAAAAGTTCTTCATTGGAGACAACCTCTGGCCATCTGATGTTCAGGATGTTTCTTAGGCATCTGTTGGTGAATGTCTGAAGCTTGTGGGTGCTGGTCTTTGTCACTCTCCACGTCTCTGAGCCATAGAGTAGAACCGACTTCACGTTGGTGTTAAAAATCCGGATCTTGTTGCGGATTGAGAGGGCTGTCGATCTCCAGATTGGTCGAAGGGTGTTGAAGGCGTGTCTTGCTTTGTTGATACGGCTCTTGATATCTTCGTCCGTCCCCCCGTCTTTGCTGACAACACTGCCTAAGTAGACAAACTTGTCAACCTCCTTGATGTTCTCTTGGTGTAGTTGCACTGGATCTTGCTTCTTGTTGTTGACCCTCATGACCTCTATGAGTACTAGAAACCAAATAAGAAGGAAATCTCACAATGAGAAATTGGTCAAATACTGTTTTGAAAATATTCTTTCGGTTCAGTAAATTCACTCAGCAGACCCACACGCTCTCGCTCACACACAATTACATTCACATTGGACAGAGACTGAAAGGGACGAAAAGTTTTGATCACAAAAGGATTTCTTGTTAATTCTGCATGTAACATGTCCATAATTTCACACACACACACACACACACACACACACACACACACACATACACACACACACACACACACACACACACACACACACACAGAGACAGA
>NC_134895.1:19093836-19128836 GCF_041734735.1 Babylonia areolata
GACGATCGATGTGTGGAGGGCCTTAAGCTTTCTTTCTCTCTCTTTCTTTCTGTCTTTCTTTCTTTTGTTTTTGTTTCTTTCTTTTGAAACCTCCTTCCTCCAAAAACCGTCGCCCCCCCCAACCCCCTCCTTTCCCCCCACCCGCCACATCCCCAGCCATCTCTCCTATCTTCTCACTCTCATTCTTTCACTTGTAGCCCCCTACCCCTCTGCTTCCTCCTCCTCCCCCCCCCTTCTCCCAGCCCCACTCTCCCCCCACCCCCTCCCCCCTCAGTCTAACTCCTCCCACGCTGGCCATCATTCCAGACCCAACCTCCACCCTCCCCTTAGCCCCTCCCCACCCCTCACCTCCACTGTTCTCTCCATCCCTCTATCTTGCTTTCCTTCCCCCTCGAGTTCCGATCTCTGGGCAGCTGAGTGATCAAAGGATCTCCCCCCCCTCTCTCTCTCTCTCCCTCTCTCTTTCCGATTCTGTCCGTCCGTCGGTCTGTCTCTCGGTCACCTTCTCTCTATGTGTCTCTGTCACTTTCTCTCTCTCTCTCTCTCCCCGTCACCGTTTCTCTCTTCCTCTGCCTGTCTGTCTGTCTCTCACTCTCTCTTGGATTCTGTCTGTCTGTCTGTCTCTGCCAGTCTCTCTCTCTCTCATTCTCTGTCTCTCTCTGTCTCTGTCTGTCCGTCTGTCTGTCTGTCTCTGTCTGTCTGTCTGTCTCTCTCTCTCGCGGGGAGTCGCGCGTGTATTGAACGCGCAAAGAAGGGCAGGACGGTGGATCGGGGAGGGGGGGGGGTGAGGGAGGGGTAGGGAGAGGTCGCGGGGGATGAGAGGCGTACGAGCGGACGCGCAAGCGAACGGATCAATGGTACGTTTAAAATATGCATAGGACTTTCTTCTCTTCTTCTGATTTTTGGTTTAGGAGAGCCGTGTATGTATTGGGTGAGGATGCAAATGGAAAAATGGAAGTGGTCACGCAAGCACACACACACACACACACACACACACACACACACACACACACACACAGATAGACAGAGACCGCCTTCCTAAACACACAGACACACAAACACATACACACACACACACACATATATACACACACACAGATAGACAGAGACCGCCTTCCTAAACACACAGACACACAAACACATACACACACACACACACACACACACTTTCAAGCACGCACGCACGCCCGCGCACACACATACGCACACACACACACACACACACACACACACACACACAGAGTCAGACAGGCAGACAGACAGACAGGCAGGTAGGCAGAGACCGCCTTCCTACAACACACACACACACACACACACACACACACACACACACACACACACACACACACAAATACGCCCCTGCTAAACAACCAAAGCACTCCCACTCACATCCCTCCCTCTATTCGTCCTCCCAACCTCACACTTAGTAAGCATCATCCCTCCCCTGAACATCTATATAAACGCCCCTCTTCCTCCCTCTCCACTTCAGCCCCTCCACAAGCCCCGCTCCGTTCTTCCCACCCGCCCACCCACCCACCCTCTCCTCTCGTGTTTTACAGCTTTCTCCCCAATTCTTCACCCTCGGCTTATCCCCTTGTTCCGAGGGTCCCTTTAAAGACTTTGTGTGAATCCATCCTGGACTGACGGGGCGAGATTGAGACGGATGAGTGTCTTTTTTTTTTCTATCTTCAGAGCGGGACAGAGAGAGAGCGAAAGAGAGGAGGGAGAGGTGGAGAGAGGGAGAGGGAGAGGGAGGAAGAGAGAGAGAGAGGAGAGGGGGGAGAGAGAGGGGGAGAAAGAAAGAGAGAAAAGGGAAGAACAGGGAGAGAGAGAGGGAGGAAGAGAGAGAGGAGATGGGGAGAGAGAGGGGGAGAAAGAGAGAGAGAGGAAGGGAAGAAGAGGGAGAGAGAGCGAGGGAGGAAGAGAGAGAGAGGGGGGAGAGAGAAAGAGACAGACAGGGAACAAGAGGGAGAGAGAGAGGGAGGAAGAGAGAGAGAGAAGGGGAGGGAGCGAGAGAGAGATAGAGAGACAGACAGACAGACGGTCAGAGATAGACAGAGAGAGAGATAGGGTAGAGAGAGAGAAAGAGAGAGAGAGGGGGGAGTGAGAGGAAGAGACAGAATCGGGGAGAGAATAAGAGATATGGAGAGAGAGACAGACAGAGAAAGAGAGAGGGAGAGAGAGAGAGAGAGAGAGAGAGAGAGAGGGGGTGGAAGTAGAGAGTCACACAGAGAGAAGGGGCAGGGGAGAAAGAGAGATAGACGTGTGGCTGGTGGTTAGGGTCGATGGGGAAGAATGATTCACTTGAGGAAGAGATACATGTTTTTGACTTATTTACAACATCCCCCCCCCTCTCCCTGCTACCGTCCTCCTCTCTTTATTTTCTGTTTCGTCTCTCTTCCCCCTTCGGTTCTCCATCTATCCCCCTCCCCTCCCAAGAAAGAGAGAGAGAACGAGAGAGAGAGAGAGAGAGAGAGAGAGAGAGAGAGAGAGGAGGGGTATAGAGAAGGTGAGTCAGAAGAGGGAGACAGAGAGAGTAGATAGATAGAGGGAGAGAGAGGGTAGGCCAGAAGAGAAAGACAGAGAGAGTAGATGGAGAGAGAGAGGGTGAGTCAGAAGAGAATACGAATACGAAATTGTTTATTCAGATTTAGGCCTAAGCCCCTTACTGAAGGGGTAAGTCACAATTATATCAATCACACAAACACTTTTCAAAAACACATTGTTTAACATTTACACTTCAGATGCTTGTTATGTTTGACAATCTATGTTGATATTATGATCTAAGTTATAGCAATACGCAAACGCTTTAAGGTATAACGCCACATTGCACAATACAGTTTCATTTCTGGATGACATTAGCAAATTGAATCTAAAGCGGCATGGGTTATTATAAAACTTAGGCTGGATATGTTTCAACCTTAAGTCAAGTAAACAAGGACAACAAAACATAAAATGAATTTCATCTTCTTCTGACTGATGGCATAAACGACACAACACTTTCTCAGCTCTTTTTTCACTGTATCTTAAACGATGACAGGCAATATCTGATACACCAAGCCTAACTTTGGTCAAAGCACATTTCACATATCTATTCATTTTCATTTCAATGTATGGCTCCACATTATTTGTCAACTTAAACATCTTATATTCAGCAAATCTGTCACTACTCTGAATGTGGTTATGCCAGTCCTGCCATCTACAATCAACAATTCTTTGTTTGAAATATTTTATGAACCATGAAACATTTTCAACACCCTGGTTATCCCAGACATAAGAAAATCCATAAGAGCACAAACACTTTCGAATACCTGTAACCCAAGTCTTTTTTCCGTTATTGTCTAAGTTATACAGCATCATGTAAGCCTTGTATGGTAATCTATAATTATTCATTCTAGTTATCTTTAGCCAGTATCTAATACACTTTACATATGAGTTTATATATATTGGATATCTACCAAGTTCACCATAAATTAAATCGTTGGGTGTTCGCCTATCAACATTTAAGAAGCGTTTCATGGCAAACATGTGCAATCTTTCTATTTCAACATCATTCTCAAAAGCCCAGATTTCTGCACCGTACTGTAAAATAGGCTGTACCTGAGAATCAAACAACTTAGCAAATACTGTGTATGAGCTACAATCTAATCTATATATAACATGAAGTATAACCATAACAGCTCTCTTTGCCCTGTTTACTAAATCTTGACAGGCATAAGTAAAACTGAGTCTGGTTGAAAAAAAGATCCCAAGATATTTATACACATTTACCACTCTTACAGTTTCATTTCCATATGACCATCGTTCACGTCTACCTAGATAACCACCCCTACGAAACACAATGATATTTGTTTTTTCCATGTTTACTTTTAAGTCCAATTTCATTGCTGCTTCATATAAACTATTCAGCTGTCTTTGCAAACCTACAACTGATATTGATAACAAGATCATATCATCAGCAAAAAGCAGCATAAACAACTCTATCAAATCAAAAGTCACTCCATGTCGTCCATTTTCAACAATTTCAAGGGCAATCTCATTCACAAACAACGAAAATAGAACAGAACTGCACACATCACCTTGTTTCACGCCTCTTGTACAATTCACAAAATCTGATAATTTCGCTCCACTTCTTATCCTAGCTTTAACTTCTCTATACATACTTTTAACACATCTATACAGTTTACCTCTAATTCCATTTTTTAACAAAACCGGCCATAGTAACTTCCTAGAAATTGAATCAAAAGCTTTTTCAAAATCAACAAATGCAACATACAATTTTTGATTATTGGCAAATTGTTTTTGAACAGCAGCTAATAAAATAAACATGTGATCGATAGTACAGTAATCTTTCTTAAAACCAGCTTGATGTTCACCTGTTATGTTATTCAAATTAACCCATTCCTGTAATCTGTAATTAATAACAGAACTATACAGTTTGCTACTTATGTTACATAATGATATTCCTCTGTAATTGTTCGTATTATTGACTTTACCTTTCTTGAACAATGGTAGAATAATCGATTCAGACCAACTTTGTGGATATATGCCATTATCAAATAAATGATTAAATAGTCTAACTAAAAACGTTATTGTAGAATCCCCTGCATTTTTGAAAAACTCACCAATTAATTCGTCAGGTCCAGCTGATTTCCCAGTCTTCAATTTTCTTACTGCTAACAATACTTCTTCTCTTGATATTGGTCTGTTTATTCCTTCATCTCCTTCATCTACGACATCTTCATCTAAAATATCATCTTCACTGTACTCCTCTGCTTCCTTTTCAAGGACATTTTTAAAGTGATCAAACCACTGATCAATAGATATACTATTTTGTGGTTGAAATTTTTTGCGTACAACTTTATTTACAGTTTCCCAAAATAGCTTCTGACACTTAATTGAACCTAACAGTTCCTTTAGAATTAATTCATTATATTCTTTCTTTTTCCTTACAATCATATTTTTATATTCTCTTCTTGCAATGCAAAATATTACTCTATCATCTTTATCTGATGTATGTTTAAATTTTCTAAGAAGTCTACGCACGTTACGTCTAGTTACTCTGCATTCTTGATCAAACCATTCTTTGCGTACCTCTTTTGTAACAGGAACCCTTTTCTTCATGCACGTTGCCTGGTCTTTAACAATTTGGTTAAACTTATCCAATGCTAAATTGACATCTATATTAATCAAGTCTGATGCCATGTCTATTTCTTCTTTTACTTTTCTTGATCTCATTGAGTTAGTAAAGTTTAGCGCATGTGACATATTCCATCTATATTTCTCAATGAACTGCGACTCGTTTACATTGAATGGGTGTCTGCTAGGCGTGCAATTTGTCTGTCTATCAAAGCACAACAAAAGAGGGAGATGATCTGATTCTATTCTGTCTAGTATATCAAGTGTCAAAATATCACGGACATATTCAAAAAACGTTGCAGAAATCATGTAATAGTCATTCACACTGCTACCTTGATCAGATATGTATGTGTAACGACCATGTCGGTCGCCATTACATAAACCATTTAAAATATACAGTCCCAATGCAGTGGTCATATCTAATAATTTCTTACCATAAGAATTCAACACTGTATCATGAGAACATCGTTTCATCTGGTCTTCATCATCCTTACTATAATTTTCATGTAATCTGTTTTCATCAAGAAATTTGGGGGAATGATCAGAAGTCCTTGCATTGAAGTCACCACAAAGTAACATATCAATATCATCAAACACACACAACTTGTCTACAATACTATCCTCAAGAATACTGATTCCATTATCAATGTCACAAATAGCATAGTACGGTGAGTTTTCTGGTTGTATATACGCACATATGAGTAATACGTCTTTACAAAAATGGAAGAATTCTTTATCCAACAAGAAATACATGCAAACGTCATTGTCATCATTCAGATGACGAACAAAAGGAACTAATTCATTCCGCACAAGGCAAATTATTCCCCCTGAACGCCGTCCATGGTGCGTCAACTTGACTGCTGGTTTCACAAACAATGTATGTTCTTTAAATAGACTGGATTCAAACTTATCAACAAAAGTCTCAACAAGACAAACAAAATCAAATGATGAAACAAACTTAACAAAATCCACATCATCAAGTTTTGACATTATGCCACATATGTTCCAGTGAAGGAAAGACAGTTTATTCAACAAAAAGTCCGATTTTCCTGCAACAGAGCTCAAACTGTCCTCACCCCCCACCCCACTCTCATTCACGTAACAATCAGAACTCTCATCACCACTCTTATTCATTCTCTCATTGCTGCTCCCTCCCTCACACTCTCTCACGTCTTCCCCAGCTGTGCGAGATTCACTGTCACATTTTTTCACTGTGTCTTCACCCGCAATCACACACTCGTCATTGCAATCAACAGAACCTCTCACACATTGATCACTAGTTACGTTACTTTCACAACCATGATCAAATGTATTAGAAAAAGAAAAATCTGAATTTGGAAAAGACAACGTGTCAACATCAGTAGCAAGACATTAATTTTATATTTATTATCAAAACTACACACTTTTTTTTCATTCACAACACATACATCACACGATTTCAAACCACATATGCTGACATCAACGGGAAATCCCGGAAAGCGTTCATCACGCCGTGGAAAGTTATTTGGCCTGTTGTGATTCCCGTGCACGTAATGTTCAGCACACATCGGACTGTCAGTGACCACTCTCCATCCTCCCTATTAGCAACAAATTCACTGTCATCTGACACAGGTCTGGTTGGCTTGTTGCCAGCCACCGCTCGGCCCCCAGTTTCACACACACAGTCTGTACCCGGTGCCGAGTTTAAATTTGTCCCCTTTGCATATATGTCATGATTAGAAACTGACACCTTCACTAAAATGTTTACATTGTTAGAAAATGACAAATCCAGTGATTTGACGGGCCGGCCGGAATCCTATGCTGCTTCTTTCAGTCTGTCATCAGTGTCTAGGTAGAACTTTTTCCCCTCGATCACTAAGTGATCGTACACCATGGTAGCTTTCTTTCCTTGATCTCTGGCTGCCTTAAAATTAGGGGTAAGTTTCTTCCTGATTTCTCTGACTTTAGCAGAGAGATCCTCACCAATGAAGACAGTACTTCCCTTTAACTTGCTCTTTTCTTTAAGAACCTTTACCTTGTCTTTGTAAAACGTACAGCATGCAACGATGGGGGAATTAGGACTGGCATTCACACGATGTACTCTGTCAAATTCTACTGTGTCTGACATCTCTAACTTATCCACTAGCATCTCATTTACCAATTCCTCACAGTCTTGCCATGTTTCGTTTTTATGTCTTGATATACCATGGATAATCAAATTATTACGCTTTGATCGACCTTCCAAATCATCAACCTTTTTCTCTAAACCTTCTACTTTCTTTTTCAAAACACAGTTTTCTTCTTTCAAGGCCTCGTTTTCTTCCCTCAAGCTTTTAACATTATTTGCTATATCGTGCACTTCTTGTTTAAGGTCAGAATACGATTCCTTCAAGTCTGTCATGTCATTTTTCAGATCATCAAATCTTGCATTGAAGCCCAACAGCATTGACATAACATCTTTCATAGTGGGGTCAGAAGAGAGTGATAGAGAGAGTAGATAGAGGAGAGAGAGAGAGAGAAAGAAAAAGAGAGAGGGTGAGTCAGAAGAGAGAGACAGAGAGCGAGCGAAAGAGAGAGCGTGAGGAACAAACAGAAAAAAAAATATATACAGACAGACCAGACGCACACAAGATGAAAACAGGAAAAAAAAGGGGGGGGGGGGGGGGGGGGGGGGGAGGCGTTAAATGCATTGCAGACCAAAACGGAGATCCACAGACAAAGGTTAAAGAAATGGGTAAAAAATAAGATACCAAACATAGAAGCAAAAGAACACGAAAACAAATAACATACTACAAGCCAGCAGTGCTGACCAGAGCATCTGGATAATTTATGTAATATTAGACACACTGACAAACTCAACCCTTAATGAATCTCTCTCTCTCTCTCTCTCTCTCTCTCTCTCTCTCTCTCTCTCTCTCGCTATATATTGCTGACCAGAAAATCTGGATATGTAACATTAGACACATTGACAAACTCAACCCTTAATGAATCACACACACACACACACACACTCTCTCTCTCTCTCTCTCTCTCTTCTACACACACACACCGCACACACACACACACACACACACACACACACACACATATATATATATATATATATATATATATATATATATATATATACACACACTGATATATACACGGAGAACAAAGACACCTGGGCTTAGATTTATGATTCACTCTACATCAGTCTGTCTGCCCATCCGCCCGACCCACCGCTTTTTCCACGAACCATTATAACTATCGATGTATCGATCTACCTTTACAACAACCACACACACTCGAAATGCGAACCTCAAGCCCATCACCGACGAAAAAAACAAAAAAACAACCAACCAAAAACAAACAAAAAAACAAAAAAAACATACACCCGAACCACATGACAAGTTCCCACCGTGCCGGCAGTGCCCATCAGAACAACACAGCACACGCCTCGAGAAACCTGAGCCATTCCTTCTTCTATCATCATGCTTGTTGAATATGCAGGTACCGGGGCCCTTGAGAGAGAATGAAGCACGTGGTCGTCGTGAAACAAGGTCGGCATGCGCGTTCCCTGGCACTTTGCTTTTGAAAAAAAAAAAAAAAAAAAAGAGAGAGAGAGAGAAAGAAAGAAATGAAAAGTGAAAAAACAGAGGAAAAGAAAAGAGAGAGAAAAAAGCTCGCTGTCTCAGTATCTGGCTGGTGAAAAGGTCAAACAGAAGCGCCATATGTTCCAGTTTCATGTTTTGTTGTTTTTTCTTCTGTTTTTTTGTGCTTTTTGTTTTACTCTGGAACGTAGCCACTAGCCCCCAGATGTCCCTCCCGCCCCTTTCTGCTTCCTCCTCCCCCTCCCCCCGCCCCATTCCCCCATTCCCCCCCGAACACACTCACTTTACCGATCGAAGTAGTTCTGTGGTATTGTGGTTAAGAGCAGAGTCGTTTAAAGATTAATGAAAATGTACTTTACTTACTTGTTCATTCATTCATTCATTCATTATTGTTTACATCGGGAAGTGGAATTTTGCTTTTTTACTCCTCCTCTCCGCATTTTCGTAAGTTTTATTTTTTTTATCATCTTATTTTATGAGAGAGAGAGAGAGAGAGAGAGAGAGAGAGAGAGAGAGAGAGAGAGAGAGAGACATATAGACAGACTGACAGACAGACAGACAAAGACAGCGACAGACAGACAGAGACACAGAGAGACTCAGGATCTGGAATAAGTTTTCTTTTCTTCTCAAATATATAACACAAAGAGTAAGGGACAGAAAGACTGAAACAGACAGAGAAACACACACACACACACACACACACACACACACACACACACACACTAAAAAAAAAAAAAAAAAAGAAGCGCCATCTTCCAAGGCATAAATCTGCACCTTCAGCAATGAAAAAGAAATAAAGAAGAAACCTACAGCTTTGTACTAACCCCAGACCAACAAACAGGAAGTGAAATCGTGTCATCAACGAAAGTTAGCACGACGCAATTCTGTCAGGCTGCATTCAACAGAAGGAGGTGGGTAGGAAAGTAGGAAAGGGGAGGGGGTGGGGAGGGGAGGGGGGGGGGGGGAGAGGAAACGACAAACAAAATAAAAAGTCATTAGAAAAAGGCTAACAAACACATTAACAAACAAGAAAAAAACAATAACAACAAAATGTAGCGACAGCGATTGATAAGACGTGATGACAGAAGTGGAAATGGGAAAACGGAGATGACGATGGTCCTACATTTCTAAAGAACAATTCCCATCTCCCTTTTTGTCTCTGTCTGTCTCTCATTGTCTCTCTCTGTCTCTATCTGTCTCTCCTTGTGTGTGTGTGTGTGTGTGTGTGTGTGTGTGTGTGTGTGTGTGTCACTGTCTCTCTCTCTCTCTCTCTCTCTCTCTCTCTCTCTCTCTCCGTGGATGATGAAAACCATGTTTCCTTCCTCTATTTCGGCCAGGAAATAATTGCCTGCCCCTGTTGCCCCAGGCTATAATTGCTTACTCTTGTTATTACCACGGGAACTATTTGCTTACTCCATTACGCACAGGAAATAAAATCCCGCTCTTTCTTCCTGTCTCTGTCTGTCTGTCTGTCTGTCTGTCTGTCTGTCTGACCCTCTCTCTCTAAATCCCGTCTCTCTTCCCCTCCCACCACTTCTCTTTTCCTCTGTCCTTCTTCCCTTCGCTCAGCTCTCTCTTTCTCCATCTTCTTTCTTCCCCTCTCTCTGTCTGCCTGGCCTCTCTCTCTCTCTCTCTTCCTCCACCCAACCATCTTTCTCTAAAAAGCCAGCTTCAACGACCCACCAGAGACGGAATACTCATCACCAGTTTATACTGACATGAAGATGCCACAGACACATAAGTATGGTGCAGACACACACATATAAAAGGGGCCATTTCGCTGTTCGCCAAAAATCAGACCTGCGCGCACGAAATGTGCGTTACTGAAGCTGTAGCCGTTTCGACGTGATAGGCACGATAGCCTTGCGGTCGACGCCGTGGGATTCGATCTGATAGTGAGAGGGTTTGAATCCCGCTAGCATCATTCTGTTTGGATGGAAACTTCATGTTCGTTTTCTGTGTTTTTTTTCACCAGTTTTCGAGAAGATTCGTTTGCAGACCCGATAGAACCTCATTCGTGTACACACACAACACACACACACACACACACACACACACACACACACTCCCCCCCACGTGAACATATCGTTGGTAATGGAAATAAGCCAGAATCGAAACCTAAGTATGACTGCTTACACGGCGAAGTAAATTAAAAGATAAAAACAGGACTTGCCTTGTCTTATATTAGTTTCCCGTCACAGCAGGCTTTTCTGTATGAAATTCTGGGTGCTCTCTGTCTGAAGAGAACAGGTCGCCACAGTGAAGCGTCACACTTTTTCCCCTCCTACTCTGTTTCTCTGCGAAAGCAGAATTTTTTTAGAAACATTGGCGACAGACAACTCTTTTGTTACACTTGCTTCAGCTCACGTGCGTTTTCAGGATTTACGAGCCATCTCGTACTCTTCCGCCATTCGACGTTGCCACCACAAATGTACAAGTAGGAAAATGAGAAGAAGGGAGGTGATCGTGGAGGAGGAGGAGGAAGGAGGAAGAGGAGGAGGAGGACGACGACGACGACGACGCCGATGAAGACGACGACGACGAAGAAGGAGAAGAAGGAGAAGAAGAAAAGCAGGAAGAAGAAGAAGAAGAAGAAGCAGGAGGAGCAGGAGTAGGAGCAGGAAGAAGAAGAAGAAGAAGAAGAAGCAGAAGGAGGAGCAGGAGGAGGAGCAGGAAGAGGAAGAAGAAGAAGAAGCAGGAGGAGGAGCAGCAGCAGGAGGAGAAGAAGAAGGAGGAGGACGAGGAGGAGGAGGAGGAGGAGGAGGAGGAAGAAGAAGAAGAAGAAGAAGAGGACGAGGAGGAGGAGAAGAAGAAGAAGAAGAAGAAGAAGAAGAGGAGGAGGAGGAGGAAAGGAGGAGGAAGAAGAAGGACAACAAGTAAACACCACATGTCGGAGGACCCTAAAACACCCACAATCCAAAGTGGGTGACAATGAACAGACACCCATCTGGCTGTGTCAGCCTGCTCATGCGTGTTCTTGATTTTCGTCTGTGATTCAATAATTAGTTTACCCCTCATTTTGCACCCGTAGAGACTGCACCCACGTGCACAATACGTTTGCGAGGTATGGAGATAATGGTGGCAGGAGGTTTTGCAAGGCAAAAAGACAAACACAAATGAATAAACAAAAAGGAAAAAAAGGTCTAAACATTTCCTTCCAGCATGACGGGAGGCCTGTAAAAGAAAAAAACAAAGCCAAATAGGACCAATTTTCTTTCTCCAAGCCAAACAAAAACGTTCTTGGGGATCAAATAGCATACGATTCTTTTCTTTTTCTTTTTCTTTCTTTCTTTCTTCTTCTTTTTGTACTGTCTTTCTTTCTTCTTTATTTCTTTTATCCGCAGACTATTGGCTGCTCGTCCGTCCATGGCGAAGCATCACCAACAGAAACGGATTCATCGTTTTTGACTCACTTGTGTAAGTGAGTCTATGTTTTAACCCTGTGTTCGGTTGTCTGTGTGTGTGTGTGTGTGTGTGTGTCCGTGTGTCTGTGGTAAACTTTAACACTGACATTTTCTCTGCAAATACTTTGTCAGTTGACACCAAATTTGGCATAAAAATAGGAAAATTTCAGTTCTTTCCAGTCATCTTGTTTAAAACAATATTGCACCTCTGGGATGGGCACAAAAAAATAAAAAAAGAAGCCTAATTATATGCAAACTGCATTTACTGTTATATTTATATTTTTTGTATTCTCTAAACTTGGCACTTTGACCTCTTATTCTGACACAACAAGAGGAGTCATTATTATCATTTTTTGTTCAAACAGGAACTTCTTTTGCTAAGCATGGAATTTTTTATTTATTTTGCAAACGTTTTGGTGTAGATAGCAAAAAAAAAGGGAAATTACTCTGTAATTAATGCTAGGGGACTTAATTTATCACAAGTGAGTCTTGAAGGCTTTGCCTCTCTTGTTGTTTTTTTTTTTTTGTTTGTTTGTTTGTTTTTCGTGGTGCCTGTAGTGCGCACACCAGATTTGCTGGACTTTGCTGTGGCAGCGTGCAACATAGCACCACAGAGAGATTTCAGAGCAACGCGCCTTGGTCTAACATTCGCATAGCAAATGGAAATTGAAAAGGTAACAAGAGGAGAAGGGGGAAAAGGTGGTGGGTTGGTGTGGGTGAAGGTGATGTATTTCCCAATAAGAGGTTTCTCGACAATACGTTATTGTTCTATCTTGTTCGTTCCATTATCTACTGTGTCTGTCTGTCCCCTGCGAATCTGTTTGTCTACCTTTCTGTCAACCCCTCTTTCCTGTCTGTCTGCCTGCCTGCCTGTCCCTCCCCCGCCCCGTCTCTTCCTTTCTTTGTTTTTCCTATCTGTCTGTCTGTCTGTCTGCCTGTCTGTTTCAAAGCCACTCTGAGACCTTCAAGATGAATGTAAAAAATATCCAGATAAGCAAGGTTTGACATTACAAAATTATTAATGTACCCAATCACCAAAACTGAAGTCCGCTGAAGCAACGCTACATGACATCGTGCCAGGGCAGAACAAACAAAATTAAAGAAACGAAATGCATTCATCGCCTCTCAAACTCTCAAGACAAGAACCAGACAAAATCCCGAAGGAAAGGAGCCCCCCCCCCCCACTCTCTCCCCAGCCCCCTTCCCTCCCCCTAAAAAAAATAACATCAAAGAGAATCAAAACAACAAGAGAAAATAACTCAAAAAAAAGGGGGGGAACTACAACAAAACAGTCAACATTTCTGACAGTTTTTGTTTTCTTATTTATTTAAACCAGGCCCGGCAAGCTGGCTCGGCTGTGTTCGCTCACACCCCTTCCCTCCACCTCCCCCATCCCCACACCATACCCCCAACTCTCCTCTCCGGCCCCCTACCGCGTCACATTAATGCATGAAATGGACCCATGAGATCTTTTTGCGCCCTTCCAGTCCTCATCTCCCCACCACCACCACCACCACCCTCCCACTTCCTACACTCTCCTCCAATCCATTCCCGCTTTCCCTCTCCATACCATTCATTGCAAAGCGCTCAACACTCATGGTTCTGCAACAAGCAAAGTGACTCCCCGCGGTCAGCCCAGCGTGCAACTCGGGGGCTACGCGAGCTGGATCTGCGTGCAAAAGCGGCAGCAGGAGAAATACAGCAGCAAAAGCAACGTTCGGGAGAAAAAAAAACCCAAAACACACACACACACACACACACACACACACACACACACACACACACACACACACACACACACACACAAAACCACACCCACACGCGCTATCTGTACTCTGGCTTTTCAGCCTGGATAAAAAAAATAATACATAAATTTTAAAAAAAGAAGAGGAGGGGGAGGTAGGTGGGTGGAGATGTTTGTGTGGGGGAGGGGGCGTGGGAGAAGGGTGGTGTGAGGAGTGGGGTGGATAAGAATACAGAGGGGCGTAGAGTGGAGGTGATGAGGATGTGGGGGGGGGGGGAGGTGGAGGATCGGACATACAGAATAATTTTTGATTTTTTTGTCACAGAGACATGAGCAAGGGAGGGAAGTGAAGAGGAAAAGGAAATGACATATCGGACGGGGTAAGGGGGGAGAGGGGTGCTTGAGGAGGGGGGTGGGGTGGAGGAGGTTGAAGAGGGCAAGTGGGCGGGAAGGAACGGGGGGGTGCGGGGGGGGGGGGGGGGAGGGAGCAGGAGAAGTAGTGAAGAAGAAGTAGACAAGTGTTGGAGGGTGAGGGGTGGGGGGGGGGGGGCCTGGGGGAGGATTTATCTGAGAGAAAAAAAAAAAAGAAGAAAAGAAGAAGTATGGCGCGCAGCAGTGGGGGGTGGGTGGTGGGCAGGGGATGGAAGGGGGGGGGGTGGCTGTGACGCATGCCCCCCCCGCAAGCCGTTCCGACCCGCCCCCCCTCCTCCCCCCCACTCCCCCCCCACTTCCTGTTCCGAGTGGTCTCTCGGGTAGCTATTGTTTCACCTGACGGTTCGGTTTGTTACTTTTTTTCCCCTTTTGTCTGCAGCTTTGTCTTTGTCCCTCTGTCTGTCTTTCTTTCTCTGTCCATTTTCGTGATTATTTATCTCTGTCATTCCCGTACCCCCTCCATTCTGTGTGTGTGTGTGTGTGTGTGTGTGTGTGTGTGTGTGTGTGTGTGTGTGTGTGTGTGTGCGCGCGCGCCTAAACAGAAATTTAATCCTTGAATAAAAAAACACAAAACTTTTCTTCGAGTTCTGAGTTTTCTCTCTCTCTCTCTCTCTCCTTGTGCCTCCCCACCCCTCCATACCCTTTCGCCCCCGCCGCCTCCCTCTCTCTCTCTCTCTCTCTCCTTTTCACTGTCTGACTGGGTGGGAATCCCCGCAGTCAGCCCAGCGTGCAACTCGGTATGTCATTTGAGATCTGTGTGCAACAGCAGCAGCCACACAGCAAGAGCACTCTAAAAGAACTCATCCGTGGTATCTGTACTCTGGCCGCTCCAGTCTGAAGGAAGAATGAGATGGGGCGAAGGGGTATGGAGGATAAGAGAGAGAGAGGGGGGGAGGGAGAGAGAGAGATGGGTGGTGGTGAAGGGAAGGGGGTGGTGGAAGAGAAGAGCATGAATGGGTTGAGAAGAGCCTTGGGTGGAAGTGAGGGGGAGGTGGTGGGGTTGGGGGTGGGGGTGATGGGGTTGGGGTTGGGGGGGATGCAGAGAGGGAGGGAGGGGGGCTATTTTTTTTTTTTTTAGTTTGATTTTGTGGCCACGGACAGAGAGAGACACGTGCACAAAAGGAAATCTTGTGGGGTGAGTGAGTGGTTGAAGGTGTGTGTGTGTGTGTGTGTGTGGGTGGGTGGGAGGATATTGGCAAGAGAGTGCAGAAGGTGGGGGATATTGGGCTGTGGGGGCTATGAGGAGGAAGAGAAGGGTAGAGAGGGAGGGGTAAGTGGGTGGGTGAAAGGGAAGAGGAATCATATTATCATCTCAGGAAGACATGAAGTGAGAAAAGGGGATGGCGGGGGGAAGTGGGGGGGTGGGGGGGGGGGGAGGTGATACAGAGGAATGGAAAAGACGTGTGTGTGTGTGTGTGTGTGTGTGTGTGTGTGTGTGTAGGGCTGTGCTGAGGCTGCGGGTGGTGGGGAGGGGAGGGGGAGTGATCTATTTCCCATCCAGAGTGGTCTCTCGAGTTTCTACTGTTTCATCCGGTAGTAAGGTTAGGTCTTCTCTCTCTCTGTGTCTCCGTCTGTCTGTCCGTTTATCTGTGTCTCTCTACCTCACTCTGTTTGTAACTCTTTCTCTGTGCACGTGTGAGCCCGCGTGTGTGATTGTGTGTGTGTGTGTGTGTGTGTGTGTGTGTGTGTGTGTGTGTATGAATTTGGGTGTACGCGCCTATATGTACAAGAGGTAGAGCAAGAGTTTTGAATGAGAGACGAAGGCGAAGGAAATCTTGATTCGCTTGACTGACAAGTCACTCAGGACTTTTCTTTTCTTGTATTTTCTTGACTTTTTTTTCTCTTTCCTGTCTTTCTTCTTTAGTATCTTTTTATTTATTTTTTCTTTTTCTTTTTTTTTTTTTTTTTTTTTGCAGACGCCACACATGAATGAAATACATGATTTCGTGTCTTTTCTATGATTTAAGAAAGAAAGAAAAAAAGAATTAGAACCAAAACGTTTTGAACAGAACAATTACTCATACAAACATCCGCAATGATTTCGTAAACAGCGCTCATGAATGATTTTTTTTTTCTTCCTATAATTTTGGAGGTATGAAGTGTGTAATTACTTTCATTTTCTATAAAGTTTTGGATGTATTCATATGAACTGTTTCTTTCTTTCTTTCTTTCTTTTTTCTTGTTAAGAAATGTTCATAAATGCAACATCATGAGTCTATGGCCCATCTTTCTCTGCACTTTCGCTGACACTTACTTCGCTCCTTACAAAATTATTGGTCATGCTCTTTGAAACTTTTAAATACGTACCGGCGGTCGGAAATGTCGGCCTAAATCTTGTGAAAAGAAAAGGGGAAAAAAAAAGATCTCTTTGTAACGCTTCAGAAATAGCAACCACGCACACATCCACACGCGCAATCACACAGACACACAGACACACAGACACACACACACACACACACAGTAGCGCAGTTTTGTTAATCTGACCCCCTTCCCCACCCCTCACTTTCTTCATCCGTACACTCCCTTATTCCTTCACCTTTTTTTACCTAAATTTCAACTGCATCAGAAATGCTCTCTCTTTTTCACTCTTACTCTCTCTCTCTCTTTCACTCTTACTCTCTCTCTCTCTTACATGTGTGCAAAAAAAATAATAATTCACACACACACACACACACACACACACACACACACACACACACACACACACCAAAACAACAACAACACAACAACAAACGAACAAACACACAAACATCCAAACACACAGACACAGTCAGTCAGACTGACAAACGTTAGTCTGACTTTCCAGCACCGGTGTTGAAAATTCCACCAGACAGACAGACAGACAGACATACAGAGTCAGAGAAAGAGAGAGAGAGAGGTAGATAGAGACAGAGAGATGCATAGAGTACGAATACAAATATTTTATTCTGATTGAGGCCAAAACCCCTTGCGTGAATGATGATAACACATTCGGCAAGTTCGCATCAAACAGGAATAACATTTTCTCAACACATCAGAAATGGCACATAAATATTTATAATAACAGAAGAAATATGAAAGAGAGTGAGAGTAAGACACCACACACACACACACACACACACACACACACACACACACACACACAAACCCGAGAGAAAGAGAGACAGTGGGGGAAAGAAAAAATGGAAGGAAGACAGAAAGAAAGAAGGAAAGAATAATAGAAAGAAAGACATAGAGAGACACGCAGAGAAAGAGAGAGAGAGAGAGAGAGAGAGAGAGAGAGAGAGAGAGAGAGAGAGAGAGAGAGAGAGAGAGATTCATACGGAGAGAGAGAGAGAGAGAGAGAGAGAGAGATTCATACGTTTTCTTTTAGCAGTTGTCTCCTCTCTCTCTCTCTCTCTCTCTCTCTCTCTCTCTCTCTCTCTCTCTATATATATATATATATATATATATATATATATATATAATGAAAGGTTTTAAAAACTACTCCCCAACCTCAAATCAGTCTTAAAGGTTGAACCAAGGCTTTTTCCCCCACTTCTATCACTTACGTATGAAAAACGAAGAAAAAGACAAAACAGACAGACAGACAGACAGATTTCTATGAGAGAGACAGGGAGAGAAACATACACAGAAACAGAGAGACTGACAGAAACAAAGACAGACAGACAGACACAGAGATATAGAGGCAGACAAACGCAGAGACAGAGACAGAGACGAGTCTCGCGAGAGCGTGTAAATCTGCGCCGGCATCTATCTGACGGCTCAGTGTGTGCAAACCAGCAGCAGTCTATTGTGCCCACTTGCCACAGGTCAATGCCTGTGTGCGCACGTGCAACTGAACTGACAAGAAATCGAAGAGGGCTTTCCAAGGAACGCGTGTGTGATGACTCCCAAGTGAACTATTGTCATTATATATATCTATCCATCCGTCATACAGAAGAAGCCTGTTGTAACTGACAATTATTATTATTGAACGGGATGCGGCCGAAGATCTATGCCTAATATGCACTGGGTGGACTTGAGCGCACATGCATGCACCTGCATACTCGCCCTGACACACATATGTGCGCGCACACACACACAAACAAAAACACATACTCACACACATACACACACGCACACACTCGCACACACACACCCACACACACACACACACACACACACACACACACACATATACACATACACACACACACACACACATACACACACATATATATTGCAAGTTTTGATACAATGAGCAGCAACAGCCATACAATGAGTTGAGAGAACGTGCCTCTCTAAATCTTTCGCGCGCGCGCGTGTGTGTGTGTGTGTGTGTGTGTGTGTGATCCACCCTCTCTCCCACCTATCTATCTACTATCTACCCCCCCCCGCCCCCTGTCTCCCCTCTCTCTTTCTATCTGCCCTCTCTCTCTATCTATCCCCTCTCTATCCTCTCATTCTCTCTGTATATCTCTCTGCCTTTTCGTCCCTAGACCCTCTGACTTCCCCCCTCTCTCTCCCGTCCTCTCTCTCACTATCCTCTCTGTCTCTCTCTGTCCCCCCTCTCTTTATAAATTATGTACACACACACACACACACACACACACACACACACACACACACACACACACACACACACACACACACATATATGTATATGTATGCATGTATATACATATATATATATATATATATATACATGCATACATATATATATATATATATATATATATATATACCTCCCTTTCTCTTTCTTCCTCTTCCCTCTCCCCCTCTCTCTCCCTCACTGCTTCTCATCCATACCCCTCTCCTTGCTCTCCATCTTCCTTCTCCCTCCCTCCGCAAACACCACTCCTCCCCACCCCCCACCCCACCCTTACTCTCTGTCTCTGTCTGTCTGTCTCTCTCTCTCTCTGTGCCTCTTCGTCCCCAATACAAGCCATCCATACCCATCTCCTCACTCTCCAGCTTTCTTCTCCTTCTCTCCTCACCCTCCCCCCGCCCCCCCACCACGTCCCCATACACACACACACACTCTCTCTCTCTTCCTTTATCTCCCACCGTCCCTTCCCACCCTGGCATCAGGGCTACATGGGTCTTTCGGTTTTCCTCCCCCAAAAAACTAAACCCCTTGTGTGCTGAGAGGCCATGATGCAGTTCAGTGGGCCACCAGGCTTCAAGGGAAGGTCTGGATGACCCAGAGAGAGAGAAAGAGAGAGAGAGCGAGAGAGATAGAAAGAGAGAAAGAGAGAGACAGAGAAAGAGAGAGACATAAAGAGACAGAGAGAGAGAGAAGAAGAGAGATAAAGAGAGAGAGAAATAGAGAGAGAGACAGAGAGAGACAGAGACACACACACAGAAAGAGAAAGAGAAAGAAAGACAGAGAGAGACACAGAGAAAGAGAGAGAGAGAGAAAGAGAAAGAGAGAACGAGAGAGAAAGAGAGAGCGAGGGACAGATAGAGAGATGGACAGATAGAGAGATAGAGACAGAGAGAGAAAGAGAGAGAGACACACAGAGAGACGCAGAGAGAGACACAAAGAAAGAGACAGAGACAGAGAGATAAAGAGGGAGAGACAAAGACAGACAGACAGACAGAGAGAGAGAGAGAAACAGACAGCCAGGCAGCCAGACGGACAAAAAGAGGGAGGTGGAGGGCAGCGTGGGTAAGGGGAGGGATGGAGGCGGGGGAGAAGGGTTTACAGACATTCCGCAGTAGAGTGGAAATACGCCGTTCGTCCTGCCAGAGATGTAGTGAGAAGGGGCTAGAGCTAGAGCTAGAGAAAGAGAGAAGGAGAGAAAGAGAGAGGGGGGAGAAAGAGACGGAGAGAGAGACATAGAAAGACACAGAAAGAAACGAAACGAGAGAGAGATAAGAAGGGAAAGAGGGCAGTTGGTCGGAGACAGATTATATTATATTATATATATATATATATGTGTGTGTGTGTGTGTGTGTGTGTGTGTGTGTGTGTGTGTGTGTGTGTGTGTGTGTGTGTGTGTGTTTGTGGAGAGAGAGACAGAGAGAGACACACACACAGAGACAGAGAGAGACAGAGGGAAACAGAGAGAGAGAGAGAGAATGAGACGGACAGAGACAGGAACAGAGGCAGAGACTGGCAGGCAGGCAAAGACGGAAAATCCCAGACAGAGATAATAGAAAGAGATAGTGAAAGACACACACAGGGATAGGGAGACAGAGAAAGATACACAGAGAGAGAGACAGACAGACAGACAGACAGACCGACAGACAGAGAGACAGAGAGATGGTGAGAGCAGTTCACGGAATACAAGCTGCATGTCTGCTGCTGGCTCAAAGCTGGATGATGCTTGTTCTGGACATCTGCCTTCATTAAATAATTGTGTTGATGAAATTACCCAACTCGACTGTTGGTTTCTTCATGATTGATTTTTCTTTTGTGAGTTCCGGATCATCTGCCGGTTTTCTGTTCAGTGTTTGTTGTTTGTTTATGTTGACCCACGCAATTACACACGTATATTCGAGAAGAGAGAAGGTGGGCGGAAAGCAGGTTGAGGGAGGGAGAGAGAAAGGGTTGAAATAGGGAGATTCGCTTTGACGCTTTAATGTCATTGGCCATGAGGTCCTCATGACATGGGTGAATGCATCAATATACTTTCAATTTATAACAAACCATTATGATAAACGAATGAAATGGTGAAAGCAAATAATGAAACAAAACAAAGTGCCTTCTTCGAAGAAAAATGATAGCAACCAACAGGCCACCCCACACACAATACCTCCGTTCATTCATCTATCACTGCACCATGCAACTTATTCCAACATACAGAAGAAAATTGTCAAACTTATCTGACCACACAGTTATGCTTATAGTGTTTTGCCTAATCTTATAGTGAAAGAGAGAGAGAGAGAGAGGGGGGGTTGGGGGGGACACACACACACGCGCGCGCACACACACACACACACACGCACGCACGCACACACAGAGACACAGACACAGAGACACACACACAGAAACACACACACACACACACACACACACACACACACACACACACACACACACACACACACACAAAGGGAGGAAAACAAACAAGGGAGGCAACTAACAAGCCAGCTGCACAGCAAAAAGTTCCAATAAACAAACAACTGGGAGACAAATTAACGGCTCGGAACGGAAATAGATATGAAGCGAAAGAGAGAGGGAGAGATAGAGAAAGAGAGAGAGAGAGAGAGAGATACAGACAGAGACAGAGAGACAAAGAGAGAGAGAGACATAGAGAGAGAGACAGAGAGAGAGAAGGGGGGGGGGGGGCAAACACACGCGTATATCTATGCCTTATTGCCTGCGTACTCACTACAGGAGTGCAAGCAATCAAACGTTGTTGTGGGCACACTAAAAACTCATCATATAGTACTGGGTTTGCTAGAACTAATTATAATTGTGGCATTAGACATTTTTGGTATAATCTTTTTTTAATGCCATAGCAGATCTACTTTTAACAGAGTCGGGAATTTCCTTCCCCAACGTGCCTCCAGAATAAGTGAGTGAGAGATGACACGAAAAAGTTAGTCTTAATGTGTGGGGTAAAAAATGGTACTATTCTTTCAATTTTTCCTCCATTCATTTCCAATAAAGATAGGTCGGTGCAAGTTTCTTCACGATTTTCACATTAAAACAAACATTGATAAAACGATATTTCGGGTGGGAGGGGATAATATCGGTAATCTCGGTAAACGAGAGAGAGAGAGAGAGACAGAGACAGAGAGAGAGAGAAGAGAGAGAGAGACACAGAGAGAGAGACAGAAAGACAGAGAGAGACAGAGATAGGGACAGAGACAGAGACAGAAAGAGACAGAAGAGAGATACTGAGACAGAGAGACAGAGAGAGACAAAGAGAGAGACAGAGAGTCTCTAATTTCTCAGACAATCGTCAGGCTCAGAAGTGTTACGCGAGGTTAGCTCACTTTGTTCAGATCTTGAAATGTAGCCAGGGTCTTTAATGCAAACATCGCTCTCTCTTTGTCTGTCTGTCTATCTCTCGCTCTATGTATGCTTATTTCACTTCCCTCATGTCCGTCTGTCTGTCTCTGGCTTCCTCTGTTGGTTCGTGCACACACACACACACACACACACACACACACACACACACACGTACGCACGCACGCACGCACACACACACACACACACACACACACACACACACACACACACGTCCTACGTGTCAGTGCTACGCCTCATCAGCAGCGTGTCAGCGATAAAGCAGTCAGCATTCTCATCACCTCCCCCTCCTGTCTCCAATCCCCCCCCACCCCTGCCCCCGCCCCCCACCCACACCCCATCTCTGGCTCTCTTTTTTATGTTCTCGTATAAAAAAGAAAAGAAAAGAAAAGAAAAGTTCAGTCTGAACTCTTGTCGTTTTATGAGACGAATATCTGTTTTGACATAAATTAGGACAATTATCTCCCATGCCTCTTCGAAATTCTAACCAGCAGAGATAAATATACATATGATGCACATGATATACATAATATTAAATTTAACCAAAAATTAACGACGATTTTATAGTTATTGTATATATACATATATATATTCTTCTTTTTTAGTAGTGATATTGTATCAAAGGAAATTTTTTTTTTAAAGTGGGCGGTTTCTTTTCCCTAAAAGAAAGGAGTAGTATTTCACTTGATGTGATTACAACGTTGCTTCGTTGATAACCCAGTTTTACGTGTCTACCTTCAGTAATTTTTGACGCCTTCTCGTGTTGATAAAAAATAATGGTGATGGTAATGATATACTGATTCCATAATTACTTGTTTCTCGACACTTTCATCTCAGAAAAAAACAAAAATTACGGTGGATGTTTGGAGTAACAAGCAACAATGAAGTTAGAGATATTGTAATTGTTTCCACACTGAACCCATTCTAAACCTTGTTACCAGTTTCTTAGTAAAGTACACTTAAAAAAAAAATCTTCTCGTCGAATGCTGATAGTTATGCACATGACACCACGCACAAACGATTTTCTTTTTGGTTTTGTTTTCAGTTCTGTCCCTCTCTTTTTTTTTTCTTTTTTTTTTACCGCGATGTTCTATCAGAGATCATTTTTCAGTACTTGCGGGGAAGTAATATATATTTTGGTTTGTATAATGAAGTTGATAAAGGAAAATAGTTTTGAATGTGGTGTGTGTGTGTGTGTGTGTGTGTGTGTGTACGCGCGCGCGCGTGTATGCATGTGCATATGTGTGTATCGTATATATATATATATATATATGTGTGTGTGTGTGTGTGTTTGCGCACGCGCGTGTATGTGTGTGGGTTTTTTTTGTATGGGTTTTTGCGCGCGCGTGTATGTGTGTATATGTGTATGTCAAGTTGTTGTTGTAGTAGTTCATTGCTGTCTTTCGAGTTGTGCCAATCTGATTACTTACACAAGGCATCAAATTACTACTTTCCTTATTCATTCTTCTTCCAGCAGTGTTGTTTTCGTTACTTTCCTTGTTTGTCTTAACCTATAACTGACGGGGGGTGACCAGCCACCGAAACGGCCCCTTTGTGGTCTGGGCTGGGCTGGGCTGGGCTATAAGATTATTATAAGATAACACGACTTCATTTGTTTTATCCTGACCCCCCGGAGCTGGCTCGTGACAGGTCGGCCGTGCCATCAGAACAACAACAACAATTACAACAACAAGAACGAAAGTGAATCGAAGCCATTGTTCCTGCTGGTGCTCCTCCTCCCCTTCCTCCTTTTCAACCGCCAGTCGAAGCAACAGCAGCAGCTTCTTCCTCTTTTTCGTCTTCTTCTTCTTCTCCAGCTCCCTCATCTTCTTCTTCTCCTTCTTATTGCTCTTGTTCCTGTTCTTGTTCTTGTCTTTCTTCTTGCTGTTCTTCGTAGTTTGTCTTATCTTCTCAATCTTCTTCTTCTTCTATTTCTTTTCCTCCTCCTCTTCGTCCTCCTCCCCCTCCTCCTCCTCTTTTTCTTTCTTTCTTTCTTTCTTTCTTCCTTCTTCTTCTTCTTCTTCTTAGTTCGTCTTTTCTTCTCCTTCTTGGTCTTCCTGTCCTTTTTTTTTCTTTCTCTTGCTCTCCTTGTCCTTTTTGGTCTTTTTGTTGTTGTTCTTCTTCTTCTTCGGCGAAGGGGTCAAGAAGAAGAAAACACGGAGAAGGAGAAGAACAACAACAATAACAACAACAACAAGAAAAAAAAACCCAACAAAAACAACAAGATCAAAAAGGACTAGAAGAACAAGAAGAAGGAGAAAAAAGAAGGAGAAGAAATAGACAGAAGAAGAAGATAGAGAAGAAAAGATAAACTACGAAGAAGAAGAAGAAGAAAAACAAGGACAAGAACAAGAACAGGAACAAGACCAAGAAGAAGAAGAAGATGAAAAGAGAAAAGAAGAAGAAGAAGAAAAGAGAAGACTAATAAGGAGAAGAAATGACAAAACTACGAAGAAGAAGAAGAAGTCACTGGCAAGAGGGGAGACTGGCACCTGCCAGCGATACCGCGCGTGCGCACAGGCACCTGCGAATGGAGACACCCAATCAGCTCGCCACTGACGCGAATCATGCAATCTGCCTCTCTTGTGATTGGGTAAAATAAGCAGGGCCGGCAATTTAGCGTTGCAGATTTTTTTTTTCTTTCTTTCGTATTTTGTATTTTCAATCTTAAGATTGCCACCGACCGGCACCAGCAGGAAGACAGTGGAAATCACTGTGTGAGTGAGTGGGGGTGGGGGAGTTGGGGGATGGGAGGGTGGGGGTGAGGGGGTGAGGAGGAGGGTGTTGTTGGTTGGATATATCGTGGTAACTGTCCTTCTTTTTCTGTTGTTTTTCTTTCTTGATTGGATCTCTCTCTCTCTCTCTCTCTCTCTCTCTCTCTCTCTCTCTCTCTCTCTATCTATCTATCTCTCCGTCTCTGTTTGTCTCTCTCCCCCCCTCTGTCTTTCTTCGTCTCTTTCTGTCTGTCTGTCTGTCTCTCTGTCTCTCTCTGTGTCTCTGTCGCTGTCTGTCTGTCTGTCTCTCTCCTTGCTATCCCAGCATGTGGAGTCAATAGAATGTAAAAGGAATGGGCTACCAAACACCAACAGTAACAACAAACATCTCGGTACATACCACGCGCGCGCCATGCCACCCACCCACCCACACACACACACGCACGCACACGCGCCATGCCACACACCCAACCATCCACACACACACACACACACACACACGCCATGCCACCCACCCAACCATCCACACACACACACGCGCGCGCGCGCGCGCGCCATGCCACCCATCCAACCATCCACACACACACACACACACACACACACACACACACACACACACACACACCATGCCACACACCCATCCATCCACACACACACACACACACACACACGCCATGCCACCCACCCAACCATCCACACACACACACACACACACACACACGCCATGCCACCCACCCAATCATCCACACACACACACACACACGCACACACGCCATGCCACACACCCAACCATCCACACACACACACACACACACACACACGCCCTGCCACCCAACCCAACCAACCACACACACACACACACACTTCATTCCTACCTACCCCACCACCCTCTTTCTTACTTTTCTTACCATCACCCCCTAAGCCACCTCAACCCCCACCCATCCTCCCCCTCTCCTCCTACATCTCCTCCTCCCCCCCCACCCCCCGACAAGCACACACACACACACACACACACTCTCTCTCTCTCTCTCACAAACTTAACACACACACACACACACACACATTCCTACACCTGCCATCCATCATATAGAGTATCCCCAACCCCCGCGTCCACCACACACACACTCTCGTCGCGCCCCCCCCCCCCCCCCCCCCCCCCCCCCCACTCCGTCCCCCCACAGATACCAACCAACTAGAGTATCAGAAACACAACGCATCAAGGTTTACGAGAGCTCTCCAGGTTTTGAAACCTTAGCTGCCAGAAGCGGTAGCTACTGGTCCAAGAAAAATATCGTCCGATACCCTTTGTTTTCAGTCTTTTTGACTGGTCCCCCACCCCCACCCCCCCCCCACCCCCACTCCACACACACATCCCCTCCAAGAAGAGGAATGCAGAGAGGTTGTTGACGCATTGTCACGGTGGTAATGCAACAACACGAGAGAGAGCGAGAGAGAGAGAGAGAGAGAGGGGGGGGGGAGACAAACAGACAGAGACAGAAAGACAGAGAGACGGTGAGACAGACAAAGACAGCGACAGGCAGAGAGACAAACAGACAGGAAGACGGATGGACGGACAGACAGACAGACAGACGGTGAGAAAGAGGGAGAAAGTTTACACGCAAGCGCTGCTCTCCATATAGGATGTTGAAAGGCGCATATGAAGAAGTAAAACTTTAAACTACAAACATATTTTCAACAGCAAATATGAAAACAGCAAAACGCATGTAATACAAACTAAAAAAAAAAAAAATCCGTTGACGTGATTTCAATGAAACAATACACAGTGGAAAAAACAAAAATTAATGAATAAATGAATGAATAAAGCCAGGATCCACTCACATCAAACATCAAAAAGAATTCGTGAATACCCTGAGGAAAGGTATGTCTAATGAGACCATGTTTTCTAATGGCGTTAAACATTGTGTTGCATTATTGAACATTCGGACGTCTCTCAGATATTTTCATCAGACACCAGTTCAAAATAGAATCACACTCATCTAATTCTACACTTTCAAAATACTATCTACTTGTGCGTGTGTGTGTGTGTGTGTGTGTGTGTGTGTGTGTGTGTGTGTGTTTCATCTTTCTTTTATTCCGTTTATCAGTACACAACCCAGAAAAAATAAAATTAAGAGTTGTAGATATTTCCTCGACATGGTTTTGTGTGACAACGGGCTGAGAATGCAATCTGAATTAATTAGTTGATTTGTGCAATTATACATGATTATATGCATTTATTTATCTATGCATTTGTTTATGCATCTATTCATTTATGCATTCATTTATTTATTTATGCATTAAATCTATTTATACATGCACTCATTCATGCATTAGATTTATATACTTAATTAGTTGGTTAGATAGTTTATTATTGTATTGTATAGCTTTTTTCATCACAACACATTTCTTTGTGTGAAATTAGGGCTGCTGTCTCCGAGGAGAGTTTCATCACAACATATTTCTTTGTGTGAAATTAGAGCTGCTGTCTCCGAAGAGAGTTTCGTCACAACACATTTCTTTGTGTGAAATTAGGGCTGCTGTCTCCGAAGAGAGTTTCATCACAACATATTTCTTTGTGTGAAATTAGAGCTGCTGTCTCCGAGGAGAGTTTCATCACAACATATTTCTTTGTGTGAAATTAGGGCTGCTGTCTCCGAGGAGAGTTTCATCACAACACATTTCTTTGTGTGAAATTAGAGCTGCTGTCTCCGAAGAGAGTTTCGTCACAACACATTTCTTTGTGTGAAATTAGGGCTGCTGTCTCCGAGGAGAGTTTCATCACAACACATTTCTTTGTGTGAAATTAGAGCTGCTGTCTCCGAGGAGAGTTTCATCACAACATATTTCTTTGTGTGAAATTAGAGCTGCTGTCTCCGAGGAGAGTTTCATCACAACATATTTCTTTGTGTGAAATTAGGGCTGCTGTCTCCGAGGAGAGTTTCATCACAACACACTTCTTTGTGTGAAATTAGGGCTGCTGTCTCCGAGGAGAACGCGTCGCCAAAGTGTAACAACATCCTTTCTTTCGTTTATTCTGTTGCAAGTGTATTTTGATTTATTATCACAGTGGATTCTTTTTTTTTCTCATTTTTTAAATTTTGACGAGGGACAACTATTCTTTTGCAGCAGCGGGTCCTTTCCGTGCGCTAAGTGCATGCTACACACACGGGAACTGGGTTTATTGTCCCATCCGAATGATTAGCTGTCCTGAACACCACTCAAGGTCTGGTGGATAGGGGGCAACACATTCTGACCAATGTGGGATCTGATCCGGCATGCTTGGATTCTCTCGCTCCCTTGGCGGATGATTGACCACTTGACCATGATTCCACTCCACTTTATAAAGACTCGGTTGCAATGCAGTCAGTCCATTAAGCCTCAGCAGCCATTTCTCTCTCTCTCTCTCTCTCTCTCTCTCTCTGTGTGTGTGTGTGTGTGTGTGTGTGTGTGTGTGTGTGTGTGTGTGTGTGTGTGTGTGCGTGTGTGTGTGTGTGTGTGTGAAGTCTTCGCGTGTCTTCTTCAATAGGAAAAAGATGAGCTCTTCTTCTTATTTTTTTTATATCTAGTTTATTATTTGTTTTATTTCCCCCTCCCCCCCCCCCTTTTTGGTCTTTCATATTTTCTACATGATTTTGTATTTATTCGTATACAGCTTATTTGTCTTCGATATTCTTTTTCTTCAGTCTCTTGGGAATTGTTCCAAATGTGTACAGTTCTTTTGTCTGATTGTTCTTGATTCCAGTGGACCATTTCATTGAATAGTATAGCATTACCTAATGTATTTAACGTGGTCCGGGGTTTTGGTCGCTCTCATGTGTGTGCATGGGATCTCTGTGTGGGGAAACAGCGGTGAATCATTAAAGCAATTTCAAATCAATATCTCCATGAACACACACACACACACACACACACACACACACACACACACACACACATCCATCAACGATGAAAGATGATTTAAAAAAAAAAAATGAAACAGTATTCTTTCATTGTGTGGAACACACCCATTTCTCTTCCTCTCTAAACGGGCAGTTGCTGATTTTCGGTTCACATGGGTATCAGTGAACAATTCATCAAATACGAACGGGTAAGTCAAACAGATTGTTGTGTCCTTCACGTGCCAAGAAAGCATATTGTAAATATACATCTCAGAGCATAAAAGAAAAAAGAAAAAAAAAACAAAAAAAAAACGAAAAACAAAAAAACCAAAAAACAAAAACAACAACGACAAACAAAAACAAGAGCCATACAATGTAGATCATCAAACGTTCTGGCTTAGCTAAACCAACACACAACATGCACATGTTCTCCTACGAAGGAAGCGACACGCATCTTCCGTCAAAGATGACTCTGTGTGCAAAAACACGCCAGAAAAGCAACAGGTAAACATTGTCTACGAATACACTGACATCGTCGTCTTCTGTTCCGTTGTCGGTTTCTTGAGAGGATGGCACGGAAGGGGAGAGAGAGAGACAGAAAGACAGACAGACAGGGACAGAGAGAAAGACAGACAGGGACAGACAGAAAGACAGACAGGCAGGCACAGAGAGAGAGAGAGAGAGAGAGAGACCGACAGACAGTGAGACAGAGAGAGTGAGACACACACACAGACAGGCAGAGACAGACAGAGAGAGATAGAGAATGAGAGAGAGAAAGACAGAGAGACAGATAGAGAGAGAGAGAGAAAAAGACAGACACACAGAGACAGACGGACAAACAGACAGAAACAGAGAGAGGGACAGACAGAGACAATGGCAGACTCAAGAGAGAGGACACTGGCACTGACACTAATTCAACACAGGCCAAGGCACCTATGGAAGGGAAGGGGTGAACACAGACGCATAACAAGTTTGCAGCAAATAATTTTTTAATCAAATCAATGTAGAAACAGTGACACATTATCTACGTGTATATCATAGGTCAATTTTGGAGTCCTTTACACGAATATACAACAAAACTAAGGTTCAAAACATCCTCTTGAGTTGAAGCTATTAAGTGAAAAACAACAACAACAAAACCAAACAAACAAACAAGAGAGGCAAGGCCTTCAAGACTCACTTGTGATACGCTTTTAAAAAAAATCCAAGCTTTTTATGTATTGAGTATAATGCATTTACTGTTATATTCATATTTTTTGTATTCTCTAAACTTGGCACTTTGATCTGATATTCGACCCAACAAAAAATCTGTCATGATTATCATTTTTTGTTCAAACAGGAACTTCTTTTGCTAAGCATGGAAGTTTTGTTTATTGCAAACGTTTTGCTGCAGACAGTAAAATAAGGGAAATTACTCTGTAGGGGACTTAGTTTGCTTTAAACTGATCTTTCTCATCTTAAACATTACATTTTGAAATTATACTCAATACATAAAAAGCTTGGATTTTTAAAAAAAAAAGTGCATCACAAGTGAGTCTTGAAAGCCTTGCCTCTCTTGTTTCAAAATGTAATATTTAAGATGAGAAAGATCAGTTTAAAGCAAATCAAGTCCCCTAGCATTAATTAGAGTAATTTCCCTTTTTTACTATCTGCACCAAAACGTTTGCAAAATAAATAAAACTTCCATGCTTAGCAAAAGAAGTTCCTGTTTGAACAAAAAATGATAATTATGACTGCTCTTGTTGTTGGGTCGAATATCAGATCAAAGTGCCAAGTTTAGAGAATACAAAAAATATAAACATAACAGTAAATGCAGTTTGCATATAATTAGGCTTCATTTTTTTAATTTTTTTTTTTTTTGTGCCCATCCCAGAGGTGCAATATTGTTTTAAACAAGATGACTAAAAAGAACGGAATTTTTCCTATTTTTATGCCTAATTTGGTGTCAACTGACAAAGTATTTGCAGAGAAAATGTCAATGTTAAAGTTTACCACGGACACACAGACACACACACAAACAACCGAACACCGGGTTAAAACATAGACTCACTTTGTTTACACAAGTGAGTCAAAAAAGACACACACACAAAAAAAGTCTGTCGGCGTCGTAAGGGAGAGAGACAGACGCAGAGACAGACACACACACAGTGAGAGAGAGAAAGGGAGAGAGAGAGGGGAGAGAGAGACAGACAGACAGACAGACGGACAGATAGAGACAGAGATAGTAAAGGAGAGAGAGAGAGAGAGATCTCCCCCCAAAAAACCCTCTTCCCCTGCCCACCTATCTGTTTGGCTTTCTCTCTCATCTGATATCCCTGTGACCTTTGAAACACGAGACTGTGTTTGTGTTTCTCTCGCCTTTTCCTTTGACATGGTTTGTGTTATCATCCTCTTTCTTGTTGATGGTGTTTTCGCTGTCGATGTCGTCGTTGTCCTATTTGTTGTTGATGTTGCCATTCTTCTTCTTCGTCCTCCTCTTCCTCTTCTTCCTCTTCTTCCTCCTCCTCTCCTTCATCCTCCTTCTCTTCTTCTTCCTCCTCCTCTTCTTCTTCTTCCTCCTCCTCCTTTTCTTCCTTCTCCTCCTTCTCTTCTTCTTCCTCCTCCTCTTCTTCTTCTTCCTCCTCCTCCTTTTCTTCCTTCTCCTCCTCTTATTCCTCTTCTTCTTCCTCCTCCTCCTCTTCTCCCAACTCCTCCTTTTTCTGAATGTTGGTCGTTCTCTTCGTCTTCTTCGTTTTCCTTCTTCTTTCATTCATGTTTTTAGGTTTCTTTTTTTTTTTTCCTCTTCGTTTCCTTATTTCTTTCTTATTTCCTTTCTTCGTTGTCTTCTTCTTCATTTCCATCCTATCTTTTTTTTCTCTTCTTTTTCTCAGTTCCACATTTCTTCCTGTCTGCCTTTCTATCTTTCTCTCTGGCTTTATTTCCCTCTGTCTCCTCGAATTCCCCCACTTCATTTCCAAACACTCATGAGTCTTTAGTGCTTATCTGTTAAGAATTATTTCAACCGCCCTCTCCCCTCCTCTTGCCTCCACCTCCCGTCGCTCCCGCTCCTCTCCTCCCTTCCATGCCACACACACACACACACGCACACACACACACACACACACACACCTACACACACACACACACGCACACACACACACACACACACACACACACACACACACACACACACACACACACATCTTTCCACCTTCTGCTGAGCAACACAAGCTGGGTTGTTGTTTTTTTAATTATAGTTTGTTTTTTTGTGGGTTTTTTGTGTTTGTTTTGTTGTTGTTATACATTATGAGATATGCAGCAGCATAATAATATGCACTCATCATGGAACACAAGGTTTACAAAAGTAAGCTGAATTAAGGACCACTTAACAACATGCACAGTTTTCTTTTCTGAGACATGGTGAAACGGAGCTGAAATTTCAGTGGGTGAAAGAAGCCATTGCAACGAATGAAACACCACTCATAACCAACCACAGGCACTTTCTTGCATGATCATTTCCATTACTTGACATTAAAAGAATTCCACGCAGCGATCGTTTATGAACCACTAAATTACTGTAAGTGTTCGGCTGAAACATTGTGTGTGTGTGTGTGTGTGTGTGTGTGTGTGTGTGTGTGTGTGTGTGTGTGTGTGTGTGTGTGTGTGTGTGTGTGTGTGTGTGTGTGTGTGCCGCGTGTGCGTGTGCGTGTGCGTGTGTATATGTGTATGTGTGTGTGTGTGTGTGTGTGTGTGTGTGTGTGTGAGTGAGTGTGTGTGTGAGTGTGTTTTGTTTGTTTGTTTGTTTTTCAAACATGTGCACTTGTGCCTAAAAGTGTCGTTTGTGCATTCAAAGAGAGCGCTGTGGTAGATATTTTTTTAATTTTTAATTTTTTTTTAACGCAGCCTGCATGAATTATAAGCATCTCGCATGTTTTTTTGGGTGTTTTTTTTTAACAATCTATGAACACATTCCGGCTTTTTACGAAATAGTCCTTCACTTCTTGGGAAGTCTGCAGTTATAGCATGAAAAAAGATTATTTATTCATTAGCATAATCACAAGCATGTATTTGTTTATTCGCCGATGTACTTTGCGTATTAATTTACTGTTTGATATGCGTAACATATCTGTAAACAGGAATTTGCATATGAAAGTACGCATGTACGTAAGGGTGTGCATGTTATATAGGTAGGTACTTCATTTTGAGTGCATGTACTTTCACTTTATCTTCACTTTGTTAGTGAATATTTTGGTAGGTTATATTTCTGACAACGGTGGCTTCATAACTGAAATAAAAGCGGAGAGAATGACAGAGAATAAGAGAAAGAAAGAAAGAGAGAGAGAAAGAGACAGAGAGAGAGAGAGACACACACACACACGCACACACACACACACACACCCACACACACACACGCGCACACACACGCACACACACATACACACACAAAGTCGCTCTAGAATATATTTCAAGAATATATTTTTTATACTTGTGATTTATCTTTATCCAGGTCACACTCATGCACAAAAACAAACACAGACAGATGCAGACAGACAGACACAACACGCGTGCGCACACTTTACACACACACACACACACACACACACACACCATCCAATCCTTATCTCCCTCTCCAGCTGATCTGTTAATACTCGAAACAAACTCAATGCAAAACAACAACCAAAAAACAAAAACAAAAGCAAACAACAACAAAAACAAACAAATAAAAAAAACACACAAACACACACACACACACACACACACACACACACACACACACACACACACACACACACACACACACACAGAGCATTCAATCCTTATCTCCCTCTCCAGCTGATCTGTTAATACTCGAAACAAACTCAATGCAAAAAAACAACAACCAAAAAGGAAAAACAAAAGCAAACAACAACAACAACAACAAAAAACCAAAAAAACAAACAAACACACACACACACACACACACACACACACACACACACACACACACACACACAAACAAAAACCACACCCACACCTCCACGAAACGGACCCAAGGAATGGCTGACGGACGGACAATTTCGATTCATCAGAGTTCACGTACAGGTGCAGCGAGGCAAATAGGAAGAGGATATAGGCCAGTGCCTATTCATGTCATAAACGGTAGTGTCATGTGAATGATTTGTATGGGAGACAGGAGGTGGTGGGGGGGGGGGGGGGAGGGGAAGTCTCCACCGGCCCTTGACCCCCACAAGGCCATGTCGGGATTCGAACCACTAACTCTCACAGACACACCACAGTCCAGCGCTCTGACCACTTGGCTTTCGTTACCCGTCATCACAAGATAATTAGTCTGTCATTCATCACACACCCCACCCCCCCACCCCCCACGCCCCAACACCCCCCGCAACAGTAGCAGCAACTAAACAACCAACCAATCAACCAACCAATCACCCGACTACCCAGACACACACACACCCGCTGACTCACATAGGCACAGATACAGATACAGATATGGAATACTTTAATATCTCAACAAGAGAAAAATTCGCGCGTGGTGCACGATACATAAGAATTGTCGGTATGAGCACACAAAAGGTATAAACATGCTCAAATGCCAAGTTGATGTGGACCTCACATTCATATAAACACCCACCCACTGACCACAGTCTCACAGTCATTCAGTATCAACATACATGCATACATGATATATATATATCGTATATATAATTACGATGTAATAATTAATTGCAATGTTTTTAAAAGCGAATATGTGAAACGCTTTTATTTGAGAACATATGTTTATTACTCTTGTTTAATCAAGTAATCCGCGCGCGCGCGCGCGCGCGCGCGCGCGCGTGTGTGTGTGTGTGTGTGTGTGTGTGTGTGTGTGTGTGTGTGTGTGTGTGTGTGTGTGTGGAGGGGTGTGTGTGTGTGTGCTGATTATCTGGTTGTGGTTTTCCGCAATTCATCTTTATTCTTATCTTATCTGTCTATTATAATCGATGTGCAGTATAGTAGGCTATGTTTATAATTATATTCAAATAATGTTTCTTAATTCTTTCTGTTTTTACATTAAGAATACTAGTTATTACCTGTAGTGTGTGGATGTATGTATGAAACGATGTATGTGATATTTTTTACATTTGTATCTTCGTAATATTCGTAAAAGCTGTTGTTGACTTTTACAGTTACGGTCTCCATGTTGTTTACTTGT
>NC_134895.1:19133836-19136336 GCF_041734735.1 Babylonia areolata
AAGAGAGAGAGAGGGGAGAGAGTGAAGAGAGAGAGAGTGAAGAGAGAGAGAGAGAGTGAAGAGAGAGTGAAGGGAGAGAAGAGAGAGAGAGTGAAGAGAGAGAGAGAGTGAAGAGAGAGAGAGTGAAGAGAGAGAGAGAGAGTGAAGAGAGAGAGAGGGAGAGAGAGAGTGAAGAGAGAGAGAGAGAGTGAAGAGAGAGAGAGTGAAGAGAGAGAGAGAGTGAAGAGAGAGAGAGGGGAGAGAGAAGAGAGAGAGAGAGAGAGAGAGAGAGAGAGAGAGAGAATTATGCCTTCAAGACATTCGAGAGGGAGAGAGCGAGTGAAGAGAGAGAGAGAGAGAGGGGGGAGAGAGAGAGAGAGAGAGAGAGAGAGAGAGAGAATTATGCCTTTAAGACATGAGAGAGAGAGAGAAAGAGAAAGAAAGAGAGAGAGAGAGAGAGAGAGAGAGAGAGAGAGAGAGAGAGAGAGAATGACAACCGTTTTATAGAGGGCAGAATGGATAAGCTGGAAGCTTCTTTACACCATGCCCTCACACACGCATGGACGCATATACACACATTGTAATAAATGAAATAAGTGTGAATAAATAAATGACATAGACCAAGCCAAATAGATAATAATAGATACATAAACGGATGAATCAAAGACTACAATTACGGAAACATCATGACAATCATACAAAACATTGCCACGTGAAAATCTTCAAACACACACATGTGTGTGCACGCACAGGCATCACACACATGTACTCGAACACACAAGAACATAGACATACACACGCATATTTACACTCGCCTTTTTCCTTGCTTACACACTGCTGGAGAACAATTAATCAAAATGTGTTGGCTTACTAGGATCTCATCATATGCTTTGATTTTGCTGGCACTAATTACATTTGTTGAATCAGATATTTTTGATACGCTTTTTTGAAAGATACTATGGTAGATCTATTTCTAAGATACTCGAGGATTTCACTCCACAGTTTATCGCCAGAATAAGTGAGAGACAACATGAAAAGGTTAGTTCTGGGACGAGGGGTAAAAATGGTACTCTTTCTACGAATGATTTTTTCCGGGAATTTCCTATAAAGAAAGGGCGGTGCAAATTTCTTCATAATTTTGAACATAAAAACACCTTTGTAAAAGCGACATTTAAGATGAAAGGGGAGAATATTTAGTTCAGCATAGTCATTTGCTTGAATAGAAGATTTAAGGAGAGTGAGCTTAAGGGAACGTCTGTATGTAGTTTCGAGAGGTTTTAAGCAATTTTTACTGGCCCCGTCCCAGCATGTTGATGCATAGTCAATATCAGGTTGGGTGTATGCATGAAAAAATAATTTACGGGTATGTTGATTAAGGAAATGCTTAATTCTATTGAGCTGGAATACTTTTTTTTCGATAACTTCTTGCATAAAGCAGAGGTATGATAAGATCAGGAAAGGTTATTGTCAAGTGTAAGACCAAGTAATCTATAAGAACTAACTTCGAGCAAATCGTTATCAAGTACCTTGAGCACTTTTATGTTAGATTTGATATTTTGTCGTTTTTGTCTGGTTGTGATTAACATAGATTTAGACTTCAGTGGGTGAACTGCCATGTGGTTCATTTCAGTCCAGTTTATAAGTTTATCAATATCGCTCTGCAACTTAGTGCATACTGTATTGGCATTTGCGTCTTTTTGATGGAGCGTTGTATCATTAGCGAAAAGTTCACAAGAGGATGAAACATGAAGTGGAAGATCATTTATATAAATTGAAAATAAAACAGGTCCTAAAACTGATCCCTGGAGAATACCATAATCAACTGACATAAGAGGGGACATTTTAGAAGCTTGGATAACCGCTATTTTCCTATTATCAAGAAAAGAAGATATTAGTTCAACTGAATCAGATGAAAAGCCATACATGACTAACTTTTTCGAAAGTAGTTTATGATCTATTGTATCAAAGGCTTTTGCAAAATCAATAAAAACAGACTCTGAGAGAGAGAGAGAGAGAGAGGGGGGGGGGAGAGAGAGAGAGTGAAGAGAGAGAGAGAGATATAGACAGAAATTGAGGGGGAGACAGAGACAGACAGACAGAATGTGGCAGAGACAAACAGAAACAGAAAGACAGCGAGAGAATCATGCCTTGAAGGCTTGTTGCCTGCTGAGTATAAAAAAACAACAAAACAAAACAAAAAAAAACCTCGGCGGAGATCATTTAAATCTATTACGCTTTTTTGGGGGGTGGAGGTGGGGGCGGAGGTGAGGAGGTGAGTGAGGGACGGGGGTCTGGATGTAGGGTAGGGGAGAGAATGGGGAGGGAGGGAGGGAGGGTGTCACTGACACAACATGTTTTCCAGATGGCGAGAATGCTATACTTCCACGAAGCAAAGACGTTGAAAATGAAAGTACACAAAATACTTATGTTGAATGCAAATTGAAAAAAAGAAATTTAAAAAAAAAGAGAAAGAAACGAAAACACTATCATTGGGAATCCTCTTCGCTACTTTCCTTTTTTT
>NC_134895.1:19138836-19141336 GCF_041734735.1 Babylonia areolata
CAAAAAAAAACAAACAAACACGCGCGCACGCATGCTCACAAGCACATGGACACATACACACACGCGCGCGCACACGCTCAGACACACAAGCACACGCCCGCGCACGCAAGCACGTACACACACACACACACACACACACACACACACACACACACACACGAGTCGAACGTCTAGAGCACACTCAAAGACACTTGTGCTGCAGCACGGTTCCTATTGTGACGACACTAACGGTTTTGTTTAGTTGTGTGTGTGTGTGTGTGTGTGTGTGTGTGTGTGTGTGTGTTTTGTTGTTTTTTTCATTGACCTGTTTTGTTCAGTTTCCCACTTGTAAGTTCCAACTGCTGTAATAATAATAATAATAATAATAATAATAATAATAATAATAAGACGATGGTTTCAATAGAAATCAGAAACAATCCAACGAATTCATGTGTAACAAAACTGACAAAATTGCTCACTGAACAACGAGCTGGGGCCGCATTGCATCCTTTCGCGAAAAGAGAAACCCGTCCGGGGGGGGACAGTCTAGAGGCGGAGCTAAACTGGGTTTCGGGAGGGTTACTCGGATTCTGTCCTTCACGTTTTGTTTTATGTCCTTATTAAATACGAAGCATATATCATATCCTGAATGCTGTACAGGGTGAGATGTGTCACAGAATGCAGGGGGGGAAGATGTTACTGTGGTTTGTACCTCCTCCATTTTCCAGTAAAAGAGAGAAGACGTACACAATATATATTTTTTGTCAAGCTATAAAAGTGAACATATTTCACGAGTGGGTTTTGTTGTGTTGTTGTTGTTGTTTTTCAAAAAAGTATTCTAATGTAATTATCCAGCCAACATATTAAAATACTTACAAAATGTGTTCACTTGAAAATATTTCATTAGCGCACACAAGTGTTACAGAGAGTGTAGAGAGAGAAAGAGAGAGGGAGAGAGAGACAGAGACAGAGAGATAGATAGATAGATAGATAGAGAGAGAGAGAGAGAGAGAAGAGAGAGAGAGAGAGAGAGACGCACAAGAACGACCTAATCTTCCGCCAGACGAGCGTCCACACACACACACACACACACACACAAAACCACCTAAGGAGGCATCGTTTGATAAAGGCTCAAATTTCACACACAATTACCCACAAAAACTGCAAGTGACAGCAACTCCCCGATCTTTCAGCGGCAAGGGAAGGGGGTGGGAGAGGGTGGGGGGGAGGGGGGGGGGGGCAGGGGACAAAGAACACGGTACTTTAAGTTTAAGCTATTTTTTTTTGTTATGATGATGATTATTGTTATTATGGGGGCGTGGAGCGTGAAGCAAAGGACCAGAAGTCGAACATACGCGCACCCTACGCTGTTTGAAGACACGCTAAGACTTGTCGTTTGTCCTGCCGCGCGTATTGCAGTTCGTGTTGTAACCTTCTAAACCTTTCTTCTTCTTCTTCTTCTTCTTCTTCTTCTTCTTTTTCCCATTTTATTTTGTTATGTTTTGTTGGCTGGTTTTTGTTTTGTTTTTTTAATACGTAACTTCGGGGTAGGAAACTTTAAACATATCTGTGCCGGAAGACACATTCTATATATTTCTTTTCTTGTTTTCCTTCTGCAAGTGGAATGATGAAAATATGTTTCTTTCTTTTTCTTTCTTTGTTTCTGTCGTGTTCTCTGTGTTTTCTTTTCTTTTATTTAGTTTTTTTTATTTTTATTTATTTTATTTATTTATTTATTTATTTATTTTTTTTTGTTGCTTTCTTTCATTTTCTTTTTCTTCCATCTGTCGTTTTTCTATCACTTTTATCGCACTTTCTTTCTTTATCTTTTCTTCTCTTCAAGTTCCTTGTATCTTATTGCCTTGTGTCATGTTTGGATGTCTGAGTTCAACAAAGCAACAAACTAAAACACTCCCCCACTCCAGTCTGTCTTCTCTTCTTTCCTTCCGCATGAGTGTGTGTGTGTGTGTGTGTGTGTGTGTGTGTGTGTGTGTGTGTGTGGTGTGTGTGTGTGTGTGTGTGTGTGAGAGACAGAGACAGAGACAGAGAGAGACAGAGACAGACAGACAGACAGGCAGAGGGAGAGCGTGGGTGCATGCATGCGTGCGTACATGATTGTATGTCTGAGTCAGAAGCCCCATGAAAATACTTTTTTGTGCTGCCGTTTTGTTTCCACCAGCCGTCGCAGGTCACCCACTATAATTAACATCCATTCATTATTGATAATGATGGTGGGGCGTCCTCAAAGCGTTTTTATTTCTTCTTCTTCTTCTTGAACTGAAGCACAACAGCCTATTTCATTGATCAAGCTTCACTGGAATCTCCGCCAGGTCCAATGGAACGCTGTGTGTGAATAAAAAGCTTTTTTGTTCTCCACCAGAAAGAATAATCATTTCCCCTGTGTCTGTCTGCCTATGTCAATATGTCTGTCTGTCCGTCTGTCTGTCTGTCTCTGTCTCTCTATTCGTCCTCACTACTTTCCCCTTTTGTCGCTCTCTCTGTTTCTACGTCTGGTGCATGC
>NC_134895.1:19143836-19146336 GCF_041734735.1 Babylonia areolata
ATGTGCGCAGATACACACACACACACACACAATCGACACACACACGAACACAAACACATATACAAAAGCACGTTATGCTTGGACACGCACGCGCCACACACACACACACACACACACACACACACACACACACACACACACACACACAGAGAGAGAGAGAGAGAGAGAGAGAGAAAGGAGAGAGAGAGAGAGAGAGAGAGAGAGAGAGAGAGAGAGAGAGAGAGACTTGGATTGGACGCTTTTAGAACTAAACTTTCCTGAACATCTAATACATTCTATTAATTTCTATCCTGTGCTTGTGTTTCTGATCGAACGCGTTTCTGATCGAACGCGTGCACATAGCTCCTTCTTCACTGTGACCAACCGAAGTTCTTTTCTCAATTACTTTTTCTTTTTAATACCCCGAGCCCTGACTACGGTTTCTGCCGTCCCATTTGAAGATGATTATGTTGACTGATAAAGTGGTCGTTGAGTTCACAATAGTCCAGGGTTAAATTAAGTAGGAACCCAGCTGGAATTTTATTTTGATTATGCTCTGTTCATTTTTGTTTCAATTCCTAAGCATTTCCTTTTCACAAATTTGCAATTTCGAACCAAGTACAACATCAAGATTATCTTGGGGCGGGTGAGTGGTGGCTTGTTATTTTGTTGTTTTGTTTTGTCTTTTTTTGCTTTGTTGTTTGTTTGTTTGTTTGTTTGTTGGGTTTATTTGTTGTTTTTGTTTTTGTTTTTTGTTGTTGTTTTTTTCTTTTTAAAGGCCAGATTTCTTGCGGTGATGTCTTTCATCTAAATCGGATTAGACTGACCAAATCGAAATCACTGTTTATTTATTTATTCGTTTGTTTGTCCTCGCTTAGCCGCTCATTTAGTTTCCCCTTGGAGGTTTAATGATGCGCGTGAACAACAAAGATACTCTGGAAATGGAATCTAATCTCTCAAGAAAATGTGGGAGGAGAAGAGTCGCTGTTTGATGTCAGCAAAGTCTCTTTTTTTTCTTTTTTTTTCTTTTTTTTTGTGTTCCCTCCTTTTTCTTTTCTTTCTGTCTTTCTTTCTTTCTTCATCTACGGTCACACCACCCACACGCTCGCCCCCCCATGCCCCCCCCCCCCCCCCCCCCCACACACACACACATAGCTTTCTTTCCTTTCTCTGTCGTGTTTCTTATTGCGGGAATTAAGCTTAGACGAGAAAATGGAATCGAGCGAAAGAATGTGATTTGGAGGATGGCTGGTTTCTTCTTCTTCTTTTGCATTTTTCCTCATTCCGATTCTGTTCACAGCTCTACGGCTGGCCAACACACACACACACACACACACACACACACACACACACACACCTCCGGCTCCCACTCCACCCTTACCCTACCCCATTTACCCTCACTACCTTCACCACCCGAAAAAAAAAAATCACCACGAAATTCCGAAAACGGCTTGCCAACATCGGTCGACGTGCGTCGGATCAAGATAGATCGGCTGCTGAGACAGTCAGTACCTTCTGTTCCTCTAACGATAAAAAGAAAAAAAAAAGAAAGAAAGTAGACCCGAAAAAAAAAAAGAAAACGAAAGTGAGACAGACTTTTTTCTGCTTGCCAGGAGGGGGTGATAATTGAGTCTGAGCAAATGAGTGACAATGGGCCCTGCACGAGGCCATCTTGCTTTCACCTCCACTCAGAGAGGATGCCGGGAAAAGCCTGTTCGTCTGTCGTCCCCCATTGTTTCCGCCATTAATAACTTGCACCCCGCCACCTTTTCTTCCGCCACCCTCACCCCCTTCTCTCTCTCTCTCTCCCTCATTCTTCTCTTTCTTTCTTTCCTTTCGAATTACTGGAGTGTATGTATTTATCAACATGCATTTATTTTTCTCCCTTCCGCCCTCCCTCTTTCTTTCGGAATAAGCGGCTTTCGGATTGTTGAAGCTGGGTCATGAATAATTAACTCTTGATTTTTCATGACTGATCCCTTAATCAGGTATGTTTTTAACCATTTAATTATTCGTCCGGCAGACTAAGAGAAATTTTTTTTTTCAAAGTCCAGTAAAAAAATCTGCCTCCAAGTTTGTCTTTGTTTCCTGAGCGGATTGTCCAAATCTCCGCAGAATATGAAGGCCCCCTCCCCCACCCCACACCCACCCACCATCTTCCCCACTGGATACGCGAGTTCAAAAGCCACTTAACACTGTCTACCCTTCTGCTAGGGAGAGTTCAAAAGTACTGACTGTTGCTGTTTTCAGGAAGGGTAGAAAAAAAAATCAGTATCAACCTGACCTCCCTTGTCAGTTGGCGAGCCCAAATGCCAATCAATAGAATCATAATAACTCGTCTTCACTGCTATTAGTCATTCGGATGAGACGATAAACCGAGGTCCCGTGTGCAGCATGCACTTAACGCACGTTAAAGAACCCACAGCAACAAAAGGATTGTTTCTGGCAAAATTCTGTAGAAAAATCCGCTTCGATATGAAAAACAAATAAAACTGCACGCAGAAAAAAAAAAATAAATGGG
>NC_134895.1:19153836-19156336 GCF_041734735.1 Babylonia areolata
ACAGGGATCAGAGAAAAAAAATCAATGATAATTAATGATAAAATTAATGGAAAATAAGCAAGGTCATTGACCTCACATCAAGCACTAAAAGTAGAGCTCTACTCAGAAGGCAAGGCTTTTGACACACGGCCTCAACCTTTAGGAAACCTTTGCGCATCCCATCAGAATAAGTAAAACAGCATTTACATGTATAATTAAAATTGATAAATAGACAGACAGATAGATAGATAGATATACCGACAGACAGACAGACTGATAGACAGACAGACAGATAGAAAGAAAGAAAGAAAGATACATAGATAGATACATAGATTACAAAATAAATGATGAAATGCCAAATAAATGATGAAATACCAATTATACATGATTAGATGGTGATTACGTAAATGAATAAATAGACGACTGAAACAAATAACGAAATGCATAGATAAATAAACAGATGACATTGACAGATGAATTAGATATATGAATCAATAAAATACTAGGAAACAGAATTTATACAAATAAAGTTTGAAGTGGATAATTAAATAACAAACCAAGTAAACAAACATTTTTTTCAAAATATCATTAAACAGTGTGTGTCTGTGTGTATGGTGAATTTTTATACTGATAGGAGGTAACATCATGCTGAATGACAACGTGTTCTGAGGTCCTATACCACCCAAACTGGTGGTGACTCCAAAGAGGCGGGCGTACGCGAACCGGCGAAACTGACCGAGCCAGGCCGAAACGGCCCTTTCTCAATATCCCTGACAGAACCCCACAGTACAGACACAGGTCCAGTAGTAGAGAAGTGACCTCTGTCCAAGAACAACGGAAAAATGACGTACACAAAATTCCCGAAACGAGCCCCCCCCCAAGCCCCCCAAAACCCAATCTCCCTCTTGAGACCACCAAGACAAAAAGAAAATATTTTCTCAACATACGCATGTGCATATGCCCCAGGTTTTCTTAAATATCCCTCACTCCTAACCCTCCAATTCCCCCTATCCTTTGAAAATAAAAGAAGGAAAAAAAAAAGAACTGAAATAAAACTTTTTTTTTCATGGACCATACTTTTTTTTTTCGTTTTGTTGGTGTGTGTGTGTGTGTGTGTGTGTGTGTGTGTGTGTGTGTGTGTGTGTGTGTGTGTGTTGTCTTTTTTTACCGGGATGTGGGACTTCCTGTAATGGGGATAAAAGGAACACAAAATGTCTGGAAAAAAGTTATCCCCCCCCCTTTTTTTTTATACTTCCTTCCATTCTTTTTGGAACAAAACATTTCACCATTTTTCTTCTTCTTTAACAGTGACAGTTAATCACAAGCCTTAAGCCTGGTATGGGGTCGCACGTGACATGACACTGTCTGCCTCATAAATATTAATTAACAAGGAACGAGAACGAGGCTTTCTTTGTATCCACGATAGCTAATCGACATTACAAAAGGCGAAAAAAAAAGCGGAAATAAGGGAGTAGAGGGGGGTTGTGTGAAGGGGGGACGGGAGGGGGCCGGGGGGGACGGGGGGGGGGGGGCGATGGGAGGGGTGGCTGGGGTTGGGAGGGTTCACTGCTGCACAATCCGACAGAACGGTTTAAGTTATTATTTCACCGCCTGCTGATTAACTGATGACGTCCAACCCCCCTGCACCCCCCCCCCCCCACCCCCTCCTTTTTTTTTTCTCGAAAATCGGCGCGCCGACATTGATGAAGCGAATGGCATCAGTTTTCATGCAAATCATTAGCACAACACGTGTGTTCATCATTCATGCACTTTCTTCGTCATGAAGTCCCAGTCATATGCAAGGCCCAAACAAACAACTAAAACATTGAAGAGAGAGAGAGAGAGAGAGAGAGAGAGAGAGAGAGAGAGACAGAGACAGAGACAGAGAGGGGGGAGACAGAGACAGACAGACAGAGAATGACAAAAAAAAGGAGGAACGTAGAGACAGAACACACACACACACACACACACACACACACACACACACACACACACACAGAGCGACAGAGAATGGACACACACACACACACACACACACACACACACACACACACACACACACACACACACATTTCTGATTATTGTTATCATTATTGAATTGTTATTGTTAATTGAAATTGCATGTTAGTTATGCAATTCTGGTAGTTTTCTACTTTTCTGTTTTATTCTTCATCCCTCTCCCCGTCCAACGCCCCCCAATCCCCGCCCCACTTCCCCCTCCACCGTTTTTTTATTTTTATTTTTTTTTTTTTAATCGTCTAATATTACTGATAGTGAAAAGACGCTAAATTAAAGAACGAACACACACACACACACACACACACACACACACACACACACACACACACACAGATGGAGACAGAAAGACAGACAGACAGGAAAAACATCCAGAAATGAATGGGTACCTGAATTCGGTTGGGAAGGTTAATTAAGACGACAGACTAAGGTAATTGGGCTCCGCCTCCCTAGATATGCAATGCAGCAGATATGAATTCACAGCCCCGATGGCCGTAAAAAAGGC
>NC_134895.1:19161336-19168836 GCF_041734735.1 Babylonia areolata
TACAGACCTTGACTCACACGTGTCATGGTTCTGCATCTGTTTGTGCGAATAAAAGAAAAATCCATACGACCACACACACACACAAACAAAAAAGACAAACCACTCACTTTCTAGTCGTGTGTTGCGCCTCTTAACCGCCGAACACAAGCGCAAAACGTCCGTGGCGCAAGAATACACAAGTAGTCCGCAGATCATGCGCATTTCCGCCCCACTCACAGGCACCTGGCCCCTGCGGATACCGTTATCGTGCGGGTGTGGGCACTCGACAAACCAGATTACGTTTGAGGTTGGCGTTTTGCTTGGCGTCTCCCATACAGACCGGCAGCCGCATCGGAAAGTAAGCATCCGCACACACAGACGCAGAGAGTGCGGTGAATGGGGGGGCGGAAGGGGGGGAGGTGGGGGGGAGTTCAACGATGTCAATCCCGCAATATTGATTTTAGCAAAAATAAAGAAACAAAACAAATAGAACAAAGTATAAGTAAACAAACAAACAAACAAACAATTAGATGAATAAATAAACAAATATTATAAACAAGTAAACAAATAAAGTAAACAGAGGCCCATTAATATAATTACTTTTCATTTGCAGAAACTCTTTAACAGAATTACCCCCCTGCACGCCTCTTACCGGGCGGACCAAGAAAACTTCCCCTCTTGCTGAAATCAAAGCAATGATTGGGATTTCGCTAATGGCCCATAAAATCATTTGCTTCGATTAACTAATTGACGGCTTCCCCCACACCTTCCCCCCTACTCTTTTCCCCCCAAAAAAGCTGCCAGCTCTGGTGCGCCCATGTTGATCCCCTCTGCCGCGTCTTGCGAGTTTCGAGGCGGAGAGTCACGAAGGTTGCCGACTTTGCCGGCGGAGAGTCACGAAGGCCTACGGAGATCATTCCGAGCGCGTGACGGATACGTGACAGCAGCATACCCATGAACCAATCACTGGGTACAGAAAAACCCAAGCTCCGCACGTGTCGCGTGACTGGATTCCAAATAAGGGCGTTTGCGGAGAATTAGGTGGTTTGATGAACGTTTGGAGAGGGATGAGCTGAAGGGGGATGAGGGCGGGGGGGGAGGGGGGAATAGGATGGAGGAGGTCATATGGAAGGTGTGTGTGTGGGGGGTGATGGTAGTCGGGGGTAGGGGGAGGTGGGTGTGGGGATTAGCGATTGCAGTAGTGCATGCTTCGATCACTCATACGATGGCATTACGCCAGATTTATACTGAATAAGTAGGAACGAGGGTGGAACCGAGATGGGGTGTGTGTGTTGGGGGGGGGGGGGGGGGGGAGGAATGGGTAAGGGGCGGGGTAGGTTACAAAGGGAAAACTGGCAGGTCATCGGATCCTAATATAGATCGAGAGGGGATATGGTTATGTAAATATGGTTTTCCTTAATTAAAAAAAAAAATTTAAAAGAAAAAAAGAAAAAAGAAAGAAAAAGAAAACAAAAAACCCCAGCATTTTCATTGAAGCGCTTAAGTTCCTAGATTACCAGCGGACATTGGTGGGTGGTGGAGAAAGGCGAATGATTTCATTTGTTCTTTCGGTCAACTATAAATGCAGTTTGCTTTCTACTGAATTTAGTTTTTTGGTGTGTTTTTTTTTAACGCGTTTTAGTTTATCATGGATTTTAATTCATGTCATTTTTACTTCCAAAGCCATTTTTGACAGTCCATTCGTATGTACAAAGAAACAGTTTGTGGACGGAAGGGTGAGTGTATTTGTACGTGGTGGGGGCTGAGGTGGGGTAGGTGGCAAATCATCTATGGGCTGTCGTATAGCACACACACACACACACACACACACAAATACAAACACTCACACATACAAACACACGCACACATACAAACACGCACACACACACACACACACACACACACATACAAACACACGCACTCATACAAACAAACACGCATAAACACACACACATACACATACAAACACACGCACACACACAAACACGCGCGCGCGCACACACACACACACACACACACACACACACACACGTACATATACAAACACACGCAAACATACAAACACGCACACACACACACACACACACACACACACACACACACACATACAAACACATACAAACACACGCACACATACAAACACGCACAAACACGCACACACACACATACGCCCCCCCCCCGCTCCCCCCCCCCCCCCCACACACACACACACATACACATACAAACGCACGCACACATACAAACAAACACGCACACACAGACACACACACAACGCGCGGTGGTGTACTCCATCGACCCACCAACGCAGTCAACAAAAGACGCAATCATTCTCATCTTGCAACGGAGGAATAAACGATATCCCAGGTCTCGAAAATGGACATCAAAATGCTGATGATCGATATAAATAACCAATAAAACCATAATTAACCTGTCAACACGGAAACTAATTACACTTCCAGCTAAGGTCGTGCGACGAGGACATCAAAAAAAACAAGAAAAGAAAGAAAAAGTGTTCACTGAACAGATGAGAACCCAGACAACAAACATTCTGTCTTGATTTTTTTTGATTTTTTTTTTTTAGGTTTCGACAGAAAGAAGAATTTCTAGGATGTGTTGACACAAAGAAGAGTTTTATTGAAAACCTCATTAGCAGCCGTAATTAAGCGTTGGGACAAACAAAAGTTCCAGCTGTCAGTCACTGCGGAGGACGTCTCAGCGAGGTGTCGGGTGAAGGTCAACTGAACGGTCGCATTAATTTTAAGATGCCAGGCAGCGGAGCTTTAAACTGCTCTTCTCCCGAAGGAGAACGGTTATTTTAGTGTGTCGAAATGTGTGGCATTCTTCCCCCCCCCCCCCAACTCCCACTCCTCTCTCTCTCTCTCTCTCTCTCTCCTCATGACTTCGATGCGACCGGTGTGAAGTGTAAAATTGAACCCGCTTCCTAAACAAAGTCGGGACAGTTTTGACATGATCATGTGAGATAAAAAAAAAAAAAGAAAAAAGAAAAAAAAAGTTCAATGTCAAATGGATATTAGTTTCGTAATGGAAGCAAACTCAGTATGATACAAATATGTGATAGCGAATTCCACTGGAACAAGACTGTTAAGTTAATGTCCAAGGTTTTAATCTTTGGTGAAACAGAATAATACATATCTAAGAAGACATTTGTAATTCTGACTTTGAAGACAAATCATAATGATGACGACACCGACCATGTTGCTGTTGTTGTGATAATGATGGTAAGGGGGATGAGGACGACGGCGGTTGTGGGGGTAAGTTCTTATTAAATGGTCAACATTTAAAAAGAAGAAATGATTGTAGGAGGAAAGATGAGAAACCCACCAAGAAGAACAAATCAGAACAAGAGAAAGGATAAAAAGATTGAAAAGGGCATGGTACATGGTAACGTGGGATATTCCCGGATTTTCTCAACTCTGATGTTTTTTTCCAAGCAGCTCAAAATACGGGCCCGAGACCGAAGCCATGGATGTGGCAACTGTGAACAGACAAAAAAGGCATGAGTGACGGCACCTCATGGTTTTTAAAATGGCTGCTGCCAACCGGAAACCCTAAAATGTCAACGGGTGCAACGGGCCAGAGAGAGAGAGAGAGAGAGAGAGAGAGTACAGGCCTCTTGAGCTGGCGATGGTGGCGCCCCCTGAGTCCCCTCAACAACGGCGCTGATGGTGCGAACGATAATGCCTGCTGGAGGAACCTGGGAACGCTCTGGTCAAAATGTCACCCTCCGGGCTATCGCCTGGAACATCGACGAGATGGGAAGGATAATGGCAAGTACTGACAGCCGCCGCGGCGTCACTGTTCTTCTCCCTTTCATCTACAGAAACACACCCACCCCTTCCCTCTGCTCCCCAAGTTTGCCTTCCCCCTCCTCATTCCATTCTTGTTCACCCCTCCTCAGCCCCCCACTATCCCCCGCTCCGCCCCACACAACGCACTCTCACCTCCCCAAGCAGCATCTTTCTCTCATTTTCCACCAATCTCTTCAAATTTCCAACTCCTCCTGAATCTTTGAAACAGTTCTTGAAGAAAAATGAAGGTTACCTACAGAGTAACGTGCAGAGTATGCTGACAAGAGAGAAAAACAAAGTTCTTGTGTGAGAGACTTGAGATTCAATTACAAAACAAGTGCTCCCATATAGTAATTGTAATATCGTTATAAGGTGCCTTCTGCCTCTTCCACTGCTCCTCCTCCTCTTTGGCTTGTACACGAACTGACTCAGGACAAACGGACGAGAGCAAGAAGTCAGCGATGCCAACAAAAGCGCTCATTCTCCAGACACGGCTCATACAAAACTTGTCGAAACCACCTAAATGGCCATCACGTATCATTACTTTACGGTACTGTCCTTCTTTTAACTCTTACGACACGAACGCCAAAAGAAGTGATGATGATAGCTTTTCGCCGCTGCTGACATCTCGTTAACATATTACAAGCGGGAAGTTTTCATACTGAAGAGGTGGATGAAGGCAAAGAATACTGCAATTATAACGACGAAAGCTATGGGCTGGGCCATTCAGACACCCGTTCGTTATCAAATGGGGTGTGTATGTGAGAAACACAGGGAGAAGTCTGGCTGTCCCGAGATAGTTAAAAAGTTGCCCTGATACTACATACAGTAAAGCTACTTGCCTGATTTGAGAAATGGCCTATTTCATTCAGGTTTTTTGAAAGCTCACTTTCACCCGAACTCATCGGTGAGCTTCTCTTTCTTCAAGTAAAGCAACCAACCACTAACACACACACACACACACACACACACACACAAATTACACTAAACAGTGAAGCAAGTATGAAGCGGCGACACGTTATGAAATCGTGTCACCTCAACCGCAGAACTACGGGACTGTGTCCTGGGGTACGCCCATTGACCTGTGTTCCAAACATCTGAGCGGGTTTGTTCTGCACGTTGACAATACCACCTCTCCTCAACACTCGTGCTGCTCCGAACGAGGCTTCATCCACAAGAAGCTAGGCCCAGTGTGTGATACGGATGGACTACCCACCATGTTCTTCCGATCTGGCACCAAGCGAGCGCAGAGTTCGGCTGGTATGCTCACAACTCATCAGTCACCGCTGTTCAAACGATGAGTTTGATTCAAACGTGACCCAGCTCTTCCGTTCTTGTAGCAAGACAAGCAGCAGGCAGTCCTCTTCAGTAACCAGAGGGCTGTTTGTTCCACGGAGCAAAGCCTCGTCATTTTATGCCTCGCCTTGCCCAGTCACAAAAAGCCACTTCCAGTGACTTTACCCTTCTCATGTATGACTTTGCAGAAAAGGGGTGCTGCTTTCGTTCCAGCTAAATGCGGTGTACGCTGTCACCGTTAGACTCGAGTTTCCCTGTTACAAATTTGGTGCTGAAACATCGAAATGAAATTCGATTCTTCCTGTTTCTTGTTAACACACACACACACACACACACAGAAAACACACACACACACACACACACACACACACACACACACACACACACACACACACACACACACACCTCTATCCACAAATACGCACATCTCTTAGCTCAGTTCAAATTTTTGTTTCTCTCGTTCAAAACTAAATGAATAAATAAAATATAAAAACCCAGCATCCCAAAACGGAATGAAGGTGGGGAGCCTGCTTGGCCAGGTGACGACAGACCTGTGTTTAGAGAAGAGAAGCGATGACAGTGACGACGATTTTATGGACCTTGTGTAAACAGGCTTGAGTCAAGACGCCCCTCGCAGCCCTCTTCTTTATTGGCCTTCTGTGCGGGGAGAAACGATGCTCACGTCTCGTGAACAACACACCCCTTTCCCTCTTTTTCTGTCGGGACTTTTTTTTTTTGTACCGGCCCCTTTTCCCATGCAGAATGCCATTACGGGCGAACAGAGCTCGTTAATACATAATTTTGTCTTGAGGTCGTGTCTTTTAAGAAGGGCTGTGTGCAGTCGGCGGGGGGGAACGTTGATCGTTCCTTGCTACGAGTAATCTATACCTCCCTGTGTGCTGCTGTTTTACAGTCTGGGTGCCGTTTCGGAACAGACCCCCCCGCACCCCCCCCCCCCACACACACACCCGTCTCTTTCTCTCTGTGTCTCTCTCTCTCACCCCTCCCACCTAAAACTTATGTCCCCCCACCCCCTCTCTAGCTCTATCTCACACGCGCGCGCGCTCTCTCTTCCAAACCCCTCCCGGCTCAAACTTATGTCTAAATGATTGTGTTTTCTTTCAGGAGGGAAACCTTTCTCTGCTCCTCCGTGTCTGTGTGCAGGATGTGAGATGCAGAAGGGAGTAGGAAGGCATACAGCTCGCCTCTTAAACTGCATACCTGGGTGTCTGTTTTAGGTTTCGTGGGGTTTTTTTGTTTTGTTTTTTTCAGCCTTTCGTCTTTCTTGTTCTTCCTTTCTTATGAGTATCAGCCTGGGAATTTGTTGTTTAAGTGTATGAGTGAACGTGGGTGTAGGGTGTAGTGTAGTGGTCGTGGTGGTGACGGTGATGTGTGTGTGTGTGTGTGTGTGTGTGTGTGTGTGTGTGTGTGTGTGTGTGTGTGTGTGTGTGTGCGTGCGTGCGTGCGTACCACAAGCAGATTCGTTAACAGGATGCAGAAGGTGGAAGTAGAGGAGAGAGTCCTGGATCAAAATGGCCATACACAGTAAAGGCTATTCCGCAGATACAAGTGTTGCAAGGAATACAACCCGCAACGGAGAAAAAAACCGTACAAGGTTATAAAAAAAATAGAAAACGTCTTAAAACGTTTTTGACTGCCAGAAAGAAATCGACCATGTGTCATGGTATTCGTTGGTCCAGTGAAGGCAAGAAGAACACGCCTGACAAGAGACAAGGGCTCTGGCCTTCCACTGGTGAACACCTCTCTACCGCTGAGCACACACCTCACTCTTCATTTTCAGGCTCAAGACAGGCCACAACCGCCTGAAACACCACCTATACACGAAACTCTGTATCGGCGACACGGAGCAGTACCCCTGCAGAACAGGCAGCCAGACAACAGATCATCTGCTGCAGTCCTGCCCGCTCCACCAAGCGCTCCGAGAGAAAACCTGGCCCGACCAAATGCCAGTGGCCCGGAAGCTCTACGGAGGACTGGAGGACCTGCGACGTACTGCCGCCTTCGTTGAGGAGACGGGGGGAATCCATCTGATAAATGACGAACGAGACAACAACTTTTCATCCAAACGAACATTAACCAGACAGCCTGCTTCTCTGACCAAACCGACGAAGACCGCGTGACAAACGAAATATTCTATTGAGTGCATAGCTTAAAAACCCTGAACTTTTTTTTTTTTTATATAACTCCAACAAAAACAGCATGGACAGAATGAATGGGTGCCAAGATGTTTTGACAAAAGATCCTGTAATCCATGTCAGCGTTCGGTGGGTTATGGAAACAAGTACATACCCAGCATGCACCCGAAAGCGGAGTATGGCTGCCTACAAGGCGGAGTAAAAACGGTCATACACGTAAAAGCCCACTCGTGTATATAAGAGTGAACGTGGGTATTGCA
>NC_134895.1:19181336-19198836 GCF_041734735.1 Babylonia areolata
TGAGTGACTGTGATTTTCGTGTATTGTATACGTAAAATACACCACACATGAATTTCTCTTATTGAGATAATAAAGTATTCTGTATAAATTTGTGTTTTGAGTTACTGCCTTGTCTCGTCTTGTCTTGGATGACTCTAACAATAATCCTTTCCTAGCACAACAAGGTGTGCGAGTTAGTCGGAGGGAAGTGGGGCGGGGGGCGGGGGCTTAGAAGAGGAGAGAGAGACAGGTGAAAGTATTGTGTACATATAACACATCGTGTGAAGCATGATCTGTATGGGGGGACAGAGGGAAGGAGGGGAGGTATCATACGTTGTATTGTTGATGACTGCATTGTATGTTGGGTGGTATTGGAGGTGGTCCTGCTGTTTGTTGGTAGACTGGAGAGATAGTGTGCGTGTGTGCGTGCGTGTGTGCGTGCGTGCGTGCATGAGCGCAAGCACGCATGCATGTGGTTTCAGCGGGCACTCCATACAACATGTTCAACTTCATGAGACATAAAGACACAGAGAAGAGAGAAGGGGGAGGAGAGACCAGGCAGAGAGAGAGAGAGAGAGAGAGAGAGAGAGTAAGGCACACAGCCACAGATTAAAAAGAAAAAGAAAAAAGTCAGACAGACATACAAACATGTCACAATAATCCCAGCAAGCAACATAGGCAAACTCTGACAAAATATGAACTGTGCCATCTTATGCCCTGTGGACAGTGTGCCGCGCCACACTGCAGCGCCACTCATTACTTTTCCTTTTTTTTTCTATCTGCAAGTGAACGTGCTTGAATACCAAAGTGGGTTCTTTTTTCTTCAACAGAATTTTGCCAGGTACAACCCTTTTGTTGTTGTTTGTTCTTTAACACGCGCTAAGTGCATGCTGTAAATTGCACTTCAGTTCATCGCTTCATCCGAGTAGCTAGCTAGTACCCAGTACCGAAGGTCTTGTGGAGGGGTTTGGGGGGGGTGGGGGGGGGGGGGATAAAAATGCCGGTCCGTATACAAAGGGACTCACTTCCAGTTGAGTCTATTACCACTGGGTCTCTGCTCCACCAATGGGTGGATTCAGTGTGCGCTCTGCGTGCCCAAATCTCGTGCTTAATCTTTTCTGTTTTCTGATTAACTGCAAATAAGCACAAAATTGAAAACAAAAAACATGCGATAAAAGACACACACACACACACACACACACAAACAAACAAACAAGAACCTCAAAAGCCAAACAACGCAAACATTTTCTTTAATCTTTGTTTGCTTGTTTAGATGTTTGTTTGTTTCCCTTCCCTCACTCCCATCGTCACTTTTTTTTTCTTTTCTTTTTCATCTTTCTTTCTTTCCTCAAAGAAATATACTTTGTTTCCTTGGTTTTTATTATTCGTCTGTTGTTTTCATTCCTTCCTGTCCTTAAAAAAATCCTTTCCATCATTCTTTCCTTTTCACGCTCCCACGGGCATGTCTTGTAGCTTTCCTTTTTTATGCGTGAGATAATCTCTCTTATTCTTTATTTGTTGTTTTATCTTAGTTTTGTGAAATAATCATGATTAAAGATCAAAAGAAAACAGAAACACAGAGAGAGAGAGAGACAGACAGAGAGACAGAGACAGACAGACAGACAGACAGAGAGAGAGCAGTGATAAAATGTGAAAAAATACCAGCAAAAACAACAATGCCAAGCAAAAAACATGCAATTTCTCTGTGACTCAGTTATCCATCTGGAGTCTCCCGACATCCCTTCAACCCCCCCTCCCTCCCACCACTCTCCCCCCCCCCCCCAACCCCACCCATTTTCCTCCAGTTCAAGGATTGGGCTGGGGGGGGGGGGTCACTGACCTTCTTAACTCTGTCCCTCTCTTTTCCATCTCATCAATTAATCATCGCTCCAAATTCAAAGGGCCAGACTTCGGCCATCAAAGGATTTTGGGTGTCCAACACGTCTGATAAGGGTGGAAGGAAGGGGGTGAGCGGGGAGCACGCATTCACATGCACACACAAACCTATACACAAGGAGAGAGAGAGAAAGAGACAGACAGATAGACAGAGACAGAGACAGACAGACAGACACACAGGGACAGAGAAAGAGAGGGGCAGAGTGAAGAACAAGGAATGATAAGACAAAGTTGTTGTTTTTTCTCCCTTTTTTTTTTGAAAATAATTGATTAGCGCTTACACATAGTCATAAGTACGCAATAGAGAGAAAAATAAGAGTAAAGGAGAGAGAGAGAGAGAGGGAGGGAGGGAGTGAGAGAAGGAGAGAGACAGACAAACATACATACCAACAGACACAAAGACAGATCAGACAGACTGGCAGACAGAGAAATAGACAAAGAGTGAACGACAGAGTCAGACAGATGGACAAGGAGGCAAAGGCCTCTCTCTCTCTCTCTCTCACTCTCACTCAGTCACCCACAAACACACACACACACACACGGACACACAGACACAGACGCACACACACACACACACACACACACACACACACACACACACACACACACACACACAGAGCTAAATAAGACAACAACAGTCAGAAAAAGAAACCCAACAAATGAAACTGAAAGAGACAAGAAAGATAGCCAAACATTTCCCTGGAGAAAAAAAAAGAAAAGAAGAAGAAGAGCAGGCCGGAAGCAACGCCATCGGAAAAGGAACTCCAGGCTTGTGACAGTGCTGCCATCTACAGCCTTCCATCACGCCACCTCGCGGCCCGCACACTTGCAGCAGCAGCGAGGGGAGAGAATTCGCGGGGGCCCGACTCCATCAACGTCAGGGAGGCGCGGGGGTCCGTTTCATCACACGGCCCTTCAGCTGTTGCAGGGGTTGAGGTTTCATTCTCTCTTTCTCTCTTCTCTTTGTCTCTCTCTCTCTGGACAATTTCTGTCTTCTTCAAAATGATTTCTTCTTTTTTTTTTTCTTTTTTTAACGCTGAACGACCTATCCCCCAACTCCCCATTGAAACGAACCTTATGTGTTTCTTCAATAAAACATCATCATCAACATCATCATCATCATCATCATCATCATCTCTCTCTCTCTCTCTCTCTCTCTCTGTGTGTCTGGTCTACTTCTTCTGTGGGTCATCTGACCATAGGAGGCTTCGTGGCGGAACAAGTTAAAGACCTCTGATCCAGTGTCCACTTGTGATCAGTATTTTCGGTTTGGTGTGGTGTCCTTGGGAAAGCACCTCCCCCCTCCCCCTCCGCCCAACCCCCCCTTGAGTATTCTACCTAGGTGTGAATGAGTACTTGACTTCGGTCGGGGACAGTTAAAGAAAAGGCAGGAAGGAGAGAACTGGGCCCCGTCTTCTAATGCCGAGCCCTTGACACATTGAATATCAAACCACTGCCCCCAAGGCTGTGAAGAGCCTCTGGGACCTTCAACTTTTTTTTTCTTTTTTTTTTTCTATTTCTTAGTAATCTTCGGCTTAGCGGACAGCTCTCATTTCCTTGAAGGTTCTTCGGACTCCTCATTGTCAGTCAACGTCTCTGTTTCGGTTCTGTTCTCGAGTCTGTCTGAAGTCTGTATGATGTGGCTCTGGTACAACCCCTCTCTCTCTCTCTCTCTCTCTCCATCTGTCTACATATTTGTAGACTGAACTATCATGAAGGTTTCTCTGACCTCCTCTGTGTCGTTAATTCTCTGTCACTGTCAGTTCTCATCGTTCGTTCGTCCTGAGCCACCCTCTGTCATCCACACTGGGTACCATCCAACCCCACCATCTTTCTCTCTCCATCTCTTTCAGTCCAATTCTCTCTCTCTCTCTCTCTCTCTCTCTCTCTCTCTCTCTCTCTCTCGATGGGCTCTTTCTTTCAAACCACACTCAATACACTGACTGTCAAGTCCATCGCTCCTTCTCATCCACCCATCCATCCTTCCTTCTCATCCTGCGGTGCAATAGCGGTTTCGTCAAGTGGTCTGCCCGCTACCTGTCACTTTGCGCCCGCCGACAAATCCGTAACTCTCTCCTCATTACTCCTGCAGCTGTTCATCCTTAACCCATTCCGCGCCCCCAGACTCACTTGTTGTTAACCCATCAAGAGCCTAGCGACACGCGTGCGTTCCTTCACCTCCGTCTCACAGGAACAGCACAGCGCCATCAGCCAGCCGTGGCTGCTACGGGAGCTTCTATACTCTCTCTGTCTGTTTTGTGATGTAAATGGAGAGTTCTCCTCCGTCTTCTCCTTTTCCTTCACTTCTTCTTCTTCATCTTTTCGATTTTTCTGCTTCTACGTCTTCAGTGTGTGTGTGTGTGTGTGTGTGTGTGTGTGTGTGTGTGTGTGTGTGTGTGTGTGTGTTGTGGGCTGCACATCACACGTCAACGAGTGGACTTTTATGTGCATGATCGTTTTTAACCCGGTGTTCAGACACACACACTCTCCGTGTGCATGCAGGGCGTGTTCGCATTTCTCATAACTCAGCGAATGCGGACATGGAATCTTTTTCTGGATCTTTAATCAATTGGGGTTGGGGTATCAAATTTGCAAGTACGTATAAACCTGAAAGGAAGGGAGGGACAGGGCTGGGAGAGGGGTGGGGTTATGGCATTATACGTTTTGTGCATTCGCTGAGATGACATTCAAATGGACATTGTGCATGGAAGATTAGTTTATGTACAGGTCCGTGGTATTTGTAAAGCTTCTTTCACATGGCAGTACTTTCCACCCCGGTGTGTTGGTTCCATTACATACTTTACAGAAATGCTTGCACGCAGTGATGGATACTCGACTCCTCTGGCCATGGATACTGAGAGGAAACTAAGCATTCTGCATTCCCCCACCATGCTCCCAACCCCCACAATCTTTTTCCAAACACCCTGCTTGTCCCTCAACCATCCTCATGCTGATTTTCACCTGTTGGCCCATCCTTCTGTGATCGCATTTCTCTCTCTTTGTCACTTTCTAACACACACACACACACACACACACACACACACATACACACACGCGCGCGCGCGCACACACATACCCACACACTGCTATTCTCTACGTACAGAAGTGTTTGAATGCCAAATGATTTTGCAAATGATTGTTCTAATTTTCTTGTACCTCTTTCAGAAGTGGCCAAAGACAACACTGAATAGACCTTTCGGACCCCCACTCCCCATCACCACCCCATCCCTCCCTCTCTTTATCCATCATCATTTAAAAAAAAAAAAATCAACAGAGCCAGACATCTACAAAAGAGTAACAGAACAAACAAACTAACAAAACGAAACACACAGTAACAACAAAAGTGACATGAAGCTTCCGCTCCTATCTCCTCCACCCATGCAGACTCGAAAGCTGAAGAAACCAGCACCATGTCTTAAACGCCTCACATCCAAATACCCCGTTTCCTCCCAAACATACAAACAAAAAAAGCTGGGGCATTACGTCCGATGTCTGCTGGTTCGCGCAGTCTGCAATTGTTGCGATAAACTGACAATGACTTCCCCCACTCAGTAAGGCTAACATCGGCTGTAACTGGGGTCTAACTTGCAGAAAAGCAAAGTTTTTTTTTGTTTTTTTTTAAGCAACCACAACTATCACACACACACACACACACACACACACACTATTATAAACAAATAAACAAAATTCCACGACCATAAACCACGGTGCATAATAAAACTTGACAAATCTTCTCCATGCAGAAACCCGAGACCGAGAAACATTCACCACGTCTAAATACCCGAAACTGCACCACGGACGCCTGAACACCTCTGTTCCTCCAAAAAAAACGAACAAACTAAACCAAACAAACCGGAGGACCTTCCGTCTGTGTCTGTCTGCTTCCTTACGGCTCGTGCAGACTACAGTTCTCGCGATAAATTGACAATGACTCCCCCCTCCTAACCCCCACCTCCCCCTCACCATAAGACACTGGGCTAACTTGTAAACAACAGAGGCTTAAAAGTACTCACATCTATCAGCCTGCTACCCACCCCTGTACCCCACCCCTACACACACAGAAACCATACACACGCACACGTACACACACACACACACACACACACACACACACACACTCTGCTATGTCTTGAGACTTGATGGGTTTTGCAGAAGATTCCCCCTTGCTGCCCTCCTGTCTAGTCTCCATTCTTTAGCCGTTTTCTTCTTCTTCTTCTTCTTCTTCTGTATCTCCCTCTTTTTAAACATCCGCTGCATATGCAGAATACAGAGAATGTTTGAATCGTTTTGTATCCGTTCAAGTTTTACGTCCCCCCCCCCCCCTGTTTTTCTTTCAATTGTTCGCAATTCCTTATGGTTTTATATAATCATCTTTGTTAACGACTGTACCTTCATAGATTGATATAGATTCTTTGATGCTGATGCCGTAGTGGCCATGGGGGTGGTGAACAAATACGAATCAAGGGAAGTTGAAAGGGTAATCTGCGGAGTGGGTGTGTGTGTGTGTGTGTGTGTGTTCCAAGTTTAGAATAGTCTTAATTGTCATCGTTCATGATAGCTTGTCTGTCGTTAACGGTTTATTTGTTGTTTATATTGTGATTATGGCGAAGGTGGTGATAAAATAGAAAGCATGGAAGGAAGGACAGAGACAGTGACAGACAGACAGACACAAAGACACGCACACACACACGCACACACACACACATACTCACATTTACACACACACACACACACACACACACGCACACACGCGCGCACACACACACACACACACACACACACACACACACACACTCACATCACACACACACACACACACACGCGCGCAAAAAAAAAAAAAAAAAAAAGAGAGAGAGAGAGAGACAAGAAGACAAGAAACAGTAAATCACACATGTAACTCCTACCCCTCCTTCACCCATACATAAAATCAAGGCTCTGAACGCTGCACGACCACCACGTCTAAACACCCTGTCTCCTCCCAAACAAACAAACACAGCCGGGTTGTACACTGGGGTAGCTGGCTTACTCGTGCAGTCTGCAATTGTCGCGATAAATTGACAATGACATCCTCCCCAGCCCTGCAAAGAGACCAACATAAACTGCAGCCGGGGATAACTTGTAAACAACAGAGGGTTTTTTTGAAGCACCTCCCAACTATCAGGCTGCAGCCGAGCGCACACATACACACGACCCATACCGTACACTTCTCTATTATCTTGTGTGGCTTAATGGATTTCACAGATGAAGTGATTTTTTTTTCCTGTTCAAGTCTTCCCTCATTTCCTTTATTATTATTTTTTTTCTTTCCCCTTTTCTCTTCCACTTCTGTGTATTTTAATACTTCTTTCTGCAGCATCCCCTGCATAATGTTTCTCTAGAGATATTGTTTTCATCGTTCAGTTGCTTTGGTTCTGCGTTTCGTGTCTCTATTATTGAGGGGGTGAATAGCTTTTTATACTGCGCAGTTTTTATGTTGTTGTTAATGGCTAACATTTAGTTTGGCGTTGATGAAGGTTTTTTCTCGCTCTGTACATACATACATACATGCATACAGACAGACAGACAGACAGACATACAGAGACAGACAAACAGACAGACACAGACACATAGACAGAGAGAGAGAGAGAGATGTTCAGTACCTCAGACGCTGGCAAACTGATATTGAAATCGAGCAACATACGTTTTTACACAAAGTTACAGATGCCGCTTCTCGCATCACGTCTAGAGCTTATCTGCCCTTTTGTCTTCAAAGGCTTTTATGTGGCTATAAAAAGCACATTAGTCCTGAACTGACGTTGGGACTTAAACTATTATATGCACGAGTTTTATTTGGATAGGGGAACAGGAAGAGGGAGGTAGATAGAGAGTGTGTGTATGAGGGGGAGGAGGAGAGAAAGAGAGAGGAGGGAGGAGAGGGTGATGGGGGGGAGGGAGGGGGCAGGCGCGTGGATGGGGTGCGAGGTACAATTTCTCCTAAAATCTGTCTCCATTCCCCTCCCCCCCACGCCCCCCCCCCCCACCCCCCCCGCCCCCCCGAACCCCTCTATTTCCATCTCGCTCTATCTTCCACCACCCCTTCCTCCCCCTCTCTATCACTCTCTTTCTCTCCACGTGCACTTCTGCCACCGATATGCACAGGCACGTCCATATCATTCGACAGGTTCCTTTCTCTCTGCTGAGGCTTCAGGCAAGGCCTTCCTGGCTTTCCATCTGCTAGATTACGCGCTTTGTGTAATAATATAGAGCTGGGCTATCATTGTGAAGGAATGGGAGGAAAACTGGTTGAAAAGAAGACAGAAAAGGAAAGGAAAAGAAAATGAATTATTAAAAAAAACTACAAAAAAAAACCCCGACGACAGGAAGTGAAAATGAAAGTGAGGACTGTGTGGTCTAAATGAATAATGGACGGAAGGAAACGACAGAGAAAACAGGGCGACAACAACAAAAAACAACAAGAAAGAAAGAGAAGTGTTAAGAAATAAAAACAAAAGAAAGAAGGAATGGAATAAAAGGAGCAGGGAAAGAAGGGACTAACAGAGAGAGAGAGAGAGAGAGAGAGAGAGAGAGAGAGAATGTGAGCCCGAGTGACCGTGCGTTTGTTCTCAGTGTGTGTGTGTGTGTGTGTGTGTGTGTGTGTGTGTGTGTGTGTGTCTGCGTCTATGTCTGTGTGTGTCTGTGTCTGTGTGTGTGTCTGTGTGTCTGTGTCTGTGTGTCCGTGTGTTAATGTGTCTGTGTGTCTGTGTCTGTGTCTGAGCGTACATCGATATTTTAATATAAAGACTATACAATCATTATAATTGACGCCCTCGATGAAACCTGACACCGTGAGAATGCCACCTGCACATTCAAATGTGTGTGTATGTGTACGTGTGTGTCTGTATGATTGTGTGTGTGTGTGTGATAGACAGATGAAGATATAGATATTGATAAAAGATGATATAAATCTCGACGCCCTCGATGAAACCCGACACCAGTTTCGACACCGTGAACAGGAGGTATGGGAGTGATTCTTATTCACTGTTCTCTTTAAAAAAAAAAATCTATTTCTTCCGCTGAAGGTGTCTTATCACCTGTCAATGTTGTTGTGGCGTGGGCAGGACAGAAGTAAGTGACAGGGAAGAGTTGGAGAGGGGTCATGGGTGAATGAGTGGGGGGAGGGGGGCGGGGGGCATGAGGGGGGGGGGAGGCCATGGGGGGCAGAGGGTTCTCGTATTGGATTTTTTTCGTGCGGGGCTCTTAACTATCACATAGAGATACAAACGAACGGACTAAAATGAGGTGGAGAGACAGAGCGCGGCACACACACACACACACACACACACACACACACACAGAGAAATAGATAGACTGAAAGAGTCAGAGAGAGGGACAGACATGGAAAACAGACAGACAAACAGACATAAAATTTTTTAATAGATAAAAAGAAAAGACAGGCTGACAGAGACAGATAAGAAAAGACAGAGACAAACAGTGAGAAACAAACACATGGAGAGACAGGCATAGAAAGCCTGGTAGACAGAGTCAGACAGACAGATAAAAAAGAAAAGAAACAACAGCCTGATAAACAAAGTGACCGCGAAAGTTTCATGCAAAAAAATCCCACGATGGAATGTAGTGGATGAGATATGAGGAAACACAAAAACAAAAACAAAAAACAAACAAAAACCAAACAAAAAAACATCGAGCAAAAATAACCCTCGATGACTGCGTCAACACGGGCATGTGTGCAGGAAGGAAGAGGATGGGAACGGAAGGAGGAGAGGGGAGTAGGTCGAAAGAGTGTGGAGGAGGAAGAAGGGAGGGCGGGGAAGTGGGGGACGGGGCGAGGGAAGGAAAAGTGTTGGTGGAGAGGCCTGCCCCTGAGCATCCATGTTGTAATGGTCAGAAATGGAACTGCTAAGTGCCCTCCCTCGCTCCCCTCAACAGCTGCATGGCGTTATCATCACTAACCAGTAGAGCGGTGGCCTAGAGGCAATGCGCCCCACTGGGAAGCGAAAGCCCGCGGGTTCGGGTCCCATATACGGACCTCCACCTCCACCACCACAACTGCCGCAATAGCCGAGTGGTTAAAGCGTTGGACTTTCAATCTGAGGGTCCCGGGTTCGAATCACGGTAACGGCGTCTGGTGGGTAAAGGGTGGAGATTTTCCCCATCTCCCAGGTCAACATATGTGCAGACCTGCTAGAGCCTGAACCCCCTTCGTGTGCAAGCAGAAGATCAAATACGCACGTTAAAGATCCTGTAAGCCCTGTCAGTGTTCGGTGGGTTATGGAGACACGAAAATACCCAGCATGCATGAACCACGACAGAGTCATCGGCAAGTCGATGTTGGTCGTGTAACGGAAAGAAGAAGAAGAAGACAACGTGACTGACTATGTCTGAAAACGAACCAGAGATTTTCGGTTATCCCTTAACGTGAAAAATCAGTTTCTTACTGTTGATTGTTTTTCTGTCCGGCCTCCTCTCTCTGGAGAGTGACCTGCCCATGGATAACGTCAAGCAGCAGGAACGAACAGCCCTGCCATAAAATAATATATTTTAACTGTTATTGTTTTCTTTTTAATATCATGAGATTTTTCCCCCATTCATCTGTGTATTGGTGACGTGAAATCGGAGTTTTTGTGCGGTGGATTCGGTAGGAGAGTGCTACAAGGTTCACTTGTGCGTCGACCTGTGTTCGTGGCTGTACTTCAGCCATTGTACCGGCGGCCACTTCAGGAGCGGTGCTCTTCTACCAGAATATTACACGCCACGATTAACACGAAGCCGAAATCAGTATTTACTTTGTTCTTCGTGTATTAACCTTTTTTTCTTTTTTTTTCCAAACCCTTTTGAGTTTGTTATCGCAATGTTTTTTTTGTTTTTTTTGTTTTTTTTTTAACCTGAATACTTTTTGCATTCATTATCAGTTGTTTCGCTTGTCAGTTTAACGACTTCTCTTTTACGAAGCCCTTTAAGTAATTTCCTGTAACTGTATTTAGAGTTGTTTTGTTGTTGTTGTTGTTGTTTTTTTCTTCCAAATTTCACCCACATTTTTACCCTCATTTGCCCAGTTTCTCCCAACCCTCCATTCATCCACATCTCCCACCCCTTCTAACCGATAATACTCAGATGTATTCATAAATACTTTAACAAAATGTCTTCAATCACCGATATGTGTGACGGGACATTAAACAAAATTCCTCCTCCTCTCTCTCTCTCTCTCTCCCTCCCTCTCTCTCTTTGCCTCCCTTCTCTTTCTCTCTCTCTTTGTGTCTGTTTTCTGTCTCTCTTTGTTTCTCTCGCATTGCTTATGCACAACAGACCCTAATACAAAAGGGATGGGGGGATGGGTGTGTTGATAATAAAGAAAATAATACCTACGGTATCATCTTTGAAAAAAAAAAATCATAGCCATGGGTCATTTGCGACCTGTTCGCCAGTTTGCCTATCTCTCCCTTTCTCTACCTCAGTGAACTCGCCCCCACCCCTCCCCTACTTTCGTCTCTCGCCTTTCTCTTCCTCCCACTTCCTTTGAGCTAGGAAGCTATCAACTGACCTTTTTCAGAAAATCTGAACAAACAAGCCACTCGCACTTGAAACGCATACGACAGCAGTTGACTAACCTCTCTACTCCAAACGTTATATTTGTTTTACCCTCTCTGTCGCTGTCTGTCTCTTCATGCCTCTGTCTGTCTCTGTCTCACTCTGTCTCTGTCTCTATCTCTTTGTGCCTCTGTCTGTCTCTGTCTCACTCTGTCTCTGTCTCTGTCTCTATCTCTTTGTGCCTCTGTCTGTCTCTGTCTCACTCTGTCTCTGTCGCTCTCTCTCTTTGTGCCTCTGTCTGTCTCTGTCTCACTCTGTCTCTGTCGCTGTTTCTATCTCTTTGTGCCTCTGTCTGTCTCTGTCTCACTCTGTCTCTATCGCTGTTTCTATCTCTTTATGCCTCTGTCTGTCTCTGTCTCACTCTGTCTCTGCCGCTGTCTCTCTCTTTATGCCTCTGTCTGTCTCTGTCTCACTCTGTCTCTGCCGCTGTTTCTATCTCTTTATGCCTCTGTCTGTCTCTGTCTCACTCTGTCTCTGTCGCTCTATCTCTTTGTGCCTCTGTCTGTCTCTGTCTCACTCTGTCTCTGTCGCTGTTTCTATCTCTTTGTGCCTCTGTCTGTCTCTGTCTCACTCTGTCTCTGTCGCTCTCTTTGTGCCTCTGTCTGTCTCTGTCTCACTCTGTCTCTGTCGCTGTTTCTATCTTTTTGTGCCTCTGTCTGTCTCTGTCTCTATTTCTTTATGTCTCTGTGTGTCTCTGTCTCACTCTGTCTCTGTCGCTGTCTCTATATCTTTGTGCCTCTGTCTGTCTCTGTCTCACTCTGTCTCTGTCGCTGTCCCTCTCTGTATATATGTGCAGAATGCTGATCATATTCTTCATTGTGAGAGAACGTGCCTGTGTGTAAGGACCTTGTAACACACGCGCACACGGTCATAAACACACACACACACACACACACACACATCACCACCACCACCACTACCACCACCACCGCCGCCGCCGCCGCCGCCACACCACACCACACCACTACACTAAGCAAGTTTTTTTGGTTGTTTTTCTTATGTTGTATTTTTCACCGTGTTTGTGCACATACAAGCAAGTGCCCCCTTCATATGTAAATTCCCGCACGGTTATTTTTCCCCGTACCGAAATCCAACTCCCATTCACGCCACTGAAAACGCTGGAAACAGGAGACGATGATTATTTCTGCTTTTTCTTCATGATACTGAAAGACGATCGAGGAGGAGAAAGAGAGAGAGAGGGAGGAAAATGGAAAGGAAGAGAGCTGGTAGGAAAGGTTAATTTTTGTTTGTTTGCTTATTTTATTTCATTTAATTTCTGATTAAGGCGATGAAAGCGAGAACCGCAGCATGCATCTGTGCAGAAGCCTAGGGGCGGAAGAGGATGAGTGGGGGTGTCGTGGAAGGGGTGTGGGGGTGCTGGGGGTAGTCATAAAGCAAAATCTTAGTGGGGTTTTCAATAACTGGAGGAAAACAAAGAAATAAATGAGAATATGACAGCAGGCAGATTAACCATGACAAAGGCCTCGAACAAGCGGGGCTTTTCTTTCTACCTGTCTGTCTGTCTGGAAGCTTGGCAGGCAGAAAGGGAATGACTGGAGTTGGGGGGTCGGGAAGGGGGTGAGGGCAGGATGGGTGAAAGATCCCCGTTGTGCTTATAAACCTGGATCGTGTGTTTTTATTGTTGTTGTTGTTGTGCGTGTGAAAATATATACACGGCTATCTAATGGAGTCGAGCGCCACATGGTACAGGCCGGTCTTGAGAGAGGGGTGGTGGTGGTGGTGGTGGTGGTGGTGTGTGTGTGTGTGTGTGTGTGTGTGTGTGTGTGTGTGTGTGTGTGTTTGAAGGGTGTGCCTTTCTAATACTGCTGCCTGTTGAGAGCAGAGAGAGAGAGAGAGGGAGAGAGACCACAGACAGAAAGAGAGGAGTGAATTATTCACACACACACACACACACACACAGAGAGAGAGAGAGAGAGAGAGAGATCTGAGTAAACGTGAAAGAAGGCATCGGATCAGCGTTTCGGTCAAGTATTATGCGCGATTCTGATGACACAACATCCAGTTCTTGGCCCTACGAAACAGGCCAACATTCAGAGATAGATGATCGGGCTGATGAACAGATTAACGAACCTATGGACGGATGCATCAACGCAACACAGACGGACAAATGGTCAAAGAGACAAACGGCTGGAAGGAAAACCAGAAAAGCAGGTGGGTGAATGCAGGGCTTGCTGAGTAGACATGCAGGTAGACAGGTGACAAGTAAACCAAGTAACGCGGACAAGGCAAAAGGCGAAAAGTGTATTTCTTGTGTCCCCTGGGGGCATTGAAACGTTACAAAATACATACACCGACAGACAAACAACAAGGTTGTATCGCATTACTTTTTGTTATGATATATTTCGAAAAAAAAGTGGGCCGCTCTGTCCGGGGAAAGCGTGTCACCATTGTGCAGTGCCACCCTTAATCTTTTCGTCTTCTTTTTTTCCCCTGTCTGCAAGTGTATTTGTTTTTCTACATAATTTTTCCACAGAGATTTCTTTTGTCACCGTGGGTTCTTCCACATGTCCGCCCTGTGTACATGCTGCACACAGTAACTTGGTTTATCGCCTCATCCGAACGATGAACCTCAAGACCACCCACCACTCGTGGTCCAGTGGGGAGGATAGGGGGAAATGCTGGTCCGTACATAGGACTCGAACCCGTTAACAATAGAATATTATTGCTCCCTAGTCGAGAGCTTTACCACAAAGCCCACGCTCCACTACTTTTATCTTCGTCCCACCTGTCCTTTGTAAAACGTGTAAGAGCCCGCTTGCCGGCGAAACTTTGCCACGCGTTTTCTTCACATCATCATGTAAATCACCGTGCAATCATTTTCTTTTTCAAACTCCACCGCACCCTTCACACGCTCTGTGAAATAAAAAAAAAATGTTTTGAAACGAGAGGCGCGCAGACGATGATACTGGTTGGAAAAAAGAAATATTTCTCCCTCTCTCTCTCTTCCCCTCTCACTCTCTCTCCCCCCCACGCCCCCTCTCTCTCTTAATGTCAACCGGCCGTTTGATAAAGCCGATAATGGAGACAACCTTGGGACGCCGCTTCAGTGCACAGAGAGCGTGACAAATCAGAGGGCATTACCAAGGTAAAAAGAGGAACGTGACACCCCTAGAGATCAAGCGTCCCCAAAGACTACAACCAACAACCGGCCTTTTGTGCCCTCCCGTCCTCGCAGTGAAAGGTTTTGGGCAGACCGACATGCTGTGTGTGAGACTGGGTGTTTTATAAGCAGGTAACAGATCCCACGCTGGTTTTACACCCGGGATGTACACTGCCGTCATGGAACGTGCACGACAAGACACCCGGGGTGGTGTTTGGGAACCGGGTGCCAATTGTACTTGTCTTGAGATATATGTGGGGTGTGGTTGTGTTCTGTGTTATTTGCCTACGGCGACAGAAGAGGGAAGAAGAAGAAGTAGAAAAAGAGAGACAGAGACAAAGACAGAGACAGTGAGACAGAGAAAGGGAGAGAGAGAGAGAAATGGGGGAAGGAGAGAGAGGAAAGGAAAGAGAATAGGCGGAGATGGTTGAAGTCTAGAATAAAAAAAGTGGTTTTATTTCTTTTTGTTTTTGTTTGTTTGTTTGTTACTTCTGAGCATTAAGTTTGTTGAGGACAAAACCAACGTGACCATGTTCGTCTGTAACGCTGCTCTAGAGAAACCGTACAAATACACCACCAGAACGAAAATCAAATTGGCAGCAGAGAAAACTGACTTCTTTTTTTCTTGGCGCCCGGGAATCGAAATCAGCTCAGAAAGCGCGGGCCTCGACGATCCTACATCTCAGCTATGCACTGGACGCACCAATGGGCTCTTTTTTTTTCCTTCTGGTCTCTCACCAAAATCAAAAAAGTCAACCTGTATTATGGCAGAAAACGACAGACACAAGGCAGCCCTGTCTCTCACTGCGGACCAGGAGCCAGTTGCATTGCTTGGCTCTAACTTTTTGACAATCACACGTGACTAAATGCCTACGTTGACCGAACTACGCCACTGGTCAGTTCCATACTAAGCACAGTCAGTAGCGGGTTACGACCATACTATGCTCTTCCGTACGAGCAATGCAACTGGCTCCAGAGGCGGAGCTTCCATGTCCCAGTGACTGGATGCAAGGACTTGTAGTCCGTGGAGTGGACGACGCCACTCGCTGGCACGTTCCGGAACCAAGGGAAGTAAGGAAATGAGGGCTTCGTTTTGGTGAAACAGAGTTTGTGCACGCAAACACTGCAATGACTCACGCATTTGCACAGATTCAGTTTCAGTTTGATGGGTGGGCTAATCCACAAGAGAAAGAGAGAGTGAGGGAGAGAGACAGACAAAAAGAGAGCGAGAAAGACAGCGCGCGAGTGAGAAAGACAGTGAGACAGAGAGAGAGAGATGGTGGAGACGGTTGAATTTTAGAATAGTGACGGTGATGCTATCGTTTCTGGCGACTTGTGAGCGTTTGTGAAAAACAAAACCAGCAAATAAAACATGTTTCATTGCTTATGCAAACGTCATCACATCTTCGTTTTTATTTTAAAGGGTGGGGAAGGGAGGCAGACAGATGCCTGACCCACGCATAGCCTGTTTGAAAGGCAGTGACAGCGGGAATCAAACGAGGCAAGGAGTCAAAGCGAACCACACAATCTATCGACAAAACATGCGGGCGACGGAAGAAGGAACAAGTTGTAAACGCCGATCCAGCTCAATCAACTTTTCCTATGCGACGTTTGCGACAGAGACTGCCTGCTGATCCGGAACTGGATCGATCAGAAAACGCTGTCCCAAATCCACGATATGAACACCTCCGTGGACAACTATCCCTTTGATTTACGATACAGACGATGGCCAGTATACATTACAAAGGCATACCTTCTTCTTCTTCTTCGTGACAACCAGCCATCAGTATGCTGATGAAGCTGTCGTTTTGAGAGGTTGCTGTTGGTCACTGTTTAACTGGGCTACCGAGGGACGTGCTGTTAGCTGAAAGGGGAAGTGGGGAACAGTACACTGGTGTGTTTGCATCTCCAGCTTGGCCAATCCGGCTACCGTTCAGTTAACCCACTGCTGCTTATGAGCGTTTCCCGTCAGTTTTGCACGCGGATATTAGATGATACAATATGCCAGGTTGATATGCTTTGCATTGTACTATATTGAGAGAAGAAAAAATGAACGGAGTTAGGTTGCGATGCTTTGCATTATACTATAATTATTGAGAGAAGGAAAAAAAGAGTCAGCGTAACATAAAAAAGGTTAAGGCCGACAGAATTCGTTTGTCATGTTATCTTACGCATCTCATCTCTTTCACAACCCAATTTTGCCAATCCACACCCACGAGGCTCAGCCCCTTCAAAGGTCAAGGCCGCACTGATTTGGCGACAGAAGGCTGGAATGTAGCTTTAAGGCAGAAACCTTGGCTGGTCACAAAGCCTGCCAACTATGCCGTGTGTAAGCCAGGCGTGGACAATGGACGCCAGTCCGATGTGTACGTTTTAATCCTTTCGCTTGGGTAGCACGTCATGATTTTCTTTGGGGACTTGTGTGTGGAAATGCTGAACATCAGCTGGGCGTTGTTTTGGAATGATCTAATGGAGAGAGAGAGAGAGAGAGAGAGAGAGAGAGATTTTGACACTTTGACATTTTAATGTGTCCTTGATCATCAAGTCCTTATGACATGGGTGAATGCGTAAATATATTTTGATAGTGAGAGAGGGGGAGAGAGAGGGGGGCAAGGAGGGAAGGAGAGGGATGGAAAGAGACAGAGAGACAGACAGAGACAGAGAGTCGAAGCGACGGAGGGGCGACAGTGGTGGAAGAATTTAAGTCGTGAAAACCACGACACGTTTCTACGCCGGAATTTCAAGGCTGGACACAGCCGGTACAATGGGAAGCGGGCACAACTGGATGTGGTCACAATGGGACGTCCTTGTGTACACCCAAATGTTATGCGGACACGCCAGATAGACATCTATCTACTTACTGCCCCTTCCCCTACACCGCAGTCACAACAAAAAGAACTCAGCAGTTTCTTCCCTGCG
>NC_134895.1:19203836-19226336 GCF_041734735.1 Babylonia areolata
TTAAAAACAACAACAAACAAACAAAAACAACACTAACAAACAAACGAAAGTCTCCTTCCACACAAAAAAACACCCATTATTATCCCCTGTCCTTTTTTTTCCCCCACATTCTCCAAACCAAACAGTACGGCTCCCACCACGAAGTCGCCTCTCAAGACACACGAAATCAAGGCTAGCCACCATAATAAGCTAGGCCCCTCTCTGGCCCCCAAACCCCATCCTTTCTCTCCTCCCCCTCCCTAGCCCCCCCCCCCCATACACCCCCCCACCCCCGCCCATCTGTGATCCTCCAGACCCCCTCCATGTTACCCTTCCAAACCGAAAGGTCAAGCTACCAATTGAGACAGCCCTCGAAAAAGAGAAAGTAATATAGAAAAGAAAAGAAAAGAAAAGAAAAAAAAATCACGTGTGAACACGACGCAGGGGTTCCAGGAACCAGACAAACCCGCCCCTCCTCCCCCATCTCAAGGAGGTATTGAAGATACGGTCGCAACGTCTGTGGGAGAGAAAGAGAGGCAGATACGGGAGTGTGTGTGGGGGTGGGTGGTGGGGGGGGGGGGTTGCGGATGGTGGGGGTTCTGCCTCTCTGACAAGCAGGGCTGCTGTTTATTGATAACACTGTGATCTGTCGTGCTGACCTTTTATTTCCTTTTTTTTTCTTTTTTTTTTTTTTGCTTCTGTTCTGTTCATCCTGTCCTTGATGAAGGAGTGTAGATTTTCTTCGACCAACCAACCATGACGCAAGCACGTAGGATATATGGAGAAGTAAAGGATTTGAGTGAAAAATGAGAGAGAAAAGAAGAATGGCGCTGTTGGTTACATGTTGAGGGATGTCGTAGTAGGAATTGTAGTTGATAAAATACACACATCAAAACACCAGCAGCTTTGTACCTGACCATCATTTTTTTTCTTTCTTTATTGTTGACAAGCATAATTTTCGCTCCGCATTAAATTAGTACACTGTGGACAATTTCGTATTTAACAGTTTGATTCTTCATCTCCATAATCAAAATGACCCAGCCAAAATCCACGTATTTTCAGATGGTCCGACTAATTTTTGACACTACTGAGAGAGAGAGAGAGAGAGAGAGAGAGAGAGAGAGAGAGAGAGAGAGAGAGAGAGAGAGAGAGAGAGCACTGTCAACATATCAATTTTTTTCCCCACTGTAATGTTATCTTTTCTGTCCTTTATTCTCCATTCATATTCTCGCACTACAACCAACCTTCACAACTTCTGCCACTACATGCTGCTGCAACCGAAACTCCCTCATCTCCCCTCCCCCACCCCCCACCCCCCCCCCCAAAAAAAAAGAAAAAGAAAAACGCGCTCTTAACCCCGACCCCGTCCCCAAACCGTCCACCAAATCCCCTGTATGCCCCCTTCTTCTCGCTCATTTACAGCCCATGCTTTTGCAAAAAAGGCACTTCAGCATATGGCCAGGGAAGAATCCCCCTCCCTCCCTCAGTCCCTTTCACAGCCGGACACCGAAACCAAAAGGTCAAGCGATCAGTCAAAACAACCCCCTTTCTGCCCCCCACCCCCACCCCCCACTCCCCCTCAAGGAAAAAAAAAAGACGAAGAAAAAAAACAAGCGCACCAGTCTATTTCTTGAACCGAAAAGGTTGCGTGCGCGCAAAGGGGTCTGAACAGTCATTTTTAAAGGTGCACACCTTCAAGCCATCGCTGCTTATCGCTTCCCCCAGTTCACAGATTACCAAGAAACAAACCTCGAATGTTTTCTCGAAACCCTCCTCTCTCCACACAGTTCGAAGTGAGTGGGGGAAAAAATTGCATAGTTCGCTCAAGAATGACTATTTGTTGACAATATAGACATCATGCACATGTGGCCTTCGTCGCTGCAAACATACGTTTGAGAAACAAACCCCAAAGAAATTGTGGATGGTTTGGCACTCCGCTGGCACCACGTTTTCTTGGAGAGGAGGCTTCATTTGCATACAAAAATTCGTTACGAGAACAGTTTATAAAACAGAAAAAAAAGTACAACAGCATGCAAAACAATAGCAAACAACTCATGTTATATAACCCTAACGCACGCAGCAAACAGACGATGAAAAATAACATGAAGATGTTCACCAGGAAACAGGGTTATAGATATTTCAGCTGATGTCATAACAAAAAGTGTCCTTGTAATATACCACATGATAAATGCAGCACGCGCGAGTGTGTTGTTGTTGTTGTTGCTGTTGTTCTTTTCCTCCCCCTACCCCTTCCTCATTTCTACATTCCACTTCTCACCTTCCACAGCAAACAGCTGAAGTTAATACAAAACAACAAGAATCACATTAAACGCTACAACCATCACTATAACAATAACAACAGCAACGTTCGCCATAACAATAACGACAGCAACGATCAACAACCAGAACACCACAAACAACAACAAACAAACAAAAACAAAACAAAAAAACAACAACAACACCCACAATCATATCAACAGGGACAGAAAAAAACACCACAAACATCACAGCATAACCACTCCACCACCACCATCTTCAACACTGAAAACCACACCAACACCAACATCAACCAGTGTTGACAATACGTATGTTGCGTGCGTGTGGTTACCAACTGAAAGACTCTAGGAGCGAAACCCTCTACTTCTCATTTCCAGACACGACGAGAGGTATTACCGAGGACATTTCGCAGCCGAAGAAGCCATTTCCCCGCCGGCGACAGACTTGCCACAAAATGGGCGGTTTAACACTCCGTGAATGGTCCCTCTACTTGACAGAGAATGGAAGCGCTAAAAGTGATTTGCTCCAACAACCGATCTGGCGGAAAGTCTGAGAGAGAGGATAGAGGAGGTTAGAGAGGAAGAAGAGAGATGGGAGAGGAAGGAGAGAGGGAAAGAGAGAGTGAGAGAGACCGAGACACACAGGGAGAGAGACAGAGACAGAGACACGCAGAGAGAGAGAGAGAGAGAGGTAGAGACACTGACAGAGACAGAGAGAGAGGGCGAGAGGGCGCACAGACACTGTTGCACAAAGATGAGTGTAGTGTAGTGCATTGTAGTGTAGTGTAGTGTAGTGTAGTGTAGTGTAGTGTAGTATAAGTATATAGAAGTGTAGTGCAGAGGGCGCACAAGAGCAAAAATAACGCGTGTGAGTGAAGGTGTATGATGAAGCGCAGTGTAGTGCACTGTTGTGTATGGTGGTGTTGAGAAGTGCAGTATGATGCAGTGCATTCTGGCGCAGAGCAGTGTAATGAATTGCATGGTAATGCAGTGTATTGTATTGAAACACAGTGAAGTGAAGTGTAGTGCAGTGTAGCATTGCTGGGTAATGCAGTGCAGTGTATTGAAATGCAGTGAAGTGAAGTGCAGGTATAGTGTTGTGCAGTGCAGTGTAATGTAGTGTAGTGCAGTATAGAGTAGTGTTGTGCAATGTAGAGTGCAACAGTGCAAAGCGATGCAATAAGCGAGTGTATATACGTGTGTGTGTGTGTGTGTGTGTGTGTGTGTGTGTGTGTGTGTGTGTGTGTGCGCGCGCGCGCGACGTAATGTGATGTGATATGACACGAAGTGATGTGTGTTTGTGCGCGTGCTTGCGTGCGCGCACGACTACGGGCCACGATTTGTGCACATGTAAACACGAGCTGCCATTATCCTGTAACGTAAAAGGTGCTCTGGAGAGCTAAGCTGATCCTTAGACAAACTAAACCTCCGTCCGGCCCACAGCCAACTCCCTCTGTGTGTTTTCTTTTTCACACGTCAAATAAATTACAGAAACAAACAGCACAGCAGAGGCTTGAGAAGACCTGCATCAGACTCACACTCCCGGGTCCATTTCACCCCTCCACCTCCCTTTCAAAGAATAAAAACTTGAAGAAAGCAAAGAAGAAGAAGAAGAAGAAAGCCTCTGAAGTGCAATGTCTCTATCACACACCCTTTCCCAGTAGTCTCCAACCACCCCATCCCCATCGAACCCTCCGCTTCCATTTGCCAGTGACCTCCCTGCCTCCACCTCTCCTCCACCTCTCCCCCAAACATGAGAGAGACTGACAGACAGAGAGAGAAAGAGGAGAGGAAAGGAGGGGAGAGGACACAGAAAGAGAGAGAGAGAGAGAGAGAGAGAGAGAGAGAGAGAGAGAGATGCTGTCAGACCAGACAGAAAAAGGCAGACAGACAGACGGACAGGCAGAGTCAGAAAAAAAGAAAACAAACAAGCACACACACACACACACACACACACACACACACACACACACACACACACACACACAAACCCAACAAAAAAAAACGAAAACAAAAAACAACAACAAATACCAAAAACCTGAAAGAAATCCCCACTCACAAAAAACTGAATAATCAGCCCTGCCAATCGTCAAGCAGCGGGGGATGGAGAGGAGGGTAAGATGGGTGGGGGAAGTAGAGAGAGAGGGAAGGCTCCTACAGCAGAGAAAAGGAAAGAACATCAACATGGAGGGGAATTCCTGATAGACAGCTGATTACAGACAGCTTTCAGAACATGGTGCGAAACGACTGGAGATAGGTGATTACAGAGAATTATCAGAACACGATGAGAAACGCCTGTAGGCAGCTGATTACAGATAGCTTTCAAAACATAGCGCAAACTGCCTGGAGATTGCTGATTACAGACAATTATCAGGGCACGGAGGAGAAATGCCTGATTGCTGATTTCAGAGAGAACTATCAGAACATGGTGTGAAATGTATGGAGTTAACTGATTGCAGAGAATCAACAGAAATGATGAGAAATTTCTGGAGACAGCTGATTGCATATGGTTTTCAGAAGATGGGGCGAACTGCTTGGAGATAACTGAGAGAGTTACCAAAACATGGTACGAAATGCCTGGACTTAGCGGATTACAAAGAATCAACAGAACATCGTGCGAAATGCCTGAAGACATCCAATCACAGATAGTTTTCAGAGCTACCAAAACATGGTACGAAGTTCCGGAAGACATCCAATCATAGACAGTTTTCAGAGTTACCAAAACATGGTACGAAACGCCTAGAGACACCTGATTACAGAGAGTTATAACATGGTACGAAAAGCCTGGAGTCAGCTGATTACAGGGAGTCAACAGAACATCTTGCGAAGACATTTAATCACAGACAGTTTTCAGAGTTACCAAAACATGGTACGAAATGCCTAGAGACAGCTGATTACAGAGAGTTATAACATGGTCCGAAATGCCTGGAGACTGATGATTGCAGACATTTTTATCATGACATGGAAGAAAAATGTCGCACATTATAGACAGCTATCGGAACATGGAGCAGAATGCCCGGACAGTCTGATCACATGGTGTGATATGCAGCAATGCAGCAATGAATAAATGAATACTAGAAAAAAAAGAATAGAATACAGAGAACAGAGACGGACGATGAAGTGGCAAAATAGTGAAACGTTTACGAGTTACTGTACCAGGTCACCCTTCCACTCACTCCCACTTCTTCTCTTCCTTTCTCCCTCCGTTACACAACGCAAAATTACTCGAAATTTAGGAAACAACACGAAGCCCCCCTCTCCCTTGCCAGCTCCCCTCCCACACATGCTCCCTCCTCTCACTCCTCTCCGCCCCACAACAAAACAAACATCAAAACAAAACAAACAAACAAACAAAAACAAAAAACAAAAAAAACAAAAAAATGAAGAGGTTCTAAGATTCTAACACATTACCTGGATAACTGTTAACTTTAAATAAAATCAATGAAAAGAAGTACTAGTTATATCTCAAACTCGATGATTATGACTATGTGAGAACGAGTGAAAGAAAGAAAAGAAAGTAAAAAAGGAAGAAAAATGAAAGAAAGGAAGGAAGGATGAAAGAAAAAAATCACCCACGTCATACTCCACCTTCTCTCATTGCAAAAAAGAAAAAAAAATGCCCCGGAAATGAAACAACAGCAAAAAAAAAACAACAACCAAAAACAAAACAACAAAAAAAAAAAAAAAACCAAACAAACAAAAACCCCAAAAACACTGCAATCCCGAAATGTCAATATCTCAAACAAAACTAAACAACCAAACAAACATAAACAACCATAAAAAAAATAATTAAAAAAAGAGAGAGATAGAGCAGGATACCGTGAGTCATATTTACTGTGACATCTGTGACCTCCCCCCTCCTACCCCCCTAACCTCCCCCCCCCCGCCCCCACCCGCCCCCCCCCCCACAAAAAAAAAAAAAATGAACAAGGGAACGTGACTCCCAAGCCAATGGCAAGAGTGTGACTCCCCACTAACTATTAACGAAGCTGCATAATTAACAAACTCAATCAGGCAGGCCTGTGTCTCACATCCGTCAGACAGCATCACAGTGGGGCGGAGGCCCAGTGGTAATGCACCCGACAAGGAAGCCAGTGTCCATGGGTTCGATTCCCATGATATGAAACAGTATTTTTGCCCCCCCCCCCCCCCCCCCACCCACCCCACACACACACACACACACGAGACCCGAGTCGTGGTCTGTCGTTCTTCGGACGGGACGATAAACCGAGTTCCTGTGTGCAGCATGTATTTTGCGCACGTAAAAAGAACTCACGGCAATAAAAGGGTTGTTGTCCATGTCACAATTTGCAAGAATAGGCAAATAAGTACACTCGCAGCCAGAAAAAAAGAAGAAAAATAAGAGTGGCGCTATGTTGTGGCGATCCGCACTCCCCAGGCGAGAGCAAAACGAATTCGCGCGCTCGCGCACGCACACACACACACACACACACACACACACACACACACACACACACACACACACACACATCCAATTAAAACGAATGTTGTGTCAATAAAATGAAATAATAAAAAGATAGAAAAACAAGAGAGGCGGAAAAGATACACAGAAGAATGTCAAGAACAGAAAAAAGAAAGAACAAAAAATTCATAAAAACTTGTACATAAAGATGTAAATAAAAAGAAAAACGAATATACAAGCATGCATGTGTATATTGTATGTATGTATGTGTAGGTACATATACGTGTTCACACACACACACACACACACACACACATATATATATATATATATATATATAGAGAGAGAGAGAGAGAGAGAGAGAGAGAGGTGAGAAAGAAAGAAGAGAAAGAAAGAAAGAAAGAAAGACTTATGTACAGAAAGCAAAACAGATTTTTTTAAAAGAGAGTGGGGTTGGGGGTTGGGGGGTGGGGTACACGTCTTCTCTGCTCAAACTCATCCAAACACCGCAAAGCATCAAAACTGTAAGTACTTCCCGTCTGAAACCATTATGTTTTCCATCGCGTCTCTCTCTCTCTCTCTCTCTCTCTCTCTCTCACACACACACACACACACACACACACACACACACACACACACACACACAGAGATCCACCACACCCTCTAACTCCCTCCCCCCCCCCCACACACACACACGTGCGCGCACGCACACACACACACACACACACACACACACACACACACACACACACACACACACACACACACTCGCCAAACACCCATTATCCACCGCACCAGTGCCCTTGGTGCTTGCTATATCTGATGGCACTAGTTGCTTCCAGAGCTTTGTCGACAAGTGCCAGCACGGCAGGAAGCCGGAGAGCAGCAGAGACCATCCCCACTGAGAAGCAAACCACTCATTGTCTCCAGCGATCTCTCTCGCCCTCTCTTTCTGTCGTGATTATCTGGCCTGCACAGACCCCGCTGGAAAAATAAGCCATGTTTCTTTTTTCCCAAATGGCTTCTGGAGCAATAAACTCGGCCTGTCTGGAACTTCCGGAAAGCCGGCTGTAAGTGCTGTGCTATGTGATGTGATGTGATGTGTGTTCTTGTGAAGTGTTTTCGAAAAACGCCCTGCTATGGAACCCGGGGGGGCAGGGGGGGGGGGGGGGAGAGAGAAAGAAAGACGGAAAGAAAAAAACGATGTGACATAGAGAGAGAGAGAGACAGAGAGAAAGGTTGGATGGGGGCAGACAGAGAAGCTGAGAGAGGGAGGGATGGTGAGGATGACAGACAGACAGATAAACAGACCGACAAACAGACAGACAGACAGGTCAACTGGCATACAGGTATGCAGAGAGAAAACGGGCACTCTTTCTCTCTAGATGTCTGTCTGTCTGACTCTCCGTCTGTCTCTCTTTCTGTCTCTCTGTTTCTCTTTCTGTCTCTCTTTCTGTCAAGCGGGAAGAAAGGAGGGAGGGAGAGAGAAAAATAGACAGAGAGGGAGACAAACAGACAGGAGCAGAGAGAGAAAGAGAGGGCGGTGACCAATTTTTGACAAAGTGAAAGAGAGAGGGGAAGGGAAAAGATGTAGACAGACAGGCAAACAGTAACGCGAGGCAAAAGAGAGAACTGACTTAGTAAAAATAAAAGAAAGAGATTTACTTCGCATTCTAGAAGTAATGACTTCTTACCAGTATTATGAAAAACCATAAATGACATGGACAAACAGTGGCAGAGATAGGTAAAGACAAAAACAAAAGTAACACTCTCGAAAGTGATATTAAAAGAGGGGAAGGAATAGTGTGTGTGTGTGTGTGTGTGTGTGTGTGTGTGTGTGTGTGTGTGTGTGTGTGTGTTTTAGGGAGGGGGAAGAGAAAGAAAGACAAGAAAAGAAGAAGAAGAAGAAGAAGAAGTGCCGAGGCTACTGTAACCTTTGTGTATCAGTCTGACCGGTGCCAAGCTTCTGGTCAGTTTCTCACCGTGTCTCTCTCTCTCTCTCTCTCAAACACACACACACACACATGCAATATCTGCCAGTCTCTCTCACTCTCAAGCAGTATCTGTCTGTCTGTCTGTCTCCCTTTTTCAAGCACTCTCTCTCTCTCTCTCTCTCTCTCTCTCAATCCCCCTTTCTATTCCACTGTTCGCTCTCTTTCCCTCTCCAATTCTCATCTCCCATTCCTTTCACTCAACGTCTCTCTCTCTCTCTCTCTCTCTCTCTCTCTCTCTCTCTCCCTCCCTCCCTCCCTCCCCCACTCTCTATCCATTTTCAGCTTTCTCCTCCCATCCCACCTCTCTCTCAGAATTTGAAAAAGAAAAAAAATAATAATCAAGAACTGTGGCGAACTTGATGGCAGGGAAGACAGAAGAAGAGAGGCACCCCAGGAAACGAAGGAACCAACAGAGAAAAAACAAACAAAAACCAACCAAGGAAGAGCGGAAGAAGAAACCTGAAGATAAAAAAAAAGAAAGAATGAATGAAACAAACAAACAGAAAGGCGTTGGAGACTGATATGCACACGGAGAAACGGCAACAAACAAAAAAGTTAGTTCAAGCAGGTTTCAAGGACACAAGATTCCTTGAATTTCTGAGGGAATGAAAGAAAAGCAAAGCCAAAAAAAGTGAGAGAGGATTGACAGAGAAAGAGAGAGAGAAAGAGACAGAGAGACAGACAGACAGACAGATAGAGACGGAGACAGAGACAAAGAGACAGACTGAGACAGGGAGGGGTGGATCTCTAGAGAAAGGGGGAAAGAGTGATATGGATAGGCGAGGAAGGGAAAGTGAGACGAGTGTGTAAGAGAGAAAGAGGGGTGAAAAGGAAAGACACCTTACATCTATTGTCTTTTGGATGACCTCTGTCTCTCTCTCTCTCTCTCTCTCTCTCTCTCTCTCTCTCTCTCTCACTTGTCTTTGAGTGTTTTCACTCTTCTCCTGCTCTCTCTCTCTCTCTCTCTCTCTCTCTCTCTCTCTCTTGTCTTTGAGTGTCTTCACCTGTGTGTGTGTGTGTGTGTGTGTGTGTGTGTGTGTGTGTGTGTGTGTGTGTGTGTGTGCCTAGGTCTGTCTGCCTGCCTGCCTATATATATATATATATATCTCTCTTTTTCTCTCTGTGCCTCTGTCTGCCTGCTTGTCTTGCCTATCTCCCTCTCTCTCTCTCTCTCTCTTCTTTGTGTCTACCCACGTCCTATGATTTGCACCGAAGTCGTGCGAGCAACCGATAAAATCGGGGAGCACACCCACGCGTGGTATCAGTGTAACGCAGTCAACCAACGTGTCACGGTAGCTTCAGATTTCCTAACGTGTCCTGGAAACACTGCCCAAAACAAGAGCATACCACCGCGGTGTACAATAACACGTAATCACTTGGCTGGACCCACGACTGCCAAGCTGTGTAAGACACCCAAACACCGTAAAAAAAAAAGACGATCTTTGATACACCCGAGGAACGGTTGATAGGCCATTCTAAGTTTTATCTCCTTTTATTGACTCACTTGTGTAAACAAAGTGAGTCTATGTTTTAACCCGGTGTTCGGTTGTCTGTGTGTGTGTGTGTGTGTGTGTGTGCGTGTGTGTGTGTGTGTGTCTGTGTGTGTGTGTGTGTGTGTCCGTGGTAAACTTTAACATTGACATTTTCTCTGCAACTACTTTGTCAGTTGACACCAAATTTGGCATAAAAATAGGAAAAATTCAGTTCTTTCCGGTCATTTTGTTTAAAACAATATTGCACCTCTGGGATGGGCACAAAAAAAATAAAGAATGAAGCCTAATTATATGCAAACTGCATTTACTGTTGTTTTTTTTTTGTTTGTTTTTTTTTTGTATTCTCTAAACTTGGCACTTTGATCTGATATTCTGACCCAACAGCTAGAGTAGTCATTATTATCATTTTTTGTTCAAACAGGAACTTCTTTTGCTAAGCATGGAAGTTTATTTATTTTGCAAACGTTTTGGTGCAGATAGTAAAAAAAGGGAAATTACTCTGTAATGCTAGTGGAGTTAATATGCTTTTAAACTGATCTTTCTCATCTTAAACATTACATTTTGAAACAAGAGAGGCAAGGCCTTCAAGACTCACTTGTGATGCACTTTAAAAAAAAAAAAATCCAAGCTTTTTATGCATTGAGTATAATTTCAAAATGTAATGTTTAAGATGAGATAGATCAGTTCAAAGCAAACTAAGTTCCCCAGCAGAGTAATTTCCCTTGTTTTACTGTCTACACCAAAACGTTTGCAATAAATAAAACTTCCATGCTTAGCAAAGGAAGTTCCTGTTTGAACAAAAAATGATAATCATGACAGATCTTTTGTTGGGTCGAATATCAGATCAAAGTGCCAAGTTTAGAGAATACAAAAAATATAAATATAACAGTAAATGCATTATACTTAATACATAAAAAGCTTGGATTTTTTTAAAAAGTGTATCACAAGCGAGTCTTGAAGGCCTTGCCTTTCTTGTTTCTTGGTGAAAAATTCTCAGCAGAATTGTACGTGTAATAAGAATGTTACCATGAGCGTTATTCTGCAGCTACATGGGTCTGTTCAGTAACTTAACCCCTTGCCTGTTGAACCTTCGTAGCATGAATTCTCAGTGCAATTACTTCTTGTGTACTCTCTGAAGTGATTTTTTTCAGAACGAATGTAATGCGGTCCCAATTAGAAGAAGGAGTCCAATTAAAGATTGGTTATTGACACCCCGGCCTGTACGCTCAGTCTCTCTCAGCAAACTTGTCAGCAGCAGTCAGGTGGATAAGAACAGAGTTACCAATATTAATTCTAAACCGAATATATTCGTGTACCAGTGTGTGTGTGTTGCTTTCTCTGAAAGACAGCGACGAACACAAATGCAGTGGAATTCAAAGTTGTTTTTAAAAATGAGACTGAGAACAAGGGCAAACTTTGTTAAAATGATCATCAAACACTAACATTCTCCTTCTTCGTCTTCGTTGGTGGGCTGCAACACCCACGTTCACTCGTATGTACACGAGTGGCTTTTACGTGTACAATCGTTTTTACCCCGCCATGTAGGCAGCCATAGTCCGTTTTCGGGGGAGGTGCATGCTGGGTATGTTTTTGTTTCCGTAACCCACCGAACGCTGACATGGATTACAGGATCTTCAACGTGCATATTTGATGTTTTGCTTTCGTATACACACTAAGGGGTTCAGGCACAAGCAGGTCTGCACATATGTTGAACTGGGAGATAGGAAAAATCTCCACCCTTTACCCACCAGGCGCCGTTACCGTAACACTAACATAGTCTCAATGATTATCTAACACTAACACAGTCTAAGAGAACGGAACGGATGATGTACCAGTGACACCATAATCTGGCACCTGAGCAGAGATAGACATGTGAGGTGATGAAAATACCGTGATTATGACGCGAGCTGTGAAGTACGCAACCGGTTACCCGACATGTTAGGCACGCGCTAATTGGCCCAGACAGCCAACATGCACACTCAAACCTCTCACAGCGTTGAACTTCCGTTTTACCGACATGTTGGTTTAAGCGTGTCGAATCAGTCAGTCGTGCTTTTATGTCGATAATACATTCCTCTAATGACCAGATCAGTGTCTAAATTCGTTTGGGTGCAGACAGAGGGAGGGACCCTATAAAATTAATGTCATTTGTTTTTATAGAACTGCAATCACTACGTCGCGGGTTTACTTCAAATGACCCAAGCTGCAGTGCCTCTGGGACATGGCAAGAGAGCTTTACCTTATGCTTCGCTTGCGCTGCCTGTGTCGCATAAAGATTTGGTCCTGGATATCCCAGGCCATTTCACTGTTTGGGAGGCTGTTTGATTAGGATAGTTAGAGAGAGAAAGAAAGACAGACAGACAGACAGACAGCCACAGACACAGATACAGACAGACAAACGGAGGCAGAGAAGAGAAAGAGAGACAGAACGTGACAGAGACACAGGCAAAGAGAGAGAACATCGATCATTCAGGTTTATAATAACTCAAGCCTCCCAGAGTCCCACAATTCACGGACCAAGCAGCACGACCTTCACGTTGTTACACACGTCGCGGAAAGTTGCAGGTACAGACAGCTGACGTTCCGGCGAAAGGTCTGCGCCGTGTTGAAAGGTCCCATACAGTTTTACAGCCATGAAGGCAGTAACTGAATTCATGAGAATAGCCATTGTGTCCAGGTTCTGGATAGGGAGGTGAGGTCCAAGCCTCTCCTTCCGCCGCTTTTAACCTTCTCCATCCGACATCAATTAACCATTCACAACTTGTTGAAGTGAGAAACACCGGAGTAAAGTGCCTGTCCCCAAAGGACCGAAAAATGGGGCTTCGGACCCTGATCACTGATGAGCACTGGAGCAAAAAGTCCAACGCTCAACCGACTCAGCCACGGTTGCCTCCCTGTGTATTGGGCTGGCAACAGCAGCCCACTTCAGCGTGTGTGGGGAGGCCCGTTTAATTAGGATCGTTAGGCGTTCAGTCACCAGTCAAGAGAGACGGTGGTGGTAACCAACACACTGGTAGCGATGGATGAAGAGGTGTAAACACTGAAAGGGGAATAGGAAACGTCAGCCTCTGATGCTCTGAAGACTGGGTGCAAGGGATCACACACACACACACACACACAGGTGAAGTGAAGAGAAAGAAAGAGGAAGAGGAAGAAGAAGAAGAGAGAGAGAGAGAGGCAGACAGACAGACATATAAAGTGAGACAGAGACGCAGAGAGAGGGCCTGAAAAAAAAAAACACCCAAGACATCTCCCTTTATCCCCTCACCTCACACCCCCCCCGAAAAAAAAAAAAAAGTTCTCTTTCAGACCCACGCCTACCGGCAACGAACACACACACACACACACACACATATATATATATATATATATATATATATGAAACAAACAAATCTGTGAAGGCCAGACCAGACAGTGAGTGACATCCACGCTGCGGGAAGTCTGGACACTGACCAGCTGCTGCAAACTGCCACTGACACAGGCAGAACAGACTTCATTAATCCTTCCTTTGCTGCTGACCAGCATGCTCGTCAGTGAAGGGGTGACACCTCGCTGAGATAAGACAGAGTTTACACGTCAGAGTTTCATTCAATTCAGACTTCTTCTCGTGCCTTTTTGTTTCTTTGTTTGTTTGTTTGTTTTTGTTCAGTAACACCATTGTTTGAAACCACGATTAAAAACTAGTACAAAAGTAGTAACCGTCCTTCAAACCCACAACACTGATCACGTTTCTCCAGGGTTAAGCGTCAAGGAGTTACAAGAAAAGTAACTATAGTGTGCCAGTTAAAAAAAAAAACCCAGTCTACTGACCGTTACTTTCACCTTCATCCCCACGCTCTCTCACTTCATTCCGTTTCGGCATGCAGACGTCAGCTGCCAAATGGATCGACTCAAGTGCTGCTGCCATCGTTATGGAAGTCAACGTCTGTTGTTGTTGTTGTTGTTGTTGCTTTGTTTCATTCTGATGAGACAAAGAAACGAAAACTGGTGTCTCTCTATGTCTCTGTCTGTCTGTCTCTGTCTATATATCAATCTATTCCCGAGTTAGGTATGTATGTATGTATGTATGTATGTATGTATCTATCTATCTATCTCTCCATTTCCGAGTTCAGTCTTCGGGAGGTTTTTTTTTTTTTGGTGTGTATGTGTGTGTGTGTGTGTGTGTGTGTGTGTGTGTGTGTGTGTGTGTGTGTGTGTGTGTGTGTGTGTGTGTGTGTGTGTGTGTGTGTGTGTGTTTTCATGGATAATTTTATTCCTTGTGTATCCAGACAGCAATCACAGTCATTCTCTTCTTTCTCATTCGTGAAAGATTCTTTTCTCTATGGAACTGGATTCAAATCTGATTTAATCATCGAGTTCCTTTCAAAGGTTCTCTCTCCCTGCCTCTCTCTTTCCTCCCTTTGAAATAACTACTTATTCAAGAAATGTGTAACCGCTTTGCAGTTCTTTTACACGTCTAGATACTAATGTGGCACGGTGTTCACACACTCACTCACGACGGCCAAGACATAAAGGCATATTAATTTTGACTGATCAATTCATCTATGACACACACACACACAGAGTTGCAGACACACGCGCGCGCGCACACACACACAAAGACACACACACACACACACACACACACACACACACACATCTGCACCACCCCACACACATACATTCAGATAGATAGATAGATCGGTATGGAACCAGCTTTTGTCGTCCACTCCCACATAGATGATGTCGTGAGAACAGTGCCTCGCACAAAAGACATAAATCATTGCAAGGTGTGTGTGTGTGTGTGTGTGTGTGTGTGTGTGTGTGTGTGTGTGTGTGTGCTTGTGTGTGTGCGTGTGTGTGTCCGCGCGTGCGCTTATGTGCGTCTGTGCGTGCGCCTTTGCGTATACGTCTGTGCATGTGTGTTTGTCCACCGTTGTCCAGTTTCTGTTTTCAGGGATCAAAGTCGAGCGCCGATGAGAGCCCTATTGTCACAGGGGAGGTAAATAAAGCACCTAGTTCGGAGTTACGGTTCCTGGCAGCCACGGAGGCTCTTGGTGAATGAATTGCTCTGTTGTGCTGTCTGGATGTTCTCCAACCGTTTATGGGATTACTTCCCGCATTTCTGGTTTTCGTTTTCTGTTTCAGTCTTCTTTTGCACACAACACACACACACACACACACACACACACACACACATTCCCCTGGACTTGCTGACTTCGTTATCATTCCCACCCACCCTCCCACCACCCACACCCCTTGCCCATTACATCTCCCGTCCCAAAACAGCTGTAGCTGACCCCCCCCCCCCCCTTTCATGAAAAGCAACGACCGCAGCAGCCAATAGGCTGCCTGTCCCTCACTACCTTCCCGATTCCCTCGCCCCCTCACCGCACTCCATAACCCTCCCCCCCCCCCCCCCCCCCGCTCCCCCGTCGCCCCCTCTCCGCCTCCCCTCCCATGGTCCAGAAAATCTGCAAGTGCCTGCCTCTGCCCTGCACGTGCATCCTGTAGATCATGATGTGGAGCCAGGCTCGAACAGAAGACAGGAGGTAGAGGACGAGGGGGATGAGGAGGAGTAATGTTTTACCACCCTGACCAGGCATATTGTCGTGTGTATGGGGATGTCTGTGATGGATGGCATCATGCGCACGAGCCACTCAGACGAACAGCGCTGGTGCATTGTTAAACATCCCGTGTTTGTTGTGCATGCAGAGCGGGGGGGGGGGGGGGGGGAGAGAAAGATGGTGGTAAGAAGGGAAGGGTAGGGTGGGGGTGGGGGGACGGGAGCGGCATGTTTGTTGTGGTCAACATCCCGGTCCCTGGGCTTGCTTACTGATTAGGAATCGTCGATCACGAGGGAAGATCAATCTTAACTCTTTTATTTTAGAGTTAATCGCTGTTACAAAAAAGCGAAGAAAAACCAAACCTCCACGAAAGTAACATACAAAAAAAGAAGAAGAAAAAAAAACCCACCCCACACGCAAAACACTCCATGTTAAACTCTGGGGAAACAAGCCCGAAACTAACACAGCCCTGTGGTTTTCTTCATCAATGCTGCCTTCCTTGTGACCTGCCTCTTCTAACATGACCAAGGGTTCACCTCCCTATCACATCTGACCATCAGCTGACGACCCACTAATTCCCTGAGTGAAAAAAGGCCAGCCCGTTGACGAATATCCACCAAAAAAAATCCTTGGAAGAGTTGAAACGTGGCACTTGGTCACTTTCGTGATATTAGACGAATTGCTGCATGTGTGCGTGCGTGCGTGTATGCTTGTGTGTGTGTGTGTGTGTGTGTGTGTGTGTGTGTGTGTGTGTGTGTGTGTGTGTGTGAATGTCTGTGCGGGCGTCTGTGCGTGTGTTCCAAAGGAAATTCAAGTCAACAGAGAACAACTCTTGTGGAGTTCTCGAAACAGTACACACTGTTTCCTCGTAACTGGCGCTCACCACCCCCCAACTTCCCTCTTCAAAAATTCAACACACCCACAGGATTACTCACCACCTTTATCACACTTGACCATCAGCACACAAGGGTTATTATGTCCAAATGACCCCCTACTCCCACCCCAACCCGTCCCGCCTCTCTCGCAAGACATTAAAGGGAAACAGACCAAGCCGTTGAAGTCCCTCCATCCCCAATGACCCCCCACCCCGCCTTGTATCCCACCACCCACTCCACTCCACTGACCATTCATCCACTCGCCCAATCTTTCAAAAAGCCCTGACCACCAACTTCTCTCCCCGCCCCTTCCCTACACAATACTCCCAGCCTGCTCCTTCCCCCCACCCATTCCCACACCCTACCCCACACACCCACCCTATTTCTCTAATGAGAAGAACCGACGTCCAGTTTGATAATCTGACCAGCACATAGCTGCCCCTGAAAAGATTTTCTCACCGAAACTAACCAACCAACACAGTATGACAGGCAAAGCAAGGCCAGACAGACAGGCGGCTGAAGTGGGAGTAAGGACAGTAGTAGCGATCTTACAAGGAGTAGTAGTAGTAGTAGTAGTAGGAGTAATAGTAGTAATGGCTTCTGATTAGCTAGCCACTATGAGGCATGGGAAAATTTTTGACACGTCCCCACCCTCACCTACCCTCGGCCCTTTTGACCCCCCCCCCCACCCCCACCCCCCCCTCTCTCTCTCCTCCTCCTCCTCCTCCTCTTCGTCCAGTCCTCTTAACAGTCCTCGCGGTTTCTATGGTCCCGGGATTTAGATGTCATTTTAGCAGGGGCGAGAGTGGCAGGTTAACTTCCTGCTGACCATTTACAATAACTGACTGGTCAGAGAGGGGGCGGGGGGAGGGTGGTGATTATGGTGGTGGTGGTGGCGGCGGTGGTCCGTGGAGTTAGCGAGGAGGGAGTGGATGGAGCTTGGAGGGAAGTGTGTCGTTTGTGGAATTTGGAGCTGGGAAACACGTGCATCCTCGGTGTACAAGCATGCACACGCAGACACATACATACATACATACACGCTCGCGCGCGCACGAAGGAAATATTGAGAGAACGGACATACAGACGGGCAGAATGACGACGTAGAAACAAGGACACAGACAGAGAAATAGAACAGACAGGCAAAGATAACCAGAATCACCGTCATCTGAAACAAACATTCAGTTGCTAAGGATGAAGATGTTTTTTTCCCTCCTCTTTCTGAGTACTGTCAGTCGATTCCATTAACCGTACTTGGATTTTCGTTGGTAAAAATATGATAATAATGCTAAATGATAATAATAATAATACCCCCGAAAGCGGAGTATGGCTGCCTTCATGGCCGGGTAAAAACGGTCATACACGTAAAAGCCCACTCGTATACAAACGAGTAAACGTGGGAGTTGCCGCCCATGAACGCAGAAGAAGAAGAAGATAATAACAATAATGATCATAATCATAATAATGATGATGATGAAGATAAGAAAAATCAACTTCAAGCAAAACCAAGCGCAGGGAAACAAGGAACAAACACAAAGTACAGGATTCAATCACATTCCACTCCCTGTTTATGGAAGCATGGAGGGAAGGTATAATATGCAAAACGTTAATTACACATCTTATTTCAACAGACGTCCATGCCTCTGAAAAGAAACAAACAAACCAAAATAAAATAAAGTAATTAAAGAAAAGAAGGGGGGAAAAAAACGAGGGTGGGGGTGAAGAATCATCAATGATGATTACAACGCCCTTTCCCGCTTTAATACACTCAGGCCAAAAAATGGTGTGGCCTCAAGACATGTTGATGGCTCCCTGCGGGCTTCTGGCACCGGGACTGCAGCAAAAAAATGCCTGCCTGGGTGTGATAGGGGACTTGGGATGAGATGGCTGCCTAGGGCGAGGGGTGGGGATGAAAGAACGAAAAAAAAAACCCCAAAAAACAAACAGAACAAAATTAGAAGTTAAAACTGCCTAGGGTTAGGGAGTGGCAGTTAAAGAAACAAAAGAAGAGAAAAGCAACACAAAATTAAAAGTTAAATATAGCAAAAATATAATAGCAGTTTCTATGCTTTTTTCTTTGTTTTTTGTTTTTGCTTTTTCTCGACAATAAAGTGTTTGCCAACAATGCTCAAACAGTTTTCCTGGTAAACGTTAGGTATTTAGACACTTCTGTCACTTGGTGTTATATTCATTTTTATGGACGTACTTTACACAACACCAGGTGGATTCATCGCCTGTGACGTTCATGTCCCTATCGGTACAGGGAATGCCAATTCCAGACGCATCTTACTTCCTCCCAACATTAAGCTGCAGTGTATGATTCACGCACAAAAAAACTTCACCAGTATACAAAGAATCGAGCATAAGGGACTGAAAAAGGACACTAACAATTCAAAACAGAAGACGGAAGAAAAAATTTTTTAAAAGATGAACAGACATCAAGAAATAAAAACAACACCATCCCCTTAAAAACAAACAAACAAAAACAACACCAACACCAAACCAAATCACACAACCTTTATCAATGCTAGTGGCAAAGAAGACGAAGACAATGACAACAACAACAACAATAACAATAACAACAACAACAGCAATATTACCACCGACAAACAACATAAAAAAAAAACATGCACTTTCAATCGCGACAGCCACTGATAACACCGATACTTGAGGACATAACCACAAAAACCAGCAGCGGGGTTCATTGTGATGGCAGACATTCCAACATACGCTGCAAGAATGTTCACTGAGAGTGAAAAAACTGATTGAAAGAGAGAAGAAGAAGAAGAAGAAGAAGAAGAAGAAGAAGAAGAAGAAGAAAAACAACAACAATCAGAGAGAGAGAGTGTGTATGTGAGAAGCAAAAGCTTGTTTTCCTCATCGGATTTCGAATAAGAAGAAAAACGAAATATTAGAACGAAGCAGAAAAAATAATTATACTCGCTGCAACGAGGAAGAGAGGGAGGTAGGAAAGTGGCGAAATGTTGCAACAAAGAGGGATGGGGAGGGAGGGATCGAGAGGAATAGAGACACGGAGATATATATATATATATATATATATATACACATCCAACAAAAGCCAGTTACATTGATTTTAGCTTTGAGCATGCACGAACGCACGCACTCACACGCACGCACGCACGCACTCACACGCACGCACGCACACACACACACCACCACACACACACACACACAGAGAGAGAGAGAGAGAGAGAGAGAGAGAGAGAAAAGAAGAAGAAGAAGAAGAAAAACAACAATAAAGCAGGTCAGTATCAACAACAACAGCAATAATAATAATAATAATAATAATAATAATGATAATCATATCAGCAACGTCAATAACGAAATATTCTTTTTAAAAAGACAGAGAAGAGAGACAAAAATACAAAAAGAAAAACTTTGACCGATTGAATCTTTAATGGGCTAATTATTGGGCACAGTGAGAGCCTTTCTGCAAAATCTGGCAACTAAATTTGACGGAGAGAAAAAAAAAATGTTTAACTAGACCAAATCTAATTTCAGGAGGATGCCGAAGTAGAAATAAAAACGAGGAGGAGGAGGAGGAAGAGGAGGGTGAAGAGTAGAGGAGGATGAGGAGGAGTAGAAGAAGACGACGAAGAAGAGGAGGAGATGGAGGAGGAAGAAGAAGAAGAACAACAACAACAACAACAACAATGACAACAACACACAGAACAAACACGTTAATCAAGAGCAATAAAATGATAGTGACGTTGATGAAGAACATGTGTATAATTTCATCACAGCAATCACCACCACCACAACCACAAACAACAAATCACACCACCACCTTCAACAACAACATCAACAATATTACACTACTTCCACCCCCACCCCCACCACCACCACCACCAAGATGACAACAACAAACGTCAACAGCAACAAATCAAACGAACAAACAATACTAAAAAATACATTATTTCGCACACTGTCTTCGCATCCTTCAATCTTTCTGCTGACTGGGGGGCTACATGCATGCATTTCGACATGTCTCCTCTCAGGAGCGCCGCAGTTCTCAGCCCCTCCCCGTTGAAAACATCCCCCTCACCCTTGCTAGGGGGCTATCTCCACCATCGGCACAAGCTAGGAAAAATGCCAACTGCTGAAATAAGCTTTTAAAGCAAAATGCGTCAGTCCAAACAGGAAAACTGAAAAACAAAAGTAGGCAAGGAGGAGAGAAGAACGAACGAAAACAATGAATGAATAAAAAGAAAGAAAGAATAAATACAGAAAAACATAGACGACATGAAGGACAGAAAGTAGGAAAAAGCGAGAGAACAGTAAACATGAAAGAACGAAGGAGAGAAATGAAGAGAGGGAAGAACGAAAAGAAAGAAGGAAAGAAACGAAAGAGCAGACAAATAAAGAAAAAGACGAGAAAAAAGGACGCAAAAGAAAACAGAAGAGCCAGCAAAGAATGGGAAAGAGGGAAAGAGATAAAAAGAATGAAAGAAAGAAAGCAGGAAGGAAAGAAAGAGAAGAAATGAAAAATATTCTAAAGGAAAAAAAAACCGATTGATTGGGGTCAAAATGCGGTGAGATGAGAGAGGAGGAGGAGAAGAGAGAGAGAGAGTAAGAGAGAGAGAGAGAGAGAGAGAGAGAGACCGACCGACCGACCGACAGACAGACATACAGATAGACAGACAGGAAGACAGTGGGAGAGGGAGAGAGAGACAGAGCCTCCCTCTCCCCCACCACTCCACCCTCTCTCTTTTTCTCTTTTTCTCCCTCCCTCCGACTTGTGGGAAAGTATTCTCGCCGGTGCACCCAGCATGTTCATAATCTGTATCATTATCGTCGACGTCGTATGATTATCATTTTTCATCCTTTTCAGTGGATAATCCATCAAAAACCTTATCTGTCTCTCTGCCTGCCTCTCTCTCTCTCTCTCTCGTTCTCTCTTTTTTTCTCTACCCACTCTTTCCAATGTTCATTCACATGCACACACACGCGCACACACACACAGGCGCGCGCACACACTCACACTCACACACACACACTCACACACAATGTATGTCCGTCTCTCATTTTCTCTCTTTCTCAAACACATACACAAACACCCATACACTACTCCTCTTACAAAAAAAAAAAAAAAAAAAAAAAAAAAAAAAAAAGGAGAAGAAGAAAGAAAACTCTCAACCTTTCTGTTATCTATCTCTTTCTCTTCAGTTCTTATATTCATCTTTTCACATACTCTCTCTATCTTACCCACCCTCCCTGCCTCTCTCTCTCTCCCTCCCACCCGGCCCCCCACCCCCGAACTCTCTGTTCCTCCTCCTCTACACTCCTCCTCCCAACCTTGTACGTACGTAGGTGCACTCAACCTCCTATCCTAATCACAGAAATTTATCGTCGCAATTTAAGTTAAGCAGTCATCCTTATCACCACAGTGGAGTCGCAGTGTGGTCTGATGGGGTGGGGGTGGGGGAGTGGAGGTTCTGGGCTTCATCATCAACCTTTGAGACTGAGTTGTCGGCAATCCATCATCCTATTCGTTTCTTTGCTTCTCTCTCTCTCTCTCTCTCTCTCTCTCTCTCTCTCTCTCTCTCTCTCTCTCTCTATATATATATATATATATATATATATATCTCATTATCTCTCTCTTTCTCTGTCACTCTCTGTCTCTCTTTCTCGCTCTCTCTCTGTCTCTGTTTTTTATCTCTCTCTATCTCTCTCTCTTTCTCTGCCACTCTGTCTCTGTCTCTCTTTCTCGCTCTCTGTCTCTCTGTGTCTCTGTCTCTGTTTCTTTCTCTCTCTCTCTCTGTTTCCCTCTCTCCCTCTCTCTTTCTCTCTTTCTCTGTCACTCTCTGTCTCTCTCCTTCTCGCTCTCTCTGTCTCTCTCTCCTATTCGTTTCTTTGCTTGGCTCATTCTCTCTCTCTCTCTCTCTCTCTCTCTCTC
>NC_134895.1:19231336-19261336 GCF_041734735.1 Babylonia areolata
TGTCCCACTCTAACCAAACAAGAAAAGCAAAGCGTATTCGAAAATGAAATCAACATTGAAAGAAGAAGAAAAAGAAAAAAAGAAAGAAAAAAAAAACAAGAAAAAAAGGGTCTCGCTCTGAGACTTTTCACTGATGTGAGTAGGAGTAAATGAGATACAGAGAGAGGCGGCATGACAAACAGACAGACATAGACGGAAACACACACTCACACACACACACACACACACACACACACACACACACACACACACACGAGACAGAGATAGAAAAGAAACAGAGGAAAGAGAGACAGGGACAGAGAGAGAGACAAAGAGAGAAAGTGATAGGGACAGATGCAGAGAGAGAGAGAGAGAATGAATGACGGGTAACTGAATAATAATCATAACATTTTCTTTCATAAGTACGTAACGTAACAACAGAAGCTAACACACGTGTCTGAAATCGAAATCATGCTGTTTCAAAACATGTTTTAAGCTGAAATAAAGACCAAACAAACGAAAAATTATAACGATGCTTGATTTCTAATACAATGTTAACAAACTACGGAGAAAGAAAGATGAATAATAGAAATATAATAATAAAACATAAATAACAGACTACAACACAATCTCTCTCTCTCCCCCCCTTCAGCACTTCATCTTTTTCCCCGTGTCTGTCTTCTTTCTCTAAAATTTCTGTCTCGATTTCGCAAGATTCTTAAGAAGAAAAACACAGCAAAATATATCTTCAAACATTTGTTTGGGTAACAGTAAAACTGTCCTGAAAGTGAGCCAGAATTCGCGTTACAATCGACAAAAACAAAAACTAAAATTAACAACAACAAAACAAACACAAAAACAACAACAACAACAAAACAAAAAACAAAAAAACACCCAACAAATACGAAAAACAAAAAAAACATACAGACATGAACTCTTTCCTGGTGGTGGTGTTTCATTGTCCCTCCGCTGTATGTTTAAAAATAACAATAATAACCCTATTCCCATTACCCAACCCCCTCCCTACCCAACCCCCCCTTCCCCCCCCCACACACACACAACCTCCCCGCCCCCCACCCCCCACACACATTCATACACCAGACTCCTTTCTGCTCCACGCCTACGCCCCCGGCCCCATGTTCTTTCTCCCTGTTGACCTGACGGCAAGAATCAGAGCTGGAATTACAAGACGCTGACGTTCATGCCAGCCAACAAACAATTTAAAGTGAAAGAAACAACCAGAGAGAGAAAAAAACAACAAACAACAACAACAAAAAACAAAAAACAAGCCAAACAATGGAACTTTTTCGTTTGTAGTATGGGGAAGGAGGGGCATTTGCGCCGGCAGAAGCAGAAACAAAAACAAAACAAAACCAAACAAACAATGGAAAAAGAATAAAAGAGGAAAAAGTTCAGAAAGGCAAAAAGAAAGAAATAAGGAACGAAAATCTGACACACAGACATGCAACGTCAATAAAAAGTTTCCAAAAAAAAATGATCAGGGAAAACAGAAAGAAAGAAAGGAACAGAAGAAAAGGAAAGACAGACAACAAGAAGAAAGGCGGCAAGAAAGAAAGAAAGAAAGGAATACGAGCGAACAAACACATAAAAAAAAGGAAAAAAAAATATAAAGAAAGGAAAGAAGACGGCAGGGGAGAAGGGACGGGAGAGGGTGGGGGGGGGGGACAGAACGAAAGAAAGAAAGAAGGAAAGAAAAGAGAAAAGGGTGAAGAAGAAAAAACATGTTCCTTGAAGGCCGGAATCCCAGTTGTGCTCATGCAGAAATCAATAACAGATGATTCTGACTGTCAGGCTCTCTCTCTCTCTCTCTCCCTCTCTCTCTCTCTCTCTCTCTCTCTGTGATGGCTAGATGTGAAAAAGCAGCTTTACTTACTCCTCTACCCTCGTGAAATAAAAATTCGTTTCGTTTCGTTTCGTTTCCTCTCTCTCTCTCTCTCTCTCTCTCTCTCTCTCTCTCTCACTCTGCGCGCGCGTCTCTACCTCTCCGTTCCCCCCTTCTTTCTCTCTCTGGAGCAACCAAACCAATACAAAACCATTGGCTTGTACACCAGTTTGTAAACAAACATATCTATGCACCAAACCCCCCACACAGCGCTAGCTAACTGGCTGACTGACTGACATGGAGAGGAAGACCAGAAGAGGAAGAATTCACGGACACCACACAAACAGATGGCGATGGAAGAGAAAACGCCAAGCAGGAGTCTGATTCCATCCTCCCTGCCTTCTACTACACCCCTTTCCATCTCTCCTCCACTGTCGGCGGAACGACATCTCGCCAGTGTGGTGTGGCTCTGTTTCAGCGCCGCATACAATGACTGACAGGGATTACAAGATTAATTTTATTTAAAAAGCTACTCATTTCTTTCGAATAGCAAATTCAAACTACGGTGATAATAAACTGTAGACATAAGCATACATATTATCGCTCCTAACTCCCCCTCCCTCCGCACACGCACACACACACACCACAAAAAAAGGGAAAAGAAAGGAAAAGAAGAGAGAGAGAGAAAAGAAGAAGAAGAAGAAAAAGAAAGGAGAAAATGCATTTCTTTGCTTATCCGTTCACATATTCTTAATTAAATAGTGCGCGCATGTTGCGAAAACAAAGACATGAATCGCATTATTGTCGTTGTTACCATTTTGTTTTGTTTGTTCTGTATAGAAAGTGGGTTTATTTAATTTATTTATTTTTGGGGGGTGTTCTCGTCGCAGTTGTTGTTGTTATTGTTGTTTGTAACCAGAAATGTTTCGTTCCGCGGACAGCGACCAAAATCAAAAGGACACCAACAGAATTCAGACTTACAAACGTTGACTTAGTCAGGGGATGTTTAGCAGATGTCAGTAAAGAATGTTTAGCAAATGTTGCCCTGTGTACGTTTAATTAGCACAGGCACAAGTCAGTATTACCGAGGAGGAGACAGAGAGACTAAGACAGATACAAATTAACAAAAACTTCGGATGTCATCACCCCCCAAAATATATATAAGTGAATAAAATAAGATAAACAAAAACAAACAAACACACACAAAAAATCAAACTAGCAATCAACTTGTAAAACCGAACAATCAAGACAGTCGGAGCGACACAACGCAACACAGACGCGGGTTGCACGAGCGCGATTTATAGCCACACCAAACAAGACAAGCTCGACCGCAGACCCCAAGAGACCAACCCCGCCAAACACTTGATACCTCATCCAAAACAGACATATCCTAAACGCCGCGCCATGGACTGCCTGCACACGGGAAAAGGGCTGGTTACAACAGAAACAAGCAACTAACCCCAAGCCCAGCAGGATAGGACCCAAGCCCAACATGAGGACCAGAGAGAGAGAGAGGAACGAAAACCACACAAACAGATCACAACTAACGGGAGGAAAGAACACAGTGAAGGAGGATTTCCATCTCTGCTACCATCCCCTCCCCCCCCCCTCTCTCTCTCTCTCTCTCGACGTCATTTCTTCACGGCGTGGGTCTGTTTCAGCATCACATAACACACAGCGTGGGTAAGATTTCCACAAACTAAAAAAACCCCAACTCTTTTCTTCCTTTTCCTTAGCTGTTTTAGCACTAACAAACACGGTAAAGTGGCAAAAACCACATACATCGCCCAGGATCAAAGTCATGAAGGTGAAAACTGACACTGCCTGCTTTCCACTTCAGCAGGCATTGGACAGTGTGTGCCTTGAAGAGCAGACATGGTTAAAGATCGCTTGTTTGCTTTTTCTGCTTTGTGTACAGTGTTGCGTTCAAGAATAATGTGTTCTGGTCGGCAGGATAAGAAACGAAAGAAAAATGCTCAGTGGGTTTGGCTCAAAGACTAATCGTCAGCAGGTTACCCAGTAGACGGTGTCTTGCAAACTACGATTCACCGAAGTGACCCAGCGATAGTGCGGGGTATCCTATGACGAGCGGTCTGATGGTCATTTGATATGGATAACTCCATGCGAACTCCTGGCACTCGAATTGTAAAAGCACGAGTTTGACTGTGTCTTTGAAAGGGGGATTTGGAATGAGCGATGCGAAAGTGGTAAGACTGAGCAAATACGGTTAACAAAACAAACAAGAACTATCAATCTGATAAAACCAGATATTGAAGCCAACAGCTAGAATGTATGAAGAAAGAAATCGCAACTTTAGTAAACCTGTTACCCTCTGTAGCAAGTGACGATGAAAAGAAACACATGCAAACGTCGCTGATAAATAGTTTGGAACTTTTCAATACGAGTCCTCTAGTCCGTTCGGAGTCTGCAGACGGCCTCTGCTTTATGTGTACATGCCAAATGAAAGTTGGATAAATAAACTCTGTTATAGACGTTTCTGGTTTTGTTACATTCACTTTTAATGTTGATACTTACCCCAGGTGATGATTTATGGCCGATGGGGATAATGATCCCAGGACAGTGAGAAAAATGGACTTGTTTAACACTACACTCACACCATCAGAGCGACGCCACATTAAGATGGGCGAGTGACACCAGCGTTTAGTTCAGGCGCCCAGGGTTCAAATCCACACAATTCTGAACGGATGCTGAGCTCTCAATCAACACAGCAATACAAGCACTGATTCTCTGGCTTTGTGCCTCTTCCACGTTTGTTTATATGTACGCAAGAAGCTAATGGGAGGCGCTAAGCAGTACGGGTATGACGCTGTGTGCTCTTGCAGAAGCGAACATGACTTTTGTTATTTGGTGTTTAACATCTCACCTTCCAAGTCTCATTTACGCAAGAAAGCAAAGGCGGAAACTGTCTGAGAGAAGAAGACGAAAAACAAACAAAAACAAAAAGGACAGGTAAAAAAAAAAAAAAAAAGAAGAAAAAATCTAGTACTTCTGGCATCTCCAAACCAAAGGCAGCCCTCACCAAACTTTCCCTCACTTCGACGGTAAGAAAAGGAATGAAGACAACACAGAAACCAGACAAAACAGACAGAGGTTAAAGTATTGTGACAAGACTTCAACAGAGATCCCTAGAGAACCCTGGGGATCCCCACTGACGAAGAGATCCCAAACCTACCCCTCACCCCACAGACAGGTAGCACGCTAAGCGAAAACAAGCATCACCCCGGCATGTGTACCAAAGAGAAGACTACAACAACACCACCAATACCATCACACGACAACAAGCCACCGACGGGGTGGAAGGAGGGGATAGCATGGAAGGTGGGCATGAGAACTGAGGCAGGAAGAGGGAGTGGAAGGAGGTGGTGGCGGCCGTGGAAAGTAGTGTTTCTTCCTGTCTACTTTTGTGGTTGTACCGTGAGAGAGACAGAGAGAGAGAGAGAGAGATTCAGGTTCAGGTTCAGATTCAGATTCAGATGGTTTATTCATTTTAGGCCTAGGCCCCTCTTAAAGGGGGAAATGAACAAACAATAATCATATCATTTAAGACATAAGGATCAAAACAATGCAGCTATAGATATATCAGTTTAATCAGGAACATTAAGAAGTAAGTATTTCCCTTTATCCAAAGGCTTTGTAGAAAAACAGAGATAAATTTCGCACAACATCAGGCCGGGTCAGTACAAGACAACAACAGAACCGGTTTGAAAAGACAAGGCTGTCGATAGTATCTGGGTCGAATAAAAGTTTCTCTGATTTCTTTCAGTACTTCACTACAAAGAACAAAATGAACTTCATCTTCTTTTGAACGTTTACACATAGGACAAATCAAATCAGATTCTTTAACATTTTTGCATCTATACCTATGTACAATCAAATCAGATATACCCAGTCTAAACATTGTTTGACATACTTTATAATTATGTTTGTCAACATTTTACCCCTACTATCCAGTTCGTGTAACATTTGGTAAGCTTGTATGGCAGTACTGAATCTTCCATTTGTAATATTCTTAACCAATAGTGAATACAACTAACTGCAGAGTTAACAGACATTGGAGAGAGAGAGAGAGAGAACATGGGTAAGGAGACACACACACACACACACACACACACACACACGTGGGGAGAAATAATGAGAGAAAGAGAAACAGAGGCAGAAAAAGAGATAGACAGAGTGGGTAGAGATGGGGAACGGGAGAAAGGCAGACAGACAGTAACAGAAGAAATAAAAAAATGAACAAAAAGAACACTTACGAACAGAGAAACACGGAGAGGGAGAGAAAAGTATGGATTAAAAAACAAAAATATCAACAAAAACGATCAGAAAAAAGAATAAAAGTAACAAAGAAGACAAAACAGTTAAAAAGCAGAAAGAAAGAAAGGTAGCCAATCGGAAACACCCTCCCCCAAATATTAATGTCTATCTTTACAATCGAAACCTCGGGCCATTTCCAACCTCCTCATTCATGTCCTCATCTTTTTTTTTATCTGTTCAAGCTAAAATCATCTTTCCCTTTCTCTCAAGCATTAAACAAACACACACAAAAAAAAGTTGTTTTTTTTTTTAATAATGATAAATCAAAAGCATTTTCTTTCGTCCCAATCCGTATGTGTCCATAGCTCGAAGCTGTGCACTGGACATTTTTTCTAATCATTATTATGGTGTGTGCATCGTGTGTTTGTGCAATGTCAAAGAAAGGGGAACCTTCACTGCGTGAGTGTGAGAAATGGGTTGGTGTTTGCTCTCTTTGGCTGACATCGTTTCATGGAAAATTGCACAGTTCGTTATTTCATTTTCTCCCAAAAGACACCGCAAGCACGCACACATCATGTACGCATGTGTGTGTGTGTGTGTGTGTGTGTGTGTGTGTGTGTGTGTGTGTGTGTGTGTGTGTAAAACAACGTTCTGCGGAAAGAGCAACAATATTCATCATGATAGAACAAAAGATGTTTGTTCTCTTTATACACGTACTCTCAATGCACTTGTTTTGCTCTTTTATCATCCACATAGAGTTCAAGGGAATACGTTTCTCGGAACTTCCTTGATTCTAAAGCACGTCTTCAGAAACTCATATCTTGTTTGGCTTTCTTGTTTTAAATTGGTCTTGGTGACTTCCGTCGCCAACGAATTGTTCTGATTATTCAACATATAAAACAGCACTGAGGCCGAAACAGAGTTTCCAACAAAACCGGAAACAGTGGGAAAAAAAGTCCCAGTCAAAAATGAATAAATAAACAACAACCAGCCGTCCCATCACTTTGTAGCTTTAGCCGCTTGGCTTCTTTTAATTGGCTGTCGGGCTGGGGCCAACAACTTCCGCTATACGCAGCGTCCTTGGGATCGGATGTGACGTGGGGAGAGTGGCAGCCTTGCTGATTTCATTGGCTCCGTGACCGCTCTCTTGAGACACGGTCTCAATGGACAAACACCACTGTCGCTTTTAGCGGGTCTGTGTGTGTGTGTGTGTGTGTGTGTGTGTGTGTGTGTGTGCGCGCGCGTGCGTGTGTGTGGTTTTTGTGGGCTTTTTTGTTCGGTTGGGTGAGTGGGGGTTCTCTTGGCCTTCGTCTTTCTTATCCCTCCTTGCCTACCACCAGTTCCACCCGCACCATCACCTTTCAGCATCCTCCCATCCACAATAAAGAATTGCTTTCACTTATCTGTTTATTCGTTTATTTAGGAATCTTTGTTGAATGATTGATGCATGGATGGGCAAACTAATTTGTTCAATCATCCTCTTGCCTTTCGGTTTCTTTCTTTTCTGTATTTCCTTCTTTCTTCACATGTTTGTCTCGTCTTTAGCGCATTCTTTTCTTTCTTGCTGTATATCCCGCTTCTCCTTGACACCACCACTCCCTTCTTGGCTTTCTAAACTCAACGGTGTCATTTTCTATCCGTTGGTATTATTTGTTTTTCTCGCTCCTCATACCCGTTTTTCTTAAAGGTTCTGCTAAAATTAGTCTGAAGAGCAAGGAGCCCCACTGCTGAAGATAAGGATGACTTGGATTAACGACAAAGAGAAACAATTCTCTCTCTCTCTCTCTCTCTCTCTCTCTCTCTCTCTCTCTCTCTCCATACACTCCCTTTTTTGCTTGCGTTTTCTTCTCTATCTCTCTCCCTCCCTCCCCCCTCTCACTCCATCTCTCCCTTCCTTCCTTGCGTCCTTTTCTTCTCTCTCTCTCTTCCGTTCTCCCCCCCCCCCCCCCCCTTTCTCTATCCCTTGATTCTCTCTCTATATAGTCGACTGTTCAAAGAAGAGACAATGTAAGCTTGGTAGGCACAAAAACGTAGAAAGTGGTGCACAGTCACACTAACGTACGCTCTCTCTCTCTCTCTCTCTCTCTCTCTCTCTCTCTCTTTGTTGGCTCTTTTTTTCGTCGACTTTCCCCGCTTCTATATTGAGTTCGTTGTCTCCAGTTCACTCCTTTTCGTGTGTTTGCCAAAGGAATTTCCAGCCGTGAACAAAAAAGAAGCGAGAAAAAACTTGTGGAGGTATTTGTTCGCCATATATCTTCCGCTACACGTAGCAGTCATCAGCTTAAAAACGTTAGCTGGTGTCGTGGTTTCTTTTCTTATTATTGATTAAGCTACCACACGCAGGCTTTAAGAATCGCGCACTACGCTGCTGACACAGAAAATGTGGTGTATTTCCTTTGCTGTCTTGATACGTGACTAACTGATCAACAAGTTAGTTCTGCTTTGGGCAAAGGACGGGTTAAAGAAAGAAAGATGGAAGCAAATGAGAAAGAAAGAGAGGATTAAAAAAAAAAAAGGGAAATACAAGAAGATATGATATGAATGAAGAAATTTAGAAAGGAAGAAGACGGCAGAAAGAAGAAGACAGAAACAGACGACGGTTGGAAGGACAGACGGAAGTACAAATAAAAGAACACAAAACAAGAAAAGATAGCAAGCTGGTCTAGCTATCCTAACCATACCCGAACGAAATTCCCTTTTTTTTGAACTTAAAAAATCAAACTGACGAACTAATCCTACTGCTTCCTCGCTTGCTTTTTTGCACAACTACTTCTACGGCTCTTACCATAACTACTGCCGATGCGGCGGCTACTGCAACTGCTACTACAACTGCACCTGCTGCTGCAACAACTTCGTTCACCAATACCACTATCACTACTTTACCGCTACTATTGCTACTACCTCCACTACTACTACTACTACTACTACTACTGTCGCAGCTGCTGCTCTGATAGGGGAGGGAGGTGTAGTTTTGATCTTTACTCCAGAATGAACGCTCTGTCCAGTCGTCATCATGAGGATGTGGACTTAGACGTTGAAGGTTTGTGCAGCATGCTAAACCAGAACACGAACTGCTCTGAGCACCGCCTGCAGAGTTACAGGAAAGGGGGAGGAGGCCTCTTCCGGTGGGGAGGCCTGTGGCGGCGGCGACCCGCTAACTGCAGTGGTGATGTCTGTATATGGATGAGTCATAGTGAGGACAGCAGCTTGAGAGTACAATGTCCCAGACGGTAATGTCTCTGCCTGCCTCACTCCTCTCTCCCCCCCCCCTCCCCCACCCTCTCTCTCTCTCTGTGTGTCTTCAATCACGAAAGAAGGGCGAGGGGTGGGGACAGCACGTTAAAAAAAAGAAGAAGAAAAAAGAAGATTACGAACCTTTACTCACTCATTCTCTGTCTCAATGTCTCAGTCCTCTCCCCCCCCCCTCTGTGTGTGTGTGTGTGTGTGTGTGTGTGTGTGTGTGTGTGTGTGTGTGTGTGTGTGTGTGTGTGCCTTGGCATCTTCTCATATTCTCGTTCTTTTGTCTTTCTTTTCCTCTTTCTTTCTTCACAGCTTTCTTAATTTTGTTCCTTTCCTACACCATTCCTTTTCCTTCCCCTTTCCCTGGGGTTCGGTGTCCGGGAGATGTGTGCGGGAAGCCTGAACGTGACAGAATTCTCGCCAGCACAGACACTGAGGCGACGCCGCCAAATAGCATCAAGTGAGAATGACACGTTCTGTGCTTAGCCCCTGTGTGTGTGTGTGTGTGTGTGTGTGTGTGTGTGTGTGTGTGTGTGTGTGTGTGTGTGTGTTCTTTCTTTAATTTTACACCATGTCACTCTGAGTGATATTAGACGTGTCATGTGTGTGTGTTTGTGTGTAGAGGACGGGAAACTAGCACAACATAATCAACAATTCGTAAATATCTGTGAAACAGCAATTAATAAGATAAACGGAAATAAGAACATTTCAAATATCGGAGGGTCGCGTCATAGAAACACTCCTATTGGACTATGTAACAGGGAATCAGCAATTTGTGTGTGTGTGTGTGTGTGTGTGTGTGTGTGTGTGTGTTTTATCTTCAGTTTAACGTCTATTCACTATAAGTGTTTTTAGACGGAAAGGAGTAAAGAAGTGGATAAAGGAAAGGGAATGCATGTGAATATTAGTGTAAAAAAAAAAAAAAAAAAAATTCATGTTATGTAACAGAGGAAAAGTATATTATAAGAAAAAGGTCTAAAGAGATTGTGGTGTGTATTGAATGAGGTGTCATGGGAAGGAGAATATGTATATGCATATCAACAAGTATTAACCTATAACAATGTAAATATAAATAACAACATTAATTATAACACATCAAAGGAGGATACCAACTGGACTGGAGTTTAAAATTTCCGAAAACATTCTAAGCAATGAATAATCATTCAAAATCTTTTCAGTGGCTAATGAAATATTGGAAGAAAAGTCATCAACTACATCTTTAGGAATTAACGGTCTTATGCTCGGACAATGAATGAGTAGATGACTTACAGTTATTTGCTTACCGCATATACATTTTATATTTTTAGAAAATTTTGTACGAAAGGCATTTAAACGAATTCTATACATTAGACTTGTAATTTGTCTTGAATGTGCTGCTGGTGTCAAATTTAGAAAATGTTTGGGATTAGCTGCATTCTTTGTGTTTACACAACATTGGTAATATTGATTATTTGAATCTATAAGTAATTTCTTAAATCGATTTCTAGAGACATTTTCTATACAACTAATGTATTCATGTAGATCTAACTGGATGTCAAGTTGTACTGCGCCTTCGAAATTACGTGCTGCTCTTCTAGCTGCTTGGTCTACCCACTCATTTGAAGATATTCCACAGTGCGAAGGTACCCAACAGAAAGTTAATTTAATGCCCTGTTTTGTCAGTTGGTGAATAATATGTTTTATTTCCATTGTCATCTCTATTCGCTTCTTTGAATTTGGAGATTCTATAGCTTTTAATACTGACTTCGAGTCTACACATAATAGAATTTCACTGACAGTTTTCGGAATGTCTGAAATATAATTTAAGGCCATAAGTATGGCTATAAGTTCAGCTGTGAAAATGGAATATTGTCTACCAATATAGTATAATTTTTCTAATCTAAATGAAGGAATTACAAAAGCCGCTCCTGAATTACCATCTTCTAGAACAGATCCGTCTGTGTATATTTTTAGATAATTAGAATATTGATTTTCTATATGGGAGAGCACTTCAGGTTTTAACAAAAATGGTGACTGGTTCTTGGATAAATCTGTATGTGTGTGTGTGTGTGTGTGTGTGTGTGTGTGCGCGCGCGCGCGCGTCTCTGCCTCTGTTTCCCCCTTCTCTGTCTCTCTCTGGAGCAACCAAACCAATACAAAACCATTGGCCTGTATACCAGTTTGTAAACATACATCTCTGTATATGTGTGTGTTTGTACGCGCAAGAAAGCGTGGGCGATTGCATGCTTGGAAATAAACATATTATTGGAATTACCTACTCACATCACAAACTGATAGAGCTTGCTTATACGTCTAGATGCCTAAGCGCGTGCGTGTATGCATACGAGGTAACGTGCGTCCTTACGAACATGCCTGTCGTGTATACATGTCTCTGTCTCTGTAAAAGTTTTCTATCTCTCTAATTTTGCACTCCCTGCCCGTATACCATGCACCCTAGAGCGTTGAAACCACTCGCTAACAAGACGAGTAAGGTCTCCAGAAAACAACGTGTGCGACTTGTTGTCCGATGCGATTGGAAGGTCACCAGTGCAGCACTGCTCCAGCCAACAACAAAACAACTTAACACCCAGAGAATGTAGAGACTGCTGTCTCTGACAACAACGGCACCACAGGGCCTGTTCCATACTTAACTCTCTGAAGGCCTCTTTGACAGGACCACTCCGCGTGAACTTGCAGAGTGCATGCAACAGGCCGGTCTCCGCTAGCGCACGCTGACAACCCTTGTCTGTCAGAGACAACCAGAGGGGCTGGTGGCTTGGCTTGCCTTGCCTTGCACGGCACTGTGACAGGCCCGGCGAACGAACGTACGAACGCTCGGTGCTTCCCATCTCTAGGGACAGACTCCCTGGCGTCTGCAGGCATCATCTGCATCACATGGCCAGAATTTGTCTTCTTTGTAGACAAGGTATAGTAGAGGAGGGGGCAGAGAGGGTATAGGTGGGGGGCTAGGTGGTGGGATGCTGGGAGGGAGGAGGGTGGTGGGGCACGGGGTGTGCGTGAGGAAAAGGGATACGTGTGGGCGTGGGGGGGTGGGGGGTTGGGTATGAAAGAAAGAAAGGTTTGGAAATTGGAAGGAAGGAAAAAAGGAAGGAAAAGCGAGAAAATGGAAAGAGGGGAAGGGGAAATAAGGAATGAAAAAAGAAAAGAATGGTCCAAACCCATCTTGTGAAAAATAAAAAGAAGGGGTGAGGGGGAAGTGGTTCGGGGAAGAGAAAGAATGAAAAAAGGATGGGTGGAGGAAAAAAAAAGAGGCAAGAAGGGAGAAGTCGTTGGCAAAGAAGTAAGGAAGAAGAAGGAAGGATAAACAACCAAATGAAGGAAGAAAGGAGGAAGAAATTTAAGGGGAGAAGGACAGATGGAAAGACTGAAAGCAAAAAGAATAGAAGGAAAGAAAGAAGGAAAAATAACAAAGAACAGTGGTATCAATTCGTCTGTTGCTGTGATAGACTCTATAGCGTCTCTGCTTGTCATCTGCTCTCGTGTGTCCAGACTCTGTCTTGCAGACAATGGGAAAGAAGTTTTTAAAAAAATGACGTCCGACGGGACGGTTGGCCTTCGCCGCTTTGTTTTGTCAACCAAGTTCAGTCGGACTGTCTCGCTGAACTTGTGCCCTTTTCCTTGATACTTCTCTTTCTCTCTCTATTGACTTCTCTCTCCACCACACGTTTATTATTTATTTTGTTTCACTTTATTTATATCCCAGCTTAGTTTTGTTCAAAACTCATGTATGATCACGTATGATGACATCCGCCACATATTTAGTATGTACATGTATCAGGACAGGACTTTATATTACATTTTCTTGTTGTCCTGTTCATCTATATCTGTGCTGTATTGTGACATGTTCCAAATAAAATACTGTTTAAACCATGGGGAAAAGACAGATTGAAAGTATGAAGGAAAGAAGGAACGAAAAAAGGAACACAGAAACACTGGCTCGAATATATACAAAGTTTTCTTTAAGAGGAAGAAGAGAGGAAGGCAGAAGGAAAGAAAAGATAAATCGGAAAATAGTTAGAAGGACGGAAGAAAGAATTAATGAAAATACAAAAAAAAATGTTTAGTTTATGAGGAAATAAAGACGAAATCAAAGGAAAAGAAAGAAGGAAGGGGAAGAAAAGAGAAAGTAGGTAATAAACAACTAAGATAAAACCAAAGGAAAGAATACATACAGAAAGAATGAAAGGAACAAATGAAGAGAGAGAGAGAGAGAGAGAAAGAAAGAAAGAAAGATAGATAGATAGAGAGATAGTAAGAAAGAACAGAAAAGAAAGAACCTGGGTTGGCACTGTGACACACTTTACACACTTTGTTGAGTCTCCACGTCACGGTTACATCGCATGTCTTTCTAAGAAAAGTGGAGATGAAAACGGGAAAAGAGACATGGAAAGAGAACAAGAAAACACAGACAGTATGAAAGGATAGCAGAAAAAAACAACTATGAAAGAATTTTTTTTTTTAAAGAAAAAAAAAGGAATCAACGAAAGAAAGGAAGAAAAGAAGAAAGACATAAAGAAGCAGTAGTGAAACAAGCAGTATGGAATGAACGAGGAACAAAGAAAGAAAGAAAGAAAGTACGAACGAATGAAAAGTAGGAGCATAAAAAGAAAGACACAAAGAAAAGAAAAGGGGAAGGAGAGTAAGGAACGAAAGAAAGAAAAGAAGAAGATGGTGATGAATGCAATAGCGTGAAAGGAAGAAATTTGAAAACAGCTAAAAATGCAATGAACTTATCTCAGCACAAACTGAAAACGACAAATCTCTATCAACAATTAAAACAAAACAAACAAAAAAAACACAAAAAAACCGCATTTGCTCAAGGGAAGAAAACGAAGCTGTTGAATGAAAGTAATGAACTAATTTAAACACAAACTGAAAACGATAAATCTCCACTGACAATCCCGCAGACAATTCTACGTTTGTTCGAGAAAAGAAAAGAAAAAACCCGATAAGTTGTTGAGAGAAGCAACGAAATAATTCAAACACAAACTGAAAACGATAAATCTCCATTTAACAATCCAGCAAATCACTCCACGTTTGTTCGAGAGGAGAAACGTGTGGTACGAGCAACCACGGCTACCGACATGGTGAAAGCTCCATTGTGCACAGCTGTAATATATCATCCAGTGTGTGCCAGTACAGCGGTGCTGGCGCGCGCGCGCGCGAATGTTTTGCGCATTTCGTCCATAATTTTGTTTGTTGCGACACGCACCACTACCTGTGTGCCCAAGGAGAAACTCTTTCTCTCTCTCTCTGCCTGTCTTTCTATTTGCACACGTATGCGCCATCTCCCCCCACCCCCTCTCTCTCTCTCTTAAACACGCACACAAACATACACAGCACTGACACAAATCTCTCTCTCTCTCTCTCTCTCTCTCCCTTGCTTGCCCCCCACCCCCACCTCCTCCCCTGCCCCCCGCACCTCCCTCACTCTAAGCACACATCCAACTTCCCCACCCATCCCAACCCCAATCTCTCGCTAAAATACTTAACAGGGTATAACCATAGAACGGCCTAACAAAGTCAAGATGGAAACGAAAAGCATACAAATCAGAAAACGGTTGTGTAATTGCGCTCCCCTAAAAACAACAACAAAACCACTAAAACAACAACAACAACAACAACAAAAACCTGCCAATACGAGGGCATTTTCTCCAGCAATTGAAGAGAAACCTGCGCAACATGGTTTTTATTCTGACAGAAAATTGTTTCGCGGAATGGATGCATGCAGGTGCAGCGGCAAGCAAGCAACAGCTATGACGTCCGTCGTTGTGGCTTGGGCCTACAGTGCTGCTGATAATTTAGCGAGGAACTTTCGGAATGTGTGTGTGTGTGTGTGTGTGTGTGTGTGTGATTTAAAGTCTTTTCACTCTGAGTGATACTGGACGTGTCATGTGTGTGTGAGAGTGTGTGTGTTTGTGGATGGGTAGCGATGGTGGTTTCAAGGGTGGATATACAGAGAAAGGATAAACTATAACAGTGGAATCAGCAATTCATAATTTTTTTGTGAAACAGCAATTAACAACATAAACAACAACAGAAGTAAAATATCGATTGGTCGCAATATAAAAACCCCCACTCCTATTGGACTCAGCAATTTCGAACAATAGCAATTGATTGGACATTATTTCTTTTAGGTTTTGTTCTGAAAAATGTGTGTGTGTGTGTGTGTGTGTGTGTGTGTGTGTGTGTGTGTGTGTGTGTGTGTGTGTGTGTGTGTGTTTCTTTGATTTAACGTCTTTTTACTTTGAGTGATATTATACGTGTCATGTGTGTGTGTGTGTGTGTGTGTGTGTGTGTGTGTGTGTGTGTGTGTGTGTGTGCAGAAAAAGCTCTCATTATATTCTCTGTGAATCTATGGTGGGAGTCTATGACATGGTCATGTCTTGTGTTAATGAAATCAAACAATCACACATGGTAACAGAGAGAGAGAGAGACAGAGAGACAGAGAGACAGACAGAGACAGAGAGAGAGAGAGTGTGTGTGTTGGTTGAAATTACAAACAGAGTGCCATGGGAGGGAAGGATTGAGAAGAAGAAAGAAAATGGGGAGGGAACAGAGAGTGTGTGTACGTAATTTTGTTATGGTTGACCTGAAAAAGTTCAGAGTTGGGAAATCATTTCCGATCCATAAGCGAAGACATGACGTGAAAATGTTTTGTTTTGTTTTTTTAAAGAAAAGACAGGTGAAGGTGAAGAATGAAAATAGGAAGAGAAGATGATCACGGTGATGATGGTGACGATGACGATGACAATAAAATGATGAACACGATGAAATTACTACGACGATGAAAACGATTATGATAAGGTTGATGATAACCGTGATGACGACTTCCATAATATACCCCCACCCCCCAACATACACTGACACACAGACACATACACACTCTGGCATCCACCTATCCATTGACAAAGAGATAGGCAGAGAGAGAGAGAGAGAGAGTGACAGAGATGCACACACATGCACACAAATACACACACACACACACACACACACACACACACACACACACACACACACACACAAGACAAACAGGTACAATCAACGAAGCAAGAGTGCACCACTAAGATAAAAAAAAAAAGGAGAGAAAAAAAAAGAAAGAAAGAAAAAAAAAGAAACCACTGGAGCCCAGGAGAAAGCCATCACCTCCAGAGGACAAATTACCCCCCACCTAACTAACAACACAAACTCCTCGCATCAGTGCTTGCCTTACTTGCCGCTGTGTGTGTATTGCAACTTGCTGCTGCACGTGCGCTGAACCCGCCAGCAAACAAGCCGTGCCAGACCCAGGCCCCCAACCCTCTGATCCTGCAAATTGTGCCCCCATCACCTCATTATCTCCCCGCTTCCTCGGTCGGGAAGCTGGCTTGGCGCAATGTGAAAAGCGCCACTAATAATGACGCAAGCAGCGAGAGGTAGGTGTCTATGTGTACGCCTGCTCACTACTCTACCCATTGCTGACGTGACATCCCAATGCAAGCAACAGGCGAGATAGTAATCGAGGGACAAAAATGACAATCTGTACAAAGCAATTTTTTTTTTTTTATTCCATTTGAACTGTACTCACGATTTTGTAATGGGTGTGTTACTTGCTTAAAAGAAATGAGAACAGAATTGAAGGCAGTGGTTTTCCTGCATAAGCAACTATTTCATCAAAACACATAGGTTATTTCTCCCATGTCCACTAGTTAGTAAGAATTTATACATTTTTTAATGAGCACAAACCTTGTTTACCATACCATTCAGGCTGGTTTCAGGATGTGTTCAAGTGTCAATAACCCACCGAACCCTGGCACAGATTACAGGTGTGTAACATGTGTGTAACGTATGTGTTTCACTTTCAACATTCGCGTTGACATGACAGGACAGGAGTGAAGGCACAGCAGGTCTTCAAAATATGCTGACATGAGAGACTGGAAACATACCCATATTTGATAAATGCACCACACAGTCCAGATTCGAACCACGAACCTAACAGACTCACAGAACCAAAGTCTAACGTACCAACCACTGTTGTCATGCTTAATGCACAGGTCTGGAGAAAGCAATCACCTCCAGAGAACAAATTACCCCCCACCTAACAACACAAACTCCTCGCATCAGTGCTTGCCTTACTTGCCGTCATGTGTGTTTTGCAACTTGCTTTTGCACGTGCGCTGAACCCACGAGCAAACAAGCAGTGCCAGACCCAGGCCCCCAACCCTCTGATCCTGCAAACTGTGTCCCCATCACCTCATTATCTCCCAGCTTCCTCGGTCTGGAAGCTGGCATGGCGCACGTGCGAAAAGCGCCACTAATAATGACACAAGCAGAGAGAAGTAAGTGTCTACATGCAGGCATACTTACCCCACTCTCCCGCCGACACACCACTGAAATGCAGACAAGAGGCCAGATAATGATAACTAGTAGAGAATAAAAATCAATTAAAACGCTTATTTTACTGACTGTGCCTTCTTCAGTAGCGTGGGCATGGTCTTCCAGCTTTTTCTTTTTTTTCTTTTTTCCACACTTCTTAACTTCTTTTGTATTCGTATCTTATGACTCCTAACTTCATTCGAATTTACGACAGAGCTTTAACGTGTACGACTATTTTCATCTTGCCATTTGGGCAGCTATACTATGTTTTCGGGTTTGGGACTGAAAAGCAAAAGGGCATGATTTGAGTTTTCGCTACCCTTTGAACACTGGCATGGACAGCTGGACATGAGGTCAGTGCATCAGCTGACCCAGAAGTTTGGAAACAGCGTCACCTTTGATTCACCAAGCAGAAACATGGATTCCAACCAAGGAGTTAAAAGATGACGAGACAGAACCAAATGCCCTTACCATCGAGCTGCCTCCTCTATCGCAAAAAAATTGAAGTTGTGTGGAAAGAAATGTTTGTCCGAGTTATATATTATACTCTCTTAAAATGCCTGCAAAATCTCAACACACACCATTTTGATTACCTAAAATTTATTGAGGAGTTAAAAGTGTGTGCTGGATTAGCTTGGCACCCCAAAACTTAAGAAGGTGCCTCAGTTCACAGTATTGCTGTCGTTTTCGAGTTAGTATAGTGCTAGAAGGGTATTCTCATCCTACCCCACTTTCGTCAGATGGTTATCCTTGTCAGCCGTGTCACTTGCGCCGCGATCGACGTTAAACCCGAATGTAACCAAGCATAGCTTGAGATCTAGTGATACGGACGTCGTTCGAGAGAATGAGTGCTGAAGTGGGTGGGAAAAAAAAGCAAGGGGTGAAGAAGAAGGGGGGAAAAAAAAAGACCGAAAACAAGATAACGTGAACCCTGTTTGGAATTTCAACCATCTCCTTACACAACGCAACACAGTGCACATGCAAAGAACGGCGCTAGTGTTGTCAGCGCCACTCGTTATAAGCCAGCATTCTGCGAGAATGCAAACCATCCCCATCTCGTGCTTGGCATGTGGGCACACAGTGTGGGAGACAGAGCGGAGGGAAGGCCGGGAAAGGAGTCCCACTGCTGTGTTCATGACAGCATTGCGATACAGAGCGTTCCTCCTGCACGACTTTTACGTCACTGTCGTCAGCGTTGCCAGGAAAACTAATGGCAGTTCCAAATCAAGCCTGGGAATCACGCTGCTGAAGACAGACGCTGTGAAAAAAAAAGTTTTTTTGTTTTTATGTTTTCTTTTGCTTCTTTAATTTGTTTCTTCTTCTTCTTCTTCTGTCCATGGATATTATTAACATACAAAAAAGACAAGAACATGACAGTCTCCATATTCAACCTTTAGGGCTTGAACAGCAACGAAAGAACTACTTCTTGGCTTAACAATAATGTAATGTCGACTAGCTCTGTCATACGAAGAAAAATGAGTAAAGCATCCATTCATAAATACTTGTTCTACTCATTTTTCTTCGTTCTTGGGCTGTGACTCCCGGTTGAACTTTAACGTGTATGATCTTTTACGTGTTTGGCTGTTTTACCCCCACAAGTAGACAGTCTTATTTTTCCGAGATGCGATTATGAATATGTACACGCTAACACAAGTAAACACGCAGATAAATATATATTCTGAAACATAGCATTATTTACATGAACGTTAAACAAAACGCAAAAATATTTTGGTGGTGTTCACAGTATCAGAGAAGTTACAGGGTTCATCAATGAACACAACTTTGAAAGATTTTTCCCTCACAAGATTTTAGTTACTCTACAAGTACAAGAACGATCACACCCGCGCGCACGGACACACTCGCGCACGCGCACGCATAGGTACTCTCTCTCCCTCAGCTTCTATTCATTTTACACGGTTTACTCAATACTTGAAAACATACAAGGCCAAGCTAATCAATGCCTTTTTTATAGCCGATATTTCGGAAAACACTAATCACATGGACGGATATTGAGCAACTGCGACATGTTTAAAATGTTCTCTGTCACACATAACTAGTTAGCGAAGATATCTTACATAATTACTGTCATGGAATATATCAACTGTTTTCATTTGTGTGTGTGCGTTGTTTTTTGTGTGTGTTTTTTCCCTATACGATTTTGTTGCTGTATGATGTCGTTTCATTTTTCGCCAAGGACGCATCTATCTATCTATGCATAATAGCAAAAGATAAGTGAAATGAGTACGATGTACTGCCCACTCATATGGTAATGTTTTGCAAATCAAAAGAATAAACTTCAAAATTGAAACGCTACAATGCTCCGGGTGCTTAAATATCTTGAAATTATAAACAAGAAACTGAATTTACTTCTGAGCTTTCATATCGTAAAGTTTGGCACACTTTTTACCAAGAGAAATTGAGGTATTCAAATAACTTTTGAATTTGGAATCCATTGTTTTCAGTTTCAGTTGTCATAAACAACAGCAAAACGGCTTAACGACTGACGTGTTGACATCGCGAATAGAATGTTCCGGAAGATTCACTCTGTCTTTCTGTCTGTCTGTCTCTCTCTCTCTCTCTCTTTGTGTCTCTGTCTCTCTCTATATATATCTCTCTCTCTCTGACACTCCCTCTTTCTCCCTCTGTGCTTCTTCAAAGCGAACAGATTCTCTTCTATCTCTGCACGCCCGCAGACGACATTGTAATCTCCAAACGGTTACCACGTGCTCATTTATCATCGTGGGAATAAAACAGAAGTTAAGCAACATCCCACTACACACACACACACACACACACACACACACACACACACACACACACACACACACACAGAGAGAGAGAGAGAGAGAGAGAGAGAGAGATTGAGATTATTTATATATATATATATATATATCACACAATATATATATATATATATGTGTGTGTGTGTGTGTGTGTGTGTGTGTGTGTGTGTGTGTGTGTGTGTGTGTGTGTATTCAGATAGAAAGAAAGAGAGGTAGGGAGGAAAGAGAGAGATGGAGAGAGAGAGAGAGAGATGTTTCGCACGTTCTGCTTCTCTCCATCGCCTTTGTTCTCGCAATTCTGGAGAGCCAATCAACTGCGAGAGCACAGATCATGTGACGCGCCTGTTTAAGTCATGAGAGCACGGAACTCTCCAGCGGTCAATTACAAGTAAAATTCAAAATAAAATCATTTGATTTCCAAACGTTTGTTCATGATTTATAAATGAAATTTTCATTCACAACTGTTCAAGGTTCAGTCAGGTCAGTATATATATATATATATATATATATATATATATATATATATATATATATACACCACTGGCCCATAACACGAGCGCGCGACACTCAATCTCTCAGCAGCTTAACAACCGAAAGGTGGTCTATGAAGCTAATCCCTTCGCTCCTCTCCTGTCAATCTCCGTCAATATGAAGACCTCATCCTGCCACCATCGCTGGGAGACCCGTAAGGGGTTCCGGATTTCGGTGTCACCGCTTTGATCCACGTGCTGTGTTCAGCACTGAACCCACCCGGGAGATAAGAGAAACGTGCGGATGTTAGTTGTGAAACGGTTGTGAAGACATTCTCCCCCCCCCACCCCCCCGCACCTCTCTCTCTCTCTCTCTGTCTCCAAAACCCTGTGTGTGTGTGTGTGTGTGTGTGTGTGTGTGTGTGTGTACTGAGAGGGCAAGACAGTGTTTGGCTCTGTCCTTTTCTCATACACACGAGCATGTCAGTATGTCACAAGAGTTCTACAAAGTGTACGAACGTTGGGAGGTGTTAAAGTGCCGTGTTTAGGTTTTTATCACACGTTTGCTCACGTCAATCCGACTGTTTATCTGCACGTGCTCCGTGTTTTTGTTCTCTCTGTCAAGAGCAGTGCTATCTATTGTTTTCACGGTTCATGCCTGACAAAATGACACTCAGCGACAGCCCTGATGCTATCTATTGGGCTGCCGTCATTGTAGTCAAGATAACACAATCACTCACAAACTGCACACGTTTAAACACTTAACCACAGATAGTGCCTTTCGAGCTGGCCATTTCCAAAGATAATATCACTTGCAGATGAACCATCAAATAGATATCTTTTTATATCACACGGAAGTACATACATCATAATTACAAATATACGTTCCGGAAAGAGCTTCCAATTTTCCGGAATACTAATAAAATTATAAATGTACTCAATTATCAGGTCCGGAGGCAGAGAAGAAATCCACACAAAGAACAATCACAAAGGCAGAACACAAACAGATCGGGAGAAAAGAAAGAACATTTCCAGCACAAATTTTCTCCAAAGGTTCAGGGGTGGGGTTAAATAGTTTTACCTGAATGACCCCCCGGGAAATCCTTCTAAAAAAAAAAAAAAAAAAAAAATCAAAATTAACAATTAATATTACTCACCAATTTTCTTTAAAAAGTGGGTATGGGGGAAGGGGCATCTTCAAGCTCATCATGACTGTTGTTCATTAAAACTGTGTATAACATTTGAAATCATTGCGTTACCCTGTTACACATGTCAAAATTCTTAAGGCCCAAATCTCCCATCAGTGACGATTTGCCAAAGCCGCCCAAGACCCAATTCCCATTTTCCGAAAATATCCGAGAGCGCACACTGGGTCCAACACCAAGCGCGCGCGCGTGCCCCCCCGCCCCCCTCCCCCACTTCTAAATCAATGCAGCCAATACCCCATCACCACCACCATCCCTACAAGTCTTGAACTTCTGTCTTGCCGAAGTCCACACATCCTCCTCCTCCTCAACCTCTCCCACTCTCTTCTGCACTCCCCAAGCCCCTCGCGCACCAAAAGTTCATTCGATTAATGAGCTTGCAACAGTTCTTCTTCGGGCCAAAAATGAGCAGCAAATCCTTCATTGCCGTCCAAAGATCTTCCTCTTGGGGAAAGAAACGAAGGAGTTCTTTCAACAACCTCCCATAATGCTTTTCTTTTCCTTCCTTCCTTTCTTTCGTTTTTTTGCTTCCTTTCTTCCCGTTTTTTCTTTCTTTTATGTTTCTTTCCCACTCCCTGCCTTCAGAACACAACACGTCCACAGGTGCTCGGGGAGTGATTCCCCTTGCTGGTTGCCTGGCGAGTCTAGTTTCCCTCTTGGTCGCCATTATTCTTTCTCTCTCTCCCTCGAGGCCACTCTCTAGAGCAGGGATTCGGGTTGTGGGAAGGGGAGAGGGGTGAGAAGGACTAAAATGAGGAGAAGGTGGGGTTTGAAAAGGAGGTTGGGTGATGATGACGGTGGTGGTGGTGGTGGTTCTAATGGCGGTGGAGTTCCAATAGGAAGCAAAGCCAGCTTCCATTTCGAAAGGTTTTTTTTTTTTTCGTTTCTTTCTCATCTGTCGCCTCTCTCTGTACTCCCCTCCTCTCTCTCTTTCTCATCCGGGATGATCATCCATCCTTCCTCCTTGCCCTCCCTCCCCAGCACCCTTACTCCATCCAAACCCACCACCACCACCTCCACAACTCTATCTTTTCTTCTCCACCTTTCCACTTTCTTCGCTCGCTCGCTCACCCACAGCACTCTGCTCCTCGTCTTTTTCTTGTTCGGGTTTCTGACGGGGGTGGGGTGGGGAGGTGGTACGGAGTGTGTGTGGCGGGGGAATGGGGGTGTGGGGGGCGGCGGGGGGGCCGGGGATAGTGGGTGAAGAGAAAAACTAATTGGAGACGAGGAGCATCCCAGCAGGTATTTACCCAAATTAGGCGGAAAAAGAGCCCCGCTGCCGAACACGGAGACATGAGACAGATCAGATTATTGATTGGGGACAAGGTCACTGGAGATAGAAAGGGGGTTAAAGTGTGTGTGTGTGTGTGTGTGTGTGTGTGTGTGTGTGTGTGTGTGTGTGTGTGTGTTTGTGTGTGTGCGTTTGTGTGTGTGTGTGTGTATGTGAGAGAAAGAGAGTGGGTGTAAGGAGGAGGGTAGAGAGGAGAGACTGAGAGAGAATAGGGAAAGGGGGGGGGGGCTGAAGATGTTATTCAGAAAGACTGAGGGTGGTGGTGGTGGTGGTGGTGATGATAATGGTGGTGCGGTTGGAAGGGGATGTTATGTGGTGTAGTGTGGTGTGTGTGTGTGTGTGTGTGTGTGTGTGTGTGTAGATCACCTATCCCATTTAAGATTGTGACGAAATTCAATGACTTGTTATCATCAATATATTCATGAAACGAGATTTTTACCTCCTCCTCCTTCTTCAGAATGCATGCCCACAATACTTGAAATCAATATTTTGTTTTCAGTTCCAGCATAAATCAGACAGAGCTAGGCTTGCATTGTCCCTAATATTAATTTATCTAAAATTAGTTTATCATTCAATGGCGCAAAGGGATAAGCTTCCAAAATTTCTTTCTTCTTCTCCTTTGCGTCCGTGGTCACACAGTCTGTAGATTGTCGACATTTGTCCCTGCTTGCCTGTCTGTCTGTATGGATGTCTCTTTGTCTCTATCTCTGTCTCTTTGTCTCTCTCTGTCTTAATGTCTCTGTCTCTCTCTGTGTCTCTGTCCGTCTCTCTCTGTCTGTCTGTCTCTCTCTCTCTCTAAAATCTTGATCCTTGAATAAAACAACGTTTTAAGTTTTGAGTTCTGAATTTCGAGTCTCTCTCTCTCTCTCTCTCTCTCTCTCTCTCTCTCTCTCTTTCTCTCATTTGATATTGCACGTTCATGTCCACTATGAGTATATGTCCCCGCCTCTCCCCTTTCACTGATGGGCCCCATAAACCTTTGTCATATGAAACAATTGTTCTTGTTCTCTCTCCCTTTCTCTCTCCCCCATCTCCTCCCTATCAGACTGAGACAGACAGGCAGAAGGGAACGAATGAAATATTACCGAGGACTGACAGCTCTTTTATTCACTTCCAACCCTCTTTAGCAAACGAGAAGAACATCTTTTAAAAGGCAAATTAATAAAATGAGGAAAATGAAAACAGAGAAACATACGGAGAGAGGGAGGCAGATGTACACGCACGCACGCACGCACACACACACACACACACACACACACACACACACACACACACACACACACACACACGCACACACACACACACACACACACACACGCACGCACACTCATCCACCCCCCACCACCACCACCCACACACACCACCACATACACACAGTCGCTGGAGTCACAGCGAGAGAGACAGACAGACAGACAGACAGACAGAGTAAGACAGAAACACCGACGGAGAGAGACAAACAGACAGACAGACTGAGAGACAGGGTGAATGTTGCGGGGACGACGGATGAACGAGGTGGAAGAGGTGGTGTCGGGGAAAGGAGGTATGTGTTTGTGTAGAAGAGTAGAAGGCAGGATTGAGGAGGTTGGGAAGTGGCCTCAGCTGAAATGAGGAGCAGTTCAGGAAGACAGACAGACAGAGACAGAGACGGGAGGAGGGCGGAAGTGGGGGGGGGGGTGGCAAACAGTGATGGGGAAGAATGAGCCATAGGGACTGAGAGAGAGAGAGAGAAAGAGAGAGAGAGAGAGAGAGTCATACAATCGAAGAGAAATCGATAAGAAAGACAGATATATACAATCAGAAAGAGACACAGACACCGTTGGATTTGGCTGCAAAAGGAGAGAAACAGACAGAGAGATCATGAGAGAAAGATTGAGACAGACAGACAGACAGGCAGAGCAATGAGACAGAGAGACTGAGACACAAAGAAAGACATAGACAGACAGAGACAGACAGTGACATACTGAAAGACAAAGAGAAAAAGAAAGAGAGGGGGACAGAAACAGACAGACAGACAGACAGACAGACGAACAGACAAAAAGACGGGCGGGGGATGGGGAGGTGGGGGGCGGGGGTCGTCGGGAGGAAACGAGGAATCATCACAAAGTCTGAAACATCTTGTGTGACGCGCCTCGCTCTCGCCTTGGACGCATGAAGCCGCTTCCGGTCATCCGGGCTCTGGGAGGATGTGCTTAGAGGGTGATCTCCCCTCATCTCTTTCATCTCCATGTCATCTGTGGGATCGATAACACCCCTACCCCCCACCCACCCCGCACTTCTCTCTCTCTCTCTCTCTCTCTCTCTCGTCTGGCGGTTGACGTCGGTTTCTTTATCCCTTCGTATCGCCCAGCCCCTTTCTGTCTGTTTGGTATTCACCCCCACCCCCGATAATAGTGTGTGTGTGTGTGTGTGTGTGTGCGTGTGTGTGTATGCGTGCGTGTGTGTGTGTGTGTGTGTGTGTGTGTGTGTGTGTGTGTGTGTGTGTGTGTGTGTGTGTCTGTCTGTATGTATGTATGTATGTTTGCATATTTGTATATATATTTTTTAATTTTTTTATTTTATTTTATTTTTTGGTCATTCTCCTTGACTGTCTATCACTCTGTATTTGTCTGCCAGTATATCTGACTGGTCTGTCTTTGGGTAACTTTTTTTTTCAGTCTTAGTAATTGTTAAGTATTTCTTCCTCTCTACTCCCTCTTTTTATTTTATCTTACTGTTCATTCTATCTCATTTTTTCTTTTCTTTTCTTTCTTTTTTTAGGGGGGAGGGGGTGTTTGTTTTTCGCTCTCCTTCAAAACTTTCTTTCGAATGTATCTCCCACTTTCTCATCCCTTGTCGCCGCCCCATCCCTCACCCACCCGTCTCTCTCTCTCTCTCTCTCTCTCTCTCTCTCTCTCTCTCTCTCTCTCTCTGTCTGTCTGTCTTTCCCGACTTTTTATGTCCGCTTCCCTTTCTCCTTCCTAAGAAATTAAAGCCGAGAAATCATGTATGGCTTCCGCCAAGACTTGAACGGAAGTGACAAAGAAGATGGCCTACAAGCTACAGTTTCCGTGAGTCAATGGATAAAGGCGAAAGAGAGAGAGACAGACAGACAGACAGACAGACAGACAGAGACATAGAAAGACAGAGAAAAGAGAGAGAGAGATACAGAGACATGGAGAGACAGACAGACAAAGACAGAAAAAGACAGAGAAAGGGGAGATGAGAAAGAGAAAGAAGAAACAGACAGACAGACAGACACATAATATACCGACAGAGAGACAGACATGAGGGGTGTGGAATAAGACAGATAAGGAAAGGGACTGCTGGAGTGAATAAACCCAAAACCACTAAAAGCAAAACGAGAAAAGCAAAACCGTCCAGCATTTGTGAACAAGCGACATTCTAGTGGACTGTCGTGTTCACAATCACATGAGGATGTTCCCTTGGTTTCGACACAAAGCAGGTTAATTCCGCAAGCTCCAGTTACATAATGTACCTTGGTGACACTTCAGTGTTAAACAAAAGCATTAAGAGAGCAGTCTGCATGGTCAAAAGCTTTCCCAAACAAAACAAAAAATTGTAATAATGATAAAATGAAAATTAAAAAGAAAAAAACGAAAATAAAGAAATGCGACACGAAAACCTCCTAAATACTGACGGAAAGCAGATCAACGCCGACAGGAAAGAGGAGCCCGTGACACTCGGTGACAGCACTCTGAATACAATTTGCAAGTCCGCTTCAAGACTTCCTGCATTTAACAACGCACTTTCTAGCGGGAAAAAAAACACATTCAACAACTAAAAACACAAACGAAAGGAAGATATATATATATATATATATATATATATATATATATATATATATATATATATATATATATATATATATATTTAAAAGAAAAATAGAAAATAAAAGGAAACTAAGATATACTTTTTTTCTTTAAAAGAAAAAACAAAACAACTAAATCCCGTATTTATCGTAAGTGGATTTCTTTCCTTACAACGGGCAATCTTTTATTCGTTCTCACGTAAACTACCAACAAAGATGTTAACTACAAACGAATAAACAAACAGAAATAAACAGAATAAACAAACAGAACAAACAACAAGAAAAAAACAACAAACACTTTTCAAGAACCTCAACATCTCTTCAAAATGGTCCAGAACTCACGTTCCATTTACTAACAAATCCGATACTTCACAAGTTAACTGTTTATTCTTTTCTTCGACTTATTTTGGATCCTGTATTAACTCTCTCCATACGAACGGCGAAAGAGACGACGTTAACAGCGTTTCACCCCAATTACCACCATCAAAATATTGCAGGCGGAAGGCTCTTATACTGAAGAGGTGAATGTTGACAAAGAATACCACAATTCTGACGACAGAAGCTAAAGGTTGGGTCATTGAGACACCCACTGGACATCCGAGCGGTCTGTGTAGAGGAGAAGAGAGGGCTGGCCGTACTGAGTGAGCTAACCCAAAAATTTCTACATATTTTATATTTATATGTTCACACAAATGTAATGCAACTTTCTTTCCACATGACTCCCTCTTCGTTCAAGGGACAGCATTAACAAATGTGTTCTCACTGTCAAATGTCGATAAAAATCAAAACGTTGTATTTTGTTGTTGGTGGCGGTGGTTTTTGTTGTTGTTTTTTTTTGCTTTTGGTTTTCCTTAAACCTGAATCAAAATATCAACATTACCCCCCCCTCCCCACCCCCTCCCCTTCTTCGCTAGTGATCGCATAGAAGAAATTCAAGCCAGAACTTGAACACTATAAATTCACTTACGAAGACAGAAAGACAGTGACAGAACAGTGATTCATGTCTTGGCAGGACACAATATCCAGCGTGTTTTGTGGCCTTTCGCCCTCACAGCGACTGTAGATGTCCGGTCATAAAGACACCACATGGCGTCCACAGAGAGGCTATGGTCATCATCTCTTGCTGCTTTATGATTTCAAGTCTCCACGATTCTGCTTGGTCGGGGTTAGCTGGCTGGGTGCTGGGCCGGCTGGGTGGGTGGTTCGTTTCCTTGGTTGGTTGGTTGATTGGTTGGTTGGTTTCGCTGCTTGCTTGGTTTACTATTTGGTTGGTTTGGTCATGTCAGTCTGCTTCCTCTCTCTTCCCTGCGTGCTTTATTTCGTCATGTTGTATTTATTCACTGTTTGCTATGTTTGACCATTGCTGATGAATAATAATATAAAAGTGCGCTTACGGGCATGACTGTATAAGTGATGTTCAATTGAAGGGATTGGGTCCATATAAAAAAATAACACAAAAACGAACTGAAAATTAAAGAGAAAAAAAGAAGGAAGGAGAAAAAGAATGAAGACAAGAAAGTGAAAACAGGTGGTAGGTTAGAATAGAAAAGAACGTGACAGACAGTGAGGCTGACTGAGAGAGAGAGAGAGAGAGAGAGAGAGAGAGAGAGAGAGAGAGATGAACAGAAAGAAACTGACAGTGAAAAAGTGAGACAGACAAACGGAGACAGGGACAAGAAAGAGACAGACAGAAAGACTGAAGACAGGTGGATACAGACGCTGAGACAGAGAAAAGCCTCAGCTTCTATAATTTGATAGACACTTAGTCATTTCTGAAACAACGTGGCAACAATTCCCCCCACACATATTCAAATAAAAACAACGAAACACAGTTTCCTTACTTTGAACGAACCACTCTTTATCACGTTCACGTACGCGTACGATAAAATACCATCCATTGTGGGAAGTGTTAAGAGAATACGTGTTGAATGATAACATATTCTGAAAGAAAAGAAAAAAGTAAAGAGATTATCATCGTCACAGGAATCATCCAATTCGGAGACTATGATATTGTCGGCTATGGGCACAAACCCAACCAACTTATTCTCCTTTTATGTTAATTTCACTCAGGGTGGACCTGATAGGCGGCCTCAACAGCACACAGATCATGAGGAACATTCAGCACAGCTCTGTGGAAACCAGTCTAGCCGAACCATGAAAGATAGGCCAGCGAACAGGGTACGGTCTGATAACGCAGACACAACGACAGCGATTTGAAAGTCTAAAATAAAAAAAAAAAAAATAAAAAAAAAAAAACCCCTGGGGGTGCGGGGTAAATAATGGACACTACAGTACTCCTTTCTAGTTCTTCGTGCGTTCTTTCCTCAGTGACATTATGAGCTTACTGGTTCTTTGAAAAGAACCATTACCGAACATTGTGATGTTTATACGGGCGTGGTGGTCAACTGTGGGAGGAAGAATGGGTTGGGGCGGAGCTGACCAACCGATCGGGAATGTGGTCTGAATGTTTCCCGCCCCGCCCCGCCCAGGAGGCAGTACGGGAGGGGATTTTCTGAACTGTAAGCAGTATAGAGAGGCCCTGTGATATATTACTATTGTCCGCAACGCCGGTGTGTCCGGCAGGTCTTTCCAAAAACTGCGGGTCTGTTCCTACCTTGTTATTATTTAAGTCTGTTACTGTTGGTGCTGGTGGTGCTGTCGCTGTTGTTGTTGTCGTTGTTGTTCTTGTTTTGGTGCCGTCATGGTGGTGATGGTGGAAGTTGTTGGTGGTGGTGGTTATGGAAGTTGTTG
>NC_134895.1:19266336-19268836 GCF_041734735.1 Babylonia areolata
CTCTCTCTCCTTCAATAAAACGGTTTTGCGTTCTGAGTTTTCTCTATCTCTCCCCCTCTCTCTCTCTTTCTCTCTCTCCTTGAATAAAAACGTTTCGAGTTCTCTCTGTCTCTCTACCTCTCTCTCTCTCTCTCTCTCTCTCCTTGAATGAAAACGCTTTGTGTTCTGAGTTCCCTCTCTGTCTCTGTCTCTCTTTGAATAAAAACGTTTTAAGTTCTGAATTCTCTCTCTCTCTCTCTCTCTCTCTCTCTCCCCGTCCCTCAGTTTCTCACTATCCCGTCTCGTCTCGTGGGGAGGAGTTGGGGTGAGGAGGGGGGTATTTTCTGCCTGAGCGAGCACGGATCGAGAGGGAGAGCCCTTACTTACATAAATCCTATTTGCCCCCTATCGCGGGGACCCATCGTCCACCTGGCCCTAGGGTGGAGACGTCCTGGAATGTGGGTTGGAGGTGGGGGTGGGGGGATTTCGGGGAGGGGTGGGAGTGTGTGTGTGTATGTGTGTGTGTGTGTGTGTGTGTGTGTGTGTGTGTGTGTGTGTGTGTGTGTGTGCATGGGAGAGGTGGGATGGAGTGGGAGGGATATCATCATCGTGAAAGGGATTTAGTTGGCTGGTATGAGGGGTGTGGGGGCGGGGATGTGGGGGGGAAGGAGGCTGGGGGGTAGGGGTGGCTGTAGTAGGGTAGGGGGTTAGGTTCGAGTGTGTTTTGAGTGGTTTCTGGCAATGTGTGGTGTGGTGAGGTGGTGGTGGTGGTGGTGGTGGTGGTGTGTGTGTGTGTGCGTGTGTTCGCATGTTTTTGCAAGCAGGACGAGCAAACGAGTGTTTACATCACTCTGACGACGACGACGACGACGATAAACATGAAGACACTGAACGATAAATTAACGACAAAATAATACTGCCGCGAACATGCTAATAAATCATCGGTGTCGAACAAACCACTATCTTTGTCGGACATGCTACCATCTTTGTCGCTGTTTCAAGTATTTGTGGGTTCGCATTTTTAATCCAGGAAGCTAAAAGCAAAAGGCAATCGGTGTAGACACAAACTGATATGCACAGATTGCCCTTCGTATATTTAATAGCCTGTTTAACTGACAGACAGATTCAATGAAGGGAGTAATCTTAAATATACTTTCTGATTCGAATACAGATTACCATGCTTTTTCTTGTCAGCGCCGTTGTGTTGGTGTTGTAAAGCTTTTTTCAGAGAATGGACCGAAAATGGGCACAGGAATAGGAGCACTGTTAATCTTTTTCCACCTGGATCGCGGTACGCACACCAACAGCCACATGCATACATATGCACCCAAACACGCACGCACAAACACATGGGTGAGAGAGAGAGAGAGGGGAGACAGAGACAAAGAGAGATATATACAAGCAGACAGGTAGACAGACAGTCAGACACACAAAGACACAGACAGACACACTGACAGACAGAGAAAATTAACAGACACAAAGACACCACACAGAAACACACCGACAGACAAGAGACACAGAGAGACGGAAGGGGATTATCACTAAGACCAAAAGGCTATTAAAGAAGCCTCCATCGAGGTCAGTGGTTGCTAAACCCGTCACGGTCATCGTGACACAAGCTGACAGATTTCACGCCTGGCTGAAGAAGATGGTCAATATCCCACCACCACCCCTTGGTCAGCCAGCCTGTCACAAACTTTCCAGAGCCCTCCCCCCCCCCCACCCCCCCAAAAGCCCAAGACCCCAACCCTGAAGAACTGGACTTTCACCCCTTGACTCTTGTGGACATGTGTGCTCGTCCACGAAGGGCGGCCACCTCACTGACAGGGAAGAATATTAGTCTCCATTCTTTACTGTGATTTGTTCCTCTTGGAATGCATTACATTGATCAGCCAGACAAATCACACCACTTTAGCAAAGTAGGAAAGAATAGCAACTGCATTCAATTCCAAGTTAAACTGATCTCATCTTACCACGATTCAGCAGTCACGGGGTTAAGGGAGTAGCCACTTGGTCGTTAAACTCGACTAAGCCAAAAGTTTCAGTCCGCTTGGAGTCCAGTTGAAACATCTGCTCACATGGTTTGTACGGTTTCCTGTTGTTTGCTTATGTTTGTATGTATGCACGCGTGTGCGTGCTTGTGTGTGAGTGAGGAAGAGAGAAGGAAAGAGACAAGTGGATAGATATATGGACAGACAGAGAGAGCGAATGAGAGAGAGAGAGAGAGAGTGAGAAAGACAGACAGACAGACAGACATAGACAGATAGCGTACGTTTGTGTGAGTGTGCACGCGTGTTCAAAAACGATTTTGAAACACCACTTTCCAGCGTTTTCTTTTTTTTTTTTTTTGGCCAGCTCAGCTTACATGTTCTATTCCTTGAACAGTCAGCAACGGAATGTGTATGCATACTGCCCCTCAGACCGCATGATAAGTTACTTCGTTGTGACAGACCCAACTATCATTTCCTCCTCCTCCATCACCTGCACCCTTTCGTATTTCTTTTCCTTCTCCTACCCGCCA
>NC_134895.1:19273836-19276336 GCF_041734735.1 Babylonia areolata
CCCATCACCCACGCACTCCTCCCATATCCCTGAACCTCCTCCCTTTTCATACCCTTTCCTCCCAGTTCCCTCCTGCCCCTTCCACACATACACAAACACGCGAAAACGCACACAGACACACACACATACACACACACTCACACTCACACACAGACACATACACGCGCGCGCGCGCGCTCCTCTTTTGTTCGTCCTGTCACAGCGCTTGTCAAGTGCTATGCTTGCCTGGCTCGGCTCGACGGGAGTTTGGAATGAAAAAAAAAATGATATTGTGAAAAAAGAAAAGGAAAAAAGAAGGCTGCTCAACAACCGAAACGGTATGAAAAGGATGATGAAGAGGGGGTCGGGGTGGGGGTAAGTGGGAAAGGGGGAGAAAGAGGATGGGTGACTTATGTGGGAGAGAGGTGGAGGTGGTAGAAATGGGAGGTCCACGCAAAACAAAAAAATAACATGAACAAAAAAGCAACACACACACACACACACACACACACACACACACACACACACACACACACACACACAGCATGGAACTAACAAGCTTCGCCGAAATCAAGAACCTGAGATTGTGCTGTTGTTGTTTTGCTTGTTTTGTTTGTTTTGTTTTGTCTTGTTCTGTCTTGTTTTGCTTTGTTTGTTTTTAGGTTTGATTGCTTCTTTTCGGGAGAGGGTGGAAGGGGGTGGGTTGGGAGGAAGGAGGCGGTCAGCTGCAATCATTAAACTTTTTTTTTCTTTCTATTTGTTCTTTGTGTATTGTAAATAGAAATACCCTTGCAAGTTAATTGTCACTGAAGTGCATTGCAGCTGCTTAATGTGTTAATGAGTTACATATGTGAATTGTGCAAAATTCTGTCAAATATGGTGATGACAGAAATACGACATTCAATGCAAGGGAAAAAAAATCACCCCCAAAACCCAACCTTTCTGTAGCAGCTGCAGTCGAGTTTGTGAACCCGTTGAATGTTTACGTCTTACCATTTACATACTGAATCATTCTAAAATAACAAAGAATATAAAACAAATAATCAGAAGTAGATGAGCAGCATGAAGTTACTAGCATTTTAAATGTGCAGTTATTTTCTTTTTGTGTACGTATCTACGTGTACCTCTGCCTGATATGACCCGCAGAAGAACCTTAAATGTGCAGTTATTATTTTCTTTTTGTGTTTATCTACGTGTACCTGCCTGGTATGACCTGCAGAAGAACCTACAGTGGGATCGAGGTACAAGCGGCAGCAACTGAAGCAGCAGTATATGCGCGAGTGCTTGTCACTGACTGACATCTATATAAACAATGTCGAGTATGCAGGCGACGGGCGCAATGATGATGGAGTCTCCCGTCGGACAGACGGATGAGTAGGCAGGCAGGCTTATCTGTCGATGTGTGTCCTCATATGGGAGAAGAGGCCGATTCTGGATGCGCAGCACTTCCCACAGGTGTTGCAAGGGGAAACGTCTCCAGAAATTGAGCCCTGCTTCCTTCGTTCAAGCGTCTCCTTAATGCAGGCGGCGGGCGCAACAGAGCGAGTGGGCTTTCAATCTAAGGGTCCCGGAATCGGATCCTGGTCACAGCGCCTGGTGGGTAAAGGGTGGATTTTTTTTCCAATATACCGGGTCAACAAATGTGCAGATCTGCTAGTACCTGTACTCCATTCATGTGTACATTTTATATATGTGTATGCAAAAGATCAAATACTCACGTTGGATATCCCGAAATCCATGTCAGTGTTCGGCGGGGTATGAAAACAAGTACGTATACGGCGTGCACCCACCATCCACCCACTCCGATAACGGAGTAAGACTGCCTATATGGCGGAGGTAAAAACGGTCATACACGTAAAAGTCCACTCGTGCACCATGCGAATGAACGTGAGAGTCGCAGCCCACGAACAAAGAAGAAGAAGAGGAAGAAGAGCATGCAGGTCAAAGATGCTGACACTGTGAAAGGAACAATCCATCTCCATCTTTAGCCCACTACGTGTTTTCGGGGGTTCCGATCACGATGTCCGTGGAGTCTCAAACTCCAATCTATTACAATGGCTACTGTCGCTGTTGTTATTGCTGTTGCTGCTGATATTGCTTCCTCTACTGTTGCTGTTGTGTATTGATACTGCTACTGCTGCTGCTGCTGCTGCTTCTGTCTTGATACTACAGCTACCACAACTGAGGAACCTTCAACACTTCTAGTAGTACTGATAGTGTTACTATTGCTGCTGCTGCTGCTGCTACTACGACTAAAATTACTGCTGCTGCAGCAGAATTTCCTATCGAGTTGTTTGGTGTCAGAAATGGTGAGTACAGTGTCCTCTTTTCTTTATCAGTATCATTCACCTTTCTGACGATTCGTTTCACCTGAGGTCGGCTCTTTACCTAGACTTCGTAAATCGTATTCAGGATCAAAAACGAGTCGCGGACAGACAGACAGACATACAGCCACACACACACACACACACACACACACACACACACACACACACACACACACACCTCACCCCACCCACCC
>NC_134895.1:19283836-19291336 GCF_041734735.1 Babylonia areolata
TTTTGCGTGGGGCAGAGATGTGGTGAAAAGCAAAAGGGTGGTCGGTCACAGGAGGTGGGCAACAGGAAGGGTGGTGAGAGGAGGGAGAGTGTTGGGAGGGACAGGCCTGCAGGGTGATACAGGAGTAGCGACAGATCAAAGCCAATTACAGAGGCCTCCAAAAAGTTGGATCAGCAAGGGACTCGGCGGACCAAAGCACCCCGAAAACACTGGAATTACTTTAGAACTTGCGGATGTCCTCGAAACGCACTGCCCAAGGGGAGATATGTGCTGGAGGGATGGGACGACCCCTGAAGTTGTTCTCTCTCTCTCTCTCTCTCTCTCTCTCTCTCTCTCTGCGAAATTCGGGATCAAGCACATTTACAGTAATGACTTCCAGCGTGAGAGCGACACAAAGAAGTTGGAAAACACAAAGCCGGCTGCAGAATTACAAAGTCACAGAGCGCAAAAGTTTTGAGAACTCAAAGTTGCAGAACAACAAAGCTGCGAAACATAAAGTTCTGGAGAACAAAATCCCAGAGTGAGACGGACACTGTGCGAAGTTAGGAAATGTGTTTGCGATAATTGAGTCGATAAAAGTTCCCAAGTTTTAAATTGTTATTATGTTTTGACATGAGGTTTCATTTTTGCGGTATTTGTTGTGTTTTTTTAAACAAGCATATTAAAGACATTTTAAAAATTTTTTTAACTCTACGTATATTGCAAAGCGCGATGAAATTTTATTCAATATCATCGTCGTCATCATCATCATCATCATATTTATAATAATAATAATAATAATACTTAGTAGGAGTAGTAGTTGTATCGTCAAAATTATCAATATCATTATCATCATCATCATTATCTGTTGACATCGTTCTTTCCATTTCTCCTCTTTTGTAATCCTTAAAACAAACAACTAATTAAACAGACGTTAGTGACTGAGAGCCCAGTAGTCAATGCGCGTCCCTAGGCAATGAGAATACCCCCAGGTTCAAACCTCGTTTCTGTGCCACGCGTTCCTTCAATTCTAGTTACATAATCGCTAAGGCTTAGTACTAGCTTCTGCCTACTTCTGCTCCTAAGCTGCACGCAAGTATGAAAGAGTGGGGCAAAGCGCTCCCAGAGAAATCACCGAGATAAATCACACACGCGCTGTTCAGTGCGCATCACACCCAAGTTTAACGCAGTTTCCCCCCTCCCCCCGAGTGGTCTGACTCGTGGCTTCAACGTCATGACTTTCGGAGCGTTTCTGACACACGATGCTTGCGGACGACTGAGACTGCGAGCAGTTACGATTTGAGCAGTTCAGGTGCTGCGACAACTTTGTCTGGAGACATTTTTTCTTTTTCTTTTTTTTTGTTGTTGTTTTTGGTGATTTTATCTTTTTTGTCTTGTTTTTTTTGGTTTTTACTTCGACCTCAGGATGGCAAAAAACCTACAGCTTTTACATTGGATTTATTCTGTTCTGTTCTCTCCCTCTCTCTCACTGCCTCTCATTCTCACCGTACGTATCTTCCAAGATATCTGCCTGTTTGTATGTCTCTGTTGTCCATCATTCTGTATGCCACTTCAGTTCTCTCTCTCTCTCTCTCTCTCTCTCTCTCTCTCTCTCCAGCCAAGCTCCCTCCACACGCTCTCTGTCCTCAGTCTCCACATGACAGTTCTGAACTACACGTGACATTTGATCCGACCTCTGCGACCCCAGTTTTCAGGGAAAGGGCCACCATACTCCATGTCTGAAACCCCAAGAGTGGTGCTTTGAACAATGTTAGCAGATCATGACATTTTCGTCGCATTGACACTTGACAAAGGGCATTGGACCGGAGCCATCCACAGCGACAGTGTACTTTAAGTTTGACCAATATGACACTTTCTTTGAACGGTTTCTGTTCTGGTATGCCAATTTTGTGTTAGTGATGATCATGCAGATCTGCACGGATATTGGTTTGTTCGGATATCGTATCGACTTAACGAACGTAATTAAATGTGTAAGTTTTATACTCTCTGCCAGATACGCAAACACAATCTGAGTGCTCATCTAGGAAATGTCCCTATCTCTGAATACCTCCTGAGTTCGAGTCAACAAGGTTATGAAACTCATTCTGTTAACCGGGGGGAGGAGGGGCGGAGGGGGGGGGGGGTAATGTTTTGCCTTTCGCTCACGACTTCAAACATTTGACGTGAAGAGTAAAATCTTAGTGTGTGTTCCAAACAGGAAGCATCTTTATGCAGACGAAATACCACATTTTGTAATAAATGCGATCATATCCTGATGACAATGGCTCTGAGTTGTCCACCAACGCAAGAGAAGAACAAGAAGAAGAAGAACAAGAAAAAAAGGAGGAAGAAGAAGAACAACAACAACAACAGCACGAAGAAGAACAAGAACAAGAAGAACAAGAACAGGAGGAGGAGGAGGAGGAAGAAGAAGAAGAAGAAGAAAGAGACAACAAAAGCCAGGAAGTTTCAAGACAGTGAGGGTAAGGCAGACTCACCGGCGCTTCACTGACAGAGCTATCAGCACAACCACTTTTCCGAAATGAGAAAGTTTTTGAGATATATAGATGTAAGGGTGTTTTCTGCTTTGAAGAGAAAAAAAATAAACAAAGCAAAAACATGGGTAAACATGCATACCGTTTTAGATAAGACATCGAATATCGTAAATCACTCTGTTATATTATGAAATAGTTTACGAGAAAAGAAAAACATTGCATGGAATAAAAGAAGAAAAACAACACAGCCGACCAACATACTGAACAAAAAAAGTATGTAAGAAGACCACAAACAATTCTTGTTTTCCTGGACAGGAATGGAAGAAGAAGAAAAATCATACCCGTGACTTTCAAAAGAGGAGTGTGTGTGTGTGTGTGTGTGTGTGTGTGTGTGTTTACACATCTCTCTCTCTCTCTCTCTCTCTCTCTCTCTCTCTGTCTATGCACATCAACATATCTGATTCAACCTCAACCAAGCCCTCGTCATTTCAAGAATGACAAGCACAAGCACCTGCACTTTTTATTTACTTTTTTTTTCTTTTCTGTTCTTTTCGGTTTTTTTCTCCCCTCACCCAAACCTTACCCTTCGCCAAAGCTCCACCCCGTACCACTTCTTTCCTCTCTCTGCTCAGCACCTCAACTCTTCTCCAGTCTGTCATGTTCAACGCACGGAAGAGCAAGTTCCAGACATGATTCATCCTTTGTTTCTTTCCATCTACCACCCGTCCTTCACACCACCCCTAACGCCCATTCTCCCTCTTCCCCCTCCCTTCTCACCACCACCATCTATCTATCACCTCTCCCAACGCCACCACCCACACCCTCACCCCTCCCTCCCTCCAACCTTTCCTCCACTTATACCTTACTTTATTAAAGCCTTTCTTCGTTGAATTTTTTTACCTTTTTTTTTCTTCTTCTTCTCATTTTTTTTTTCAATTATTTATTTTTCTATCTTTTTTTAATTTTTAGACAGTGAGGCCTATGTTTTCTGGTGGGTAGGAAGGGGAGGCGGTGGGTGGGGGTGGGTGGGGGTGAAGGTCGGGATGCGAAGTACACTGCTTGTTAAAGTTTGCTTCATTTTGTTTTTGTTTTTGGGGGGTGGAGGTGGGGGTGGCGCGAGGTAAGGGTTGGTGTTTGCTGTCTTCTTCGTCCAACTTACTGGGTTGGTTTTGCTGGCTTGTGTGTGTGTGTGTGTGTGTGTGTGTGTGTGTGTGTGTGTGTGAGTTTCTGTCTGTGTCTCTGTATGTCTTTGTTTTAACCGTTCCTTTTGCCGAAGTGACATTACCAAAAGTAACTGTATTCTACCTTAAAGCTTCTACCCACCCAACCATATCCCCCACCCCACTCCCTTCAGTAAGAAAAAATATCTGTGTTTATTCTCTTTCTCTCTATGTTTTTTTTTCTCCTATCTGTGTGTGTGTGTGTGTGTGTGTGTGTGTGTGTGTGTGTGTGTGTGTGCTTGCGTGTGTGCATGCGCGCGCACGCGCGCGCGTGTGTGTGTGTCTGACTGACTGTTTTGTTGGTTCTTTTATTCAACAACACTTTTTTGTGTGATAGTGTGTGTGTGTGTGTGTGTGTGTGTGTGTGTGTGTGTGTGTGTGTGTGTGTGTGTGTGTGTGTGTGTGTGTGTGTGTCTGTGAATGCGTATCAAATTGTGGCATTACATCTGCTTGCATAAAGAGTCCACTTTTGTAGTTCTCTAGTTCTCATTTAGGATCGACAGACACACTACCTGAATCAAACACGTCCAACATGTCTTTCCACTCATCCCGTGAAAACTAACCACATTTATTCGTCATGATGTAAGGGTTGCGTCGCTTAGAACTGTATTCGGGTTGTTTCGCATTAGATCGTGTAATACAAAAAAAAACAACAACAACAAAAAACAAAAATTAAAAACTGTATTAAAAAAACTCAAACGCGCAGGCATTTTCTGACATGGGATTTCATTAACTCTGTCTTTGTCTTTCTGTCTGTCTGTCTGTCCGTCCGTCTGTTTGTCATATTCTCTCCCGCCCCCCTCCCTCGGCCCCTTCTCTCTCTCTCACTCTCGCCACACACACGCGCGGACAAATGAGTGAGAATGGAGGGCGGTGGTGGGGGTGGGGGGTGAATTCCAACATGTCTTTTCGGGCTGTGTGAGTTCAAGTGACGTGCTGTTGTCATGGTTACGGCGAACGAGGCGCCTCTCTCTCTCTCTCTCTCTCTCTCTCTCTCGCGTAAGCATATTGTATGACCTGAATTTGTTAAAAAGCCGCTTTGAAATAATTTTGTCTTGTCCATTAAATACAGAAACTAGAAATAGTTGTCGTTGCCTAAATACATAAGCAGATTACAACATATTCAGAAAAAAAAAAATAATGTTGCGCGATAGTTTCTCCAGTACAATTTCAGTGATGGGTTTGTCCAGTTCTCATTGTACGGGGTAGAGGAACAGATTTCATTACAAGAGGCATTGATGCCCAAGATGTTTTAAACGAATCTCAGCGACCTGTGATATTAATCGCTGAGGTCCAATGCCATTCTGCACAGGCTGGAAACCCCTTGTGATTCCCTTCAACCATGTGCAGATTTGCAAATAATTTCATCTGTTTTGAACTTGGAGGAGGATGACTGCATTGTTATCGTTGCTAATAAAATAATAATAATAATAATAATAGTGGTGATGATGATGATGATGATGATAAGAAGAAGAAGAAGAAGAAGAACACCAATAATAATAATAATAATAATGACAATGACAACAATAATGACAAGGACAATAATAACAACAATATTATTATTATCATTATTATCATCATCATTATTATGACAAGTATTATTGCTGTTATAACCAGAAGAAGCAAAGAAGAAAGCTCCAAGGAAACTTGCCGTCATGAAGAAACTGACTGGAACATCATAGGGTGCCGACAGTAACATCCTGAAGAAAGTTTATGTGGGCACAGTCAGACCTACAGTGGAATACGGCAGCTCTGCGTGGTCCACAGCATCCAAAACAAACACCAACCGCCTGAACAAAGTGCAGAATAAGGGCCTATGGCTGATCACTGGAGGAATGAAGACCACCCCGATCCAGGCAATGGAGAACTACACAAACTTCCAGCCCTTGGAAGAACAACGGGAAGAGAAGGTCTACATTCACAGTGAGAAGCTGCTGCGCATGCCGGATCACTCTGTGCACTCCAGCATCAAGAACCCCACCAAGAACAGGATTAAAAGACAGAGTTTTAACCACCTCTCAAAATCCCTCCGCCAGAAAAATGCAGACTTGCTACCTACAGCCCAGGAAGAAGTGGAATTGCTGCCCGTTTTTGAGGAGCCAGGCATCCCCCTGGAAGGAGTCTCGATCATCACACACGTCCCAGGAATAGAAAGGAAGGAAAGCCAAGTTCCACATGTCATGAAGGCTGTGGCACAACAGATGATTGATGAAAATTACCATTCCAGTGAGTGGACACACGTCTTTACTGATGGGTCCTCAGACGAAGCAGTAAAGAACAGAGGAGCAGGAGTTTTCATCCAACACACAATTGGAAAACTCTCACAAGAAACATTTCCCACTGTAAAAATCTCCTCCAACTACAGAGCAGAAACAAGCGCTCTCCTCCATGCAGCAAAAACCTTTGCTGAATCAGCCAGACCACCACCTAAGATCGTCTTCTCACTGACAGCAAATCTGTGCTAGAAGCACTGCAAAGCAAAGTGACCAACAGGAAGTGTCTCTACAAAAGACCCTAAATGACCTCTCACAAGTGTCTACCATCACACCGCAGTGGATTCCATCCCACTCCGGGATCACTGGGAATAAAAAAGCTGATGCTCTGTAAACAGAGGGAAGCAAAATGGAGTAGTTCAGTCACCCAGTGACGTACAGAGAGGCAAAAACCACAATCCACAGCCAGTACCGCAACCCACAGCCAGTACCGAAGGAAGAGAAGGCCGAACGCTGACAAAGGGAAAGATGCGATCCACCAACTCCAGCAAACAATCCTCTTCAGACTTCGTACAGGCCACTGCAGGCTTTTGAGTCATCTGAGCCGAATGAAAATATTTCACACCGATGAATGTCCCTGTGGCACAGGAACACAAACCCCAGAACATATTTTCCAACACTGCCCCACTTATGAGGATCTACGACGCCAGTTCTGGCCCGAGGGAGTAGAGCTACAGGTACAGCTTTGTGGTAACCGGACTGACCTGGAGATAACAGTGGGCTTCGTCAGGGCGACGCATCCCAACAATATCGAACGCTGAAGAAGAAGAAAAAGAAGCTGTTGCTATTGTTTTAACATAATCTTTTTTATTATCAAATATCTATTTACAGACCATTATTATAATCGACATTATTACATTTGTTTTTATCATTATCGTTCTCTTTACTACCATGACTACCACTACTAATACTGCTACCGCAACTAAAACAACAACTGCTACTGTTACTACTATTGTCATCATCATCACCATTATCATGATCATAAATAAAATTTTAGTTAGAAACTTGACTAAACATTACCATTATCGTCATTCTATAAATTTCATCTCTGTGCCATTGTTTGGGTTTTTTTGTTGTGTTTTTTTATCTGTGGCATATCTGCATGGTATTATTCACTCTTCTTTGCCTAAGATGACAAATGTCTTAAAGAAAATGCCGCATGAAGCATTTCAGACACAAAAAAACAAAACACTTAAAAAAACAAAGCAAGCAAGTAAGCGCGCAAACACACACACACACACACACACACACATTGACAAGAACAGCAATGACTAATGCAAAGACAACATACATTCAACCAATTATTCAATCAAGAATATATATATATATATATATATATATATATATATATATATATATATATATATATATATATATATATAACCCCAACCAGCCAACTAAGCAACTTTACGGAAACAGCCACTCAGTCTTACCCGGTTTTTCTTTTTTTATAATGATCGGTCACTTGCTCAGTGCAGTATAATTTGTTTTCTGTATAGTGTTGCAAATACCCATACGTGTAAGCCATCGCAC
>NC_134895.1:19308836-19326336 GCF_041734735.1 Babylonia areolata
GTGGTGATCTGGACGCTAGTCATTCGGATGAGACGATAAACCGAGGTCCCGTGTGCAGTATGCACTTAGCGCATGTAAAAGAACCCACGGCAACAAAAGGGTTGTTCCTGGCAAAAGTTTGTAGAAAAATCCACTTCGATAAGCAAAACAAATAAACAAACTGCACGCAGGGGGAAAAGAAAAAGGGTGGCGCTGTAGTGTAGCGACGCACTCTCCCTGGGGAGAGTAGCCCGAATTTCACACAGAGAAATCTGTTGTTATAAAAAGAGAAATACACATACAAATATTGTACTGTATTGCACGCACCGTGTTGTACCGTGCTATATTGTACCATACATTACTGCTCTCTAGGTTCCTGTAACATAGCGTGCCGTATTGTATGATAATGTAGCGTGCTGTGTTATTATGTGTTCTTTAACTTTCCATTTACCCTTAACTCTTTCTGTCCAAATTTTGTGTTTGTCGTTTCATACATAATTTTGTCTCTTTGAAGCTTCCAAGTTTCGACAAGTACATAATCATTAAACTATATCAAATATCAGTTCTGTTTAATGTGTGTGCTTTGTTTACAACGTGCGAAAACCTGCAAATAGCGACACATCAGAGGGTGGTTGCTTATTCTAAAGCATTCCAAACAACAACAACAACAACAACAACAACAACAACAGCATATTCTTTAAATGTCATCAACCGAAATAGCGCTTCTGAAATTGCTATACTCTTTTCTTTCTTTTTTTTTTTTTTTTTTTTTTTACAAAGATGGGTGGAGAGAGATGATGAAAATCTGACACCAACAAAAACAACACAACAACAGTGACAGCAGCAGCAGCAGCAGCAACGACAACAACAACAACAACAAACACCCAGAAAATCTGGTCAAAACATCATCATTCATCATCATCATCATCATCACCATCACCACTACCACTTACACCGCCACTGCCAAGCGCGACGTGTGACGAAACATTGTCAATACCACAGCTCTCTGGAGTGATGGCCTACAGGTAACGCGTCCGCCGAGGAAGCGAGAGAATCTGGGCGCGCTGGTTCGAATCACGGCTCAGCCGCCGATATTTTCTCCCCCCCTCCACTAGACCTTGAGTGGTGGTCTGGACGCTAGTCATTCGGATGAGACGATAAAGCGAGGTCCCGAGTGCAGTATGAACTTAGCGCACGTAAAAGAACCCACGGCAACAAAAGGGTTGTTCCTGGCAAAATTCTGTAGAAAAATCCACTTCGATAGGAAAAACAAACAAACAAAAAACAAATACAAAAAAAGGATGGTGCTGTCAGTGTAGCGACACGCTCTCCCTGGGGAGAGCAGCCCGAATTTCACACAGAGAAATCTGTTGTGATAAAAAGAAGAGAAAAAAAAAGAAAAGAAAAAGAAATACTTCCCTTCCTCTCTGCCTCTCTCCCTTCTTCCTCCACTCCCCTCCCCTTCTTTCCCTCCGGCAGTGGAAATAAATGGGTTAATTTCTATATAATTTTCTTCTCACCGGGGGGGGGGGGGGGGGGGGGGGGATTCCCACCACTGGTTTCAGTGAAAGAAACCCACCACCACCACCACCACAACCACAACCACCACCACCGCAGACCTGGCAGTTTTGATCCATGTGAAACTAATGGGCTGACTGTCGAGTGTGTAGATGATCTATCTACCAGAGGGAACCCCCCCCCCCACGCCCCCCGCCACCCCTACCCTCCCCCTTGTCCGAGCTTCAGTGCTTAAAAAGTCCCTCCACGTAACAGAGGAGAATGTAATCAAAGAGACTGGACTGGACTGGACTGCACAAAAGGAGTTGTTTGGCTGGATGAGAGGCGAGACGAAGGTCTCTCCCTTTCTCTCTCTCTCTCGCTTTGAGAACAGCCCGCGACAGTTGTGTGTTGTATTTTTTTTTTTTTTTTAAGCATGGAGAGGGGAGGGAGGGATGGAGTGAGGGAGTGAGGGAGGGAGAGTGGCAACAGGAATCAGAATGATAACCGATATTATTGAAATGTCTCTGTCTCTGTCTCTCTGTCTGTCTGTCTGTCTCTGCCTCTGTCTCTCTCTCTGTATGTGTGTACATACACGCACACATACTAACATGAACTCAGACAAGGTGGCTCGCGCGCGCGCGCGCGCGAGAGAGAGAGAGAGAGGAGGGATGAAAGAGAGAGAGGGGGTGGACAGACACACAGACAGACAGACATACAGAAAGACAGACAGACAGAGAGAGACTGATAAAAGAGAAAGAGACTGACAGACCCAGAGAGGTACGAAGGGAGGGTGTGAGAGATGAGGGAAGAGTGACAGAGTCAGTGAGAAAGAGGCGATGGCGAGAGAGAGAGAGAGAGAGAGGGGGGAGGGTACGGGATGGGGGTGGGGTGGGAGACAGAAACAAAAAGAGAATGTGAATTGGAATTTATTCATTAAGGCCAAAGCCCCATATGAAGGGGTATGAACATAACATTCTCTAATATATATATATATATATATATATATATATATGTGTGTGTGTGTGTGTGTGTGTGTGTGTGTGTGTGTGTGTGTGTGTGTGTGCGTGTGTGTGTGTGTGTGTGTATGTATATGTGTGTATATATATACATATATATATATATATATATATATATATATATATACACGCAGATACATACATATATACACATATATACACATACATATGCACATATATTTAAATACACATATATATTTAGCAAGGAAGAAAATAGGAAATATAAGCCAGGATATAAACACACAGGTGCCAAACTGGATACAACATAAGCAGTGACTATCAATATTACACAGTATAACGGCAATACTACGCGTCATAGGTCATGAGCAAATAATTTCTCTTCTTTTGAATGCTTGGTATAAGAATACAGAAAGATTGTTTATTACAAGTTCATTTCTAGCAGCCAGAAGTAATGAAAGTTTAAAGTTACTTGGGTTTTTATAGTACTTGGCTGGTATAAACCGAAATCTAAGATCATCGAGGACAGGACAACAGATTACGAAATGAACCCCTGTCTCAGTGGCATTTCTGCATAAAGGGCATTTCATCATATTCGCAATGTGTTCTTTGTATCTGAAACTATGTACCGCAATATCAGAAATTCCAAATTGAAATCTTGTTAGTATTTATCTTACATATCTATTTAGATCAATCATAAGGTAAGGTTCCATGTTATGATTAGTTTGAAATTTTCTGTATTCAAAGAATCTGTCACTATCATTAATGTGACTTTTCCACTTTTGCCAACCACAATCGACAAGTCTTTGTTTAAACAAATTTATAAAAGAGTTAACACAACCCACCCCCTGATTTTCCCATACGTAATGGAAACCATACGTTGCTAATGTATCACGAACCTTAAAAGCCCAGTTTGTTTTTCATTTGTTAGCTAAACCTAAAAGCATCTTATAGGCCTTGAAAGGTAGTCTGTGTTTTTCCATTCGTGTCAATATCAACCAATATCGAATAACAGATATGCCTGAGTTAATAGTTAATGGAAACCTGTTTAATTCGCCATAAATAAGATCGTTTGGTATTTGTGTGACGACTCCTAGGTATTAAAAAAAAAGAAGAATAGATGAACACTCTCTATTGCAGCAGAGGCTTTATCCAACCCCCAACCACCCCCCCATATTTCTGCACCATAAAGCAGAATGGGCTGCACCTGGGCATCAAATAATTTTAATGATATAGTATATATGACACATAATACTAAACGCAGTTCTTTTACCCCTGCTAGCCAAATCCTGACATGCATAACTGAAACTCAATTTGGTAGAGAACAATATTCCTAACTAACGATATGAATTTACAACTGACATCTTAATCGTATTATAAAACCATCTCTCTGTACCAGCTAGATATCCACCTTTCCTAAAAACTACAATACTACTCTTATCCATATTAACTTTTAAGCTGTAGCTTAGATGCAGCGTTGTAAAGATTATTTAATTGTGTCTGCAAGCTAATCACAGTTTCTGATAGTAACGCAATGTCATCAGCAAACAAAAGAATAAACAATTCAATCATATCATAACTTACATTTGTACCATGCCTTCCTTTATGGATTATCTCTTCAGTTAACTCATTCATGAATAAAGAGAAAAGAACGGGGCTACACACATCACCTTGTTTTACGCCATTTGTACAATTGATATAACCCGTGAAAAGTGTTCCAACCCTAATCCTAGCATTAACTATATTGTACATACTTTTTATACATCGAAATAATTTTCCTTTAATAACATTTTTCAACAATATGGGCCAAAGAAGTTTCCGTGATATAGAATCGAACGCCTTCTCAAAATCTATAAAAGCAACATACAATTTTCGATCAGATATGAATTGCTTTTGAATAAATGCTAATAGTGTGAACACATGATCAACTGTGAAATACTTCTTTTTGAATCCTGCTTGGTATTCTACAGTTATATTATTCTGATCTATCCATTCTTGAAGTCTCGAATTTATAATAGAACTAAAAAGCTTACTACTTATGTCAGACAACGAAATACCTCTATAATTATTTGGATCATTGACATTGCCTTTTTTGAATAAAGGAAGAATAATAGATTCTTGGCAGTTGTCAGGGTATTCACCAGTATCAAACAATACATTAAAATATTTCACCAGAAAGTCAACCACTTCATCATAAGAGTTCACCGATCACACCATCAGGTCCTACTGCCTTACCACATTTTAACTTCTTTTTTTTTTATATAGAAATCATCACTTCTTCTTTAGATATAGGACGATTCGATACACAACAACAATCAAACTCATCAACAACATTCTCAACATCACATTCATTCATGTTGGATACAACATTATGATTGTCACTATCTGAAGACATATTCACATTTTCATCCGAGATGTTTTCATTTTCCAGGACATTATTAAAATGATGAAACCATTCTTCCACGGATATCTCAGAAACATGAAATTTCGTTTTACTAGAGACATTTATCATATTTTGCCAGAATTCCCTTTGATTGTGTACAGAAAGAATAAGCCTGTCTAGACCTGCATTATTATACTGTTTTCTCTTTCTGTTAACTAAATGTCTCTACTCGCTTTACAAAATTCACTCCTATGCTCTTTCTTCTTCGATTTACTTGCTATTCTAAACAGTCTCCTGACAGATCGTCTAGTGGCTTTACATTCATCATCAAACCATGGGTCTGTTTTCCTCTGATGTGCACAAGATCTCTTTTTCGCACATTCAGCTTGTTTATTTAAACAATTGTTAAATACACTGCGAGCGTGATTTACATCAAGATCGATTAACTGTGTGGCGTAAGCCAATGATTCTTTTGTTTCAGAGGACTTCCTATTATCATGGTATATGTGTGCATGTTCAGTGTTCCAGACAAACGTTTCGATAAATGTGTGTTCGTGAGGAACGTTATCCATATAATTCGTTTTATTTTTTGAAAGAAATTATAACTCTAAAGGCTGATGATCAGATTCTATTCTCTCAGCCACATTAAGATGACAAGTTGTTTGTATTTCATTAAATAAATCTTCAGACAACAGAAAATAATCATTCACACTGCAACCTGAGTCAGAGATGTATGTGTGGCGACCCTGTAGGTCGCCATTACATACTCCATTTAGAATAAATAAGCCATATGAAATACACATATTCAAAATCAATTTACCATACGAGTTAAGTTCAGAGTCTTCTGATTGTCTTATCAAAGGAAAATTGCCATTGTCTTTTGAAAGGGAGGAACTGTCAAATTGGGTATTTGATATAGGAAAGTTGTTTGATGTTCTACCATTCAGGTCCCCACACATGATTACATCAGATTTATCTTCAGTCATTCATAATTCAGCTGACACAGCTTCAACACTGTCCCACTGTCAACTCCAAAGTTAGCATAATATGGAGAATTCACAGGAAGAACATATACACACATATAAAATATACTGTTTTCGAAGCCAAACAACTTTTTCTCAAGTAAAAAAGATAAGATATTATCTGCGTCGCATGCAAGTTCTTTAAGAAAGGGGACAAACACACTTCTTATCAAACAAACCACACCCCCTGACCTCCGTCCCTGCCGAGTCAGTCTGACTGCTGGTTTACAGAATACAGTGTGACAGGGGAACAAACGGGAATCTAGGTCTTCGATGAAAGTTTCGACAAGACAAATAAAGTCAAAAGTAGAAATATAGTCAAGAAAATGTTTATCATAAAGTTTGTTCAAAAAGCCTGCATACATTCCAGTGTAAAAAATGAAAAGGTGTATCAACAATGCCAACACTAGAATGATCAACAGTACAAGAAAGATCCGTTGCGTTCATACACACCTGTTCTTCGCTCATGCCTCCATCCTCGCCAAAACTTTCAACCTCTCTCACGCTTTCATTCAATACCTCATTGATTTTGTCCTGCACAGAAAATCCATTGTTCTCCACCATATCCATGTTAAATCCATTTGCCTGCACTGTTTGTGGAGGAACAATTGTTTCCCCCATCAGCTGTGACACAGTTAACACACACAATGTTTCCTCTGCCAACATCTCAGTCTTCAGTGTCACCCGTGTGCCACGTGAAGGCCGGTGCTGGGTTAAACTGCGCTACCTTTGAAAAGTATCAGAGAGGCATAATTCATGTGCATGTACAGAATTACTTGCATTAACGTTGGGCAGGCCGGTTCCCTATTTGACCGGTTTGAGCTGATCATTCTCATCGAGAACAAACTTTTGGCCATCGATGAGAAGGTGGTCAAATATCATTGTGGCTCGTTTTTTTATTTGCTCTCGCGACTTTTAAGTGGGGCGTAAGACGCTTCCTGATGTCGCGTACTCTTTGGGAGAAATCTTCCCCAAGAAAAATAGAGCTTCCTTTCAATTTTTCTTTTTCCTTTTAGTATCAGTTCTTTATCTTTGTAAAGAGTACAGCTTGCTATAATTGGGGATTTTTCTCTACCACCCAAGCGATGCACTCTGTCAAATTCTATATCTTTTGTAATTTCTAATTTGTCAGGTTGTTTCTCTTAGATCTTCCTTCCAGATCATCAGTCTTAGCTTCTAATTTTTCAAGTTTCTCTTTCAGTTCTTTGTCATTTTCTGCAGTTAGTTTTTTTTGATTGCGTCAGTCATTTCCTGCACTTCTTCTTTCAGGCCACCGACAGAGTCTTGAACATTTTTTTTTTTATGTCATCCAACATGCTGTCAATCTTTGAGTCCAACTTCGTCGTGAAACCCATGAAGTCCTCCAGCGTCACTGCCTTGATTCCTCCCTCAGCTGAAGTCGGAGCGGTTGTCGACGAGTCGTTGGGGTGTGGAAGGGTCCGTGCTGTTACGACGTCCGCCGCTGTCGCTGGTCAATCGAGCCCACAGCGAAGAAGAAGGTCGCTGAAGCAGAAAACGGCCAGGACCAAACCCTACCATGACACCGGTTGGCCGTGTGCGCACTGTCAAAACACGGACTGTCATGGTCAGCTTTATTTTTGCTCGATTGGACATGAAGTTTATAAAAACGGAGACAAAGACTCCGCACTTGACTCTGAAATCAAGTGACTCCTGAGGCATGGCTGCACTGTAGTATTGTTCCAGATGAAGATACCAGGTAGGTAACGAGTAATTAACAAAAATACCGAAACAAAAAGAGAGACAGAGAGGCAGAGATTCACATCTTAGTGTACCCACCCAGCCTGGAATATAGGTGCAAGTGGCGTGCGTGTGTGTGTGTGTGTGTGTGTGTGTGTGTGTGTGTGTGAACACTGAACACTGAAATGTTTAATGTCATTAGTTGTAAAGCTCTAGTGACATAGTAGGTACTAATCAGAACAAAATGGTGCAAAACAGATAATATGGAACAGAAAGTAAAAACAGAATTGAAACAAAATAAACTAATAAGAGATTAGCGAAACTTTGGCACTTTGCCTCGGATACATATTTTGCAAGTGAAAATATCATATCTTCATTTTCTGTCATCAGTATGCCGAACAAATCTTTTCTCTGCGCTGGAGCTGTATTGAAAAGGGTACAGTTTTTCGGAATTCATCGCATCTTTTGCAGTTAAATATGAAATGATTTTCATCTTCTGGGCATTTACCACACATTGGGCAAGGAGATGTTGCTACGTCTGAATCGAACCATCTTCTGTTGGTATCAATCCCAGTGCTCTCAATCTGAGCCACGCAAAGCAGATTTTATGCCATTTATTTGTTACGATCTTTATATTCTTTTTGAAATATTGATTTAAATGAATGGCGTGTGTGTTTGTGCGTGAGAGAGAGAGAGAGAGAGAGAGAGAGGGGGGGAGGGAGAGAGAAAGAGGGAGAGAGAGAAAGAAGATAGTTACAGAGACAGAGACATAGATATAGAGCGGCGCACACACACACACACACACACACACACACACACACACACACACACACACACACACACACACACACACACACACACACACACACACATTGACACGCAGAAAGAAAGGCAAGCGATCATAGATATACCACCCTACCTTGAAACACAAAGAGACAAAGAAGGGATGAAAAAAGAACAAGACAAGACTGAGAAAATGAAAGAGTCGAAACAGATCTCGCGCGCCAAGAGATTATGATAAGACGTAGACCAGACAGACTGCGACAAGAGAGAGAGAGAGAGAGAGAGAGAGAGAGAGAGAGAGAGAGAGAAGGGGGGGGGCACAAGGGTGAGGATAGGGAGGGGAGGGAAAGAGGGTGGGAGAGAGAGGGGGGGAGGAAGGGAGGGAGGGAGAGGGAAGGAGGACAGAGAGAGAAAGAGAGAGAGAGAGAGAGAGAGAGAGAAGGGGGGGGCACAAGGGTGAGGATAGGGAGGGGAGGGAAAGAGGGTGGGAGAGAGAGAGGGGGAGGGAGGGAGGGAGGGAGAGGGAAGGAGGACAGAGAGAGAAAGAGAGAGAGAGAGAGAGAGAGAGATCAAGGACGAAATGAGAGAGGGGGAGAGACAGACAGACAGACAAAGACAAGAGAGAGGAAAATATTACTAGACAGAGACAAAGAGAGCACCGTAACAGATCCCTGTTTAAAAAAAAAAAAATTCGATAAGCCACCGCCCCCCCCCCCATTCCCCCTCCCCGCATCTCCCCCCCTCACTCCACCACTATCCCTAGCCCCCTTCGTAACACCTATACCGTTTGTCCGCCATACCACTGATCGTATCAATAACAACAAACATGTCCAACACTACAAGCACCTCTCTCTCTCTCTCTCTCTTTGTGTTTCTCTCTCAATTGATCGTAGGACTGTGCTCTTTTTGTGTTCTTTCTATTCTTTCTCTTGGTTGATATTTGATGCTTAATGTCACATAATGTGTTTTCGGGCTGTGTTCTTGTCTTTCGTTCCATCCACACCTCTTTGTATTGGTTGCAGTTTCCCCACTGTTTTGCTGATGTTCTGCTGTAAAAGCAAGCATTTTCATAGTATATATATATATATATATATATATATATATATATATATATATAAACGTCTATTCTCTTTGAGTGATATTAGACGTGTGTGTGTGTGTGTGTGTGTGTGTGTGTGTGTGTGTGTGTGTGTTCACATTGTGATTGTTGTGTGCACTTTTTGTGCAGTGGTACTTTGGTTTCAGATTGTGCTTGAAGAGAAGCAGTGGCGAACGGAGGAGGAAGAAGATATTAGAGGAGGGGGCGTGGGGGGAGGGGGGAGGGTGTGTGTGTGTGTGGGGGGGGGGGGTAGAGAAATATTACGGTACTTGATTGTTGCCAGAAAATGTAAACAGTGGTGTGTAATTAGTGCTCCGTACCATTAGTTATCTCCCTTTGCAGTACAACTCCAGGAAACTTTCAACACAAAGTGAAGATGGGTCTTCAGCTCAGTGAGGTGGTATTTGTGAGTCGAGAGAGACAGACAGACAGACAGACAGAGACAGAGAGAGAGAGACAGACAGACAGAGGGAGACAGAGAGAGACAGACAGACAGACAGAGACAGAGAGAGACAGACAGACAGACAGAGGGAGACAGAGAGAGAGAGACAGAGACACAGAGAGAGACAGAGACAGACAGAGAGACAGACAGACACACAGACACAGACACACACACACACACACACACACACACACACACAGAGAATATGTCTTTGTATGTTTTGTTTTGTGTGTGAGTGGGTGAGAGTGTGTACGTGTATTCATTATGTCACATTGTGGTAACTCATAACCAAATCTTTTGGCTTGATCTGTTAATATTTTGTGGCTCATTTCATTCTAATCACTCACCGAAAAAAAAAAACACACACAGAAAAAACCACTCTTACTGATGCGGATCTTACATCTGCAATGTTTGTTGTGACACTGTGGCGTCTTTATTGACAGGTCTCGTATCAGTCCCTTGGTTTGTTTGAGAAGTGGGATATGTATTCCAATGACTGAAGAAACTAGTTCTCTTCCTCCCCCTTACCCCCCCCCCCCCCCCCCCCCCCCCCCCCACCCCCTCTCTCCTCTCTTATTTTCCTCAATCTCTCTGTGTTCATTTAAGCCTGCGATCCTATGACTCCTACCGCACACTAAACATCCCTGGAATCAGTTCCTTAGCATTGCCTGGAGATAACCAACAACAACTGCAGTTCTGGGATATTGTAGTCTGTGGTCTTTGCATGCCCCATAATTATTACCTTGGAACCTTGGATGAATCGTTATCTTTGTCTGTTTAGAGTTTAAAGATAAGTTTGGGTTTTTTTTTCCATGGTGCCCATTCAGAACAGAGTCTTTTTTTTTTGATGATGTTGAAGTTTTAGAGCTGGGACAATGGTTGCTAAGGTTGGTTAGCATTATTCGTAGATTTGGAGTGGATGTGCATTGTTGATTGTCAGATCATTGCTTTCTCTACTGATCATTTTGCTGCTGATAGAGTGGGCTACATGCCTTGTGTTAAAATGTCGTGCTTTAAACTGCTGGTGATTCTGCAAGATAGACTCGTGTAGGAAAACAGTAGAAACATGTGTGTGTGTGTGTGTGTGTGTGTGTGTGTGTGTGTGTGTGTGTGTGTGTGTGTGTGTGTGTGTGTGTGTGTGTGTGTGTGTGTGTGTGTGCAAGAGATGAGTCCTGCTGAAAGGCGTCTTGAGGGTTATCTTAGCAGAAACAAAACATATACATATTCCCACAAACTTACGATGTTCACAACTCTTTGTGTGTTCAGTTCAGCCCCCTCCTCCACACCTTCCATTCTTTGTGTGTCCACCTTCTTCCACCCTCAACATTCCCTCATCCCCGCCCTGCCAAACTCCCTCCCACGCCCAACCACGACAACCCCACCCCCCCATTCCCAAAGTCAAGATGTCAACCTTGATCACGTATGAGCGAACAACATGCACGTGATATCCGTGTCGTCCCTATGTGGGTCACGGCACGTTGCCTGCCTGCACACTGTGTCTCTCTTTCTCATGCTGATGGTGCAATTTCCTCCTAGCCGCCTGCTGAGATGTTGCACCAAATGGGAATCCTTTCATCTTGACTGCAAGATTCCTACAACTCAGAGACGAGAGGAGAGGGCGGGCGGTGGGGAGGAGTGGGGTGGGGGTAGGGGGGTGGGTGGGCTATTTTGGTGGGTCAGGGGAACAGAGCTTTTTTTTTTTTTTATCTATTTATTTTCTGAGACAGAGTGGTAAACACTTAGGACATTTCAATTACCAGACGTTTGTGTTTGACACTTCTTTCCTTTTGATCTGACTACTGACTACTCTGCGTGTCTGTCTCTCACTGTCCCTGACCCTGTCTCTGTCTCTGGTGGGTGGCCGGTTATCTGTGTGTCTGTTCATTTGTCTGTTCGTCTGTCTGTCTGTCTCTGCCTCTCTGTGTGTCTGTTCTATTCTCGGTGTCTCTGTCTGTGTATGTGTGTGTTTCACGTGCACATCCAGCTTCAGTTTGAATTTGATGTGATACGTTGCAGGAGCCTAACACAGTTCATTTCATAGTTGTTGTTTTTGGGGGTTTTTTTTCACCTCTTTCTTCTTTCTTTCACTTTATTTGTTTGTTTTTTGTGGGTTTTTTTATTCCACCAGACCTCATTTCGCTTTGCCTTTGTGCTTTGTGCTCATGACAAAGCCAGTGAAAGTCATATTTTTTTCCTCCATGTTAATCATCGTGGATAGTGAGACAGCGTGTGAACTGACGGCATGCACGTGCATGATGGCTACGTTTTCCCCCCACATGTATGGATGGATCACAGCATGTCGCTGACGTCTTTTTTTTTTTTTTCTTTTTTTCTTTTTTGGTGGTGGTGGAGGCTAGGGGGCGTGGGGGGCAGGGGGGTTGTTTTATTGGGAGGGGTGTGTGTGTGGGGGGGGGGGGGGGCTGGGCTGGTGGAGACGGAATAGGATTGGGATGTGGTATGTGTGTATGGAGGGGGGGGGATGAAAGAGGGGGGGGGGGGTAAACGTCTGTTATGAATGATGTGGTGGTCTTGTGATGAACAGGATGGCACCCTGCTGGTTAGCGAGGGTCCTCGAGTTTGAGCCTTGCTAGGACCTGCTCTCTCTCGCTCTCTGTGTCTGTCTGTCCGTCTGTCTGTGTCTCTCTCTGTCCCTCTCTTCTATCTCCCCCTTTCTCTCTCTCTCTCTCTCCCCTCTCCCTCTCTCTCCCCTTTCTCCCTTTGTCTCTCACTACCTGTTTTTTCTCTCTCCCTCTTTTTCTCGCCCCCCTCTCTCTCTCCCTCTGTCTCTCTCTACCTGTCTTTCTCTCTCTTTTTTTTTCTCTCGCCCTCTCTCTCTCCCTCTGTCTCTCTCTACCTGTCTTTCTCTCTCCCTCTTTTTCTCTCCCCCTCTCTCTCCCTCTGTCTCTCTCTACCTGTCTTTCTCTCTCCCTCTTTTTCTCTCCCCCCCTCCCCTCTCTCTCTCCCTCTGTCTCTCTCTACCTGTCTTTCTCTCTCCCCCCCTCCCCTCTCTCTCTCCCTCTGTCTCTCTCTACCTGTCTTTCTCTCTCCCTCTTTTTCTCTCCCCTCCCCTCTCTCTCTCCCTCTGTCTCTCTCTACCTGTCTTTCTCTCTCCCTCTTTTTCTCTCCCCCTCCCCTCTCTCTCTCCCTCTTGTCTCTCTCTACCTGTTTTTCTCTCTTCCTCTTTTTCTCTCCCCCCTCCTCTCTCTCTCTCCCTCTGTCTCTCTCTCCTTCTTTTTCTCTCCCCCTCTTTCTCTTTCTCTCTCTCTCTCCCTGTCTCTCTCTACCTGTCTTTCTCTCTCCCTCTTTTTCTCTCCCCCCTCTTTCTCTCTCTCTCTCTGTCTCCCTCTGTCTCTCTCTACCTGTTTTTCTCTCCCCCTTCTCTCTCTCTGTGTCTCTCTCTGTCTCTCTCCGTGTCTCTCTCTCTCTCTCTCTGCCCCCCTCTCTCTCTCTGCATCCCTTCTTTGCTCTGTCTCTCTCTGCCTCCAGTAACTGGACTCTAACCGTACTCTCTGGTTGCAAGCGTTTGTATGAGGAGATAAAGCAGCGATTCCCTGTTGTAGCACGCACTTAGCATGGCTGAAATAACTAACAGCCTCTACACGCCGGTTACTGGTAGAATTCTGTCGAGAATTCAGCAGTGGTAGGTGTACAGATATATACATGCAGAAAGAAGAAACACTGGGTTGACTGGTGGATGGAAACCGTGGGTTATGGGATGTATTCTCTCTCAACCCTTGGAAACAGTCACAAATTTTCATATACGTGAATATGTTGTAATGAACGAGGAACACATTTCAGGTCAGCAATACAATACAACACAACACAATACAATGCAATGCAATGCGGTACAATAAATACAAGATATGATACTAAACACTGTGGTGTGAAACAACATAAAATAATAAATACCATACCATACCATACCATACCATACCAGACTGTACCGTTTTATATCGTACCATATAAATTCTTATGGTGCGATACTATACCATATCATACCATACCATATTATTCCACAGCATAGAACAGCATACCACATCATTCCATTCCATACCACACCGTACTATATGCACAACACAACACAACGCAACACAACACAATGCAATGCAATGCAATACAATACAACACCACACCACGTATTATCATAAAAAGCCATACCATACCATACCATACCATACCATATGGCACCACACCACACCATACTTTTCCAGACCAGACCAGACCATACGATACGATACCATACCATACCATACGAAATTATACAATAATTATGCATGCATGCCCAACACCCCAACAACAACCACAACCACAACAACAATAGCACTGTTGTGCCCCACACAATCCCCGTTCCCACACCTTGCAGCAGCTGTCGGCTGTTTAGTTAGGACAGCGGACAGGAAATAGAATACCGGCGAAGCAGCCTATTCGTATCCCCGCTGAATTTTGCTCCACCCCGGGTACAAATCTCGCTAGCCCAGATTAACCCCCAGGGTCTATGCAGATTAGTGTGGCTACGCTCTCTCTTTCTTTCTTATGGTGATGATGCAATTTCCTCCCCCCCCCCCCACCCCCAACACACCCCCCATGGCCCCCCCCGACCCCCACCCCCCATACCGCTCACTCCCACACAACACACATCGCGCATGTCTGCTTGCTTCACGGCCTAAGTAATGTTATCCTCGGCTTTAACTCTCTCCATACGAACGGCGAAAGAGAAGACGTTAACAGCGTTTCATCCCAATTACCATCATCCAAATATTGCAAGCGGAACGCTCTTATACTGAAGAGGTGAATGTTGACAAAGAATACCACAATTCTGACGACGGAAGCTAAAGGTTGGGTCATTCAGACACCCACTGGACATCCGAGGGGTCTGTGTAGAGGAGAAGAGAGGACTGGCCGTACTGAGTGAGTTAATCAAATCAGTTCTACAGGTGTGTTTTTTTCTTTACTGCACTTGTGACACCATGCAAAAAGTGTATGTAAGGAATGGGGAAAATTGTTGTAGTTGACAAAGAAAATGGCAAGGAGTGTATGTGGGGATGTGGGGGTGGGGTAATGTGTGTGTGTGTGTGTGTGTGTGTGTGTGTGTGTGTGTGTGTGCGCTTATTTGTATGAGTGCGCATATATATGATTTAGTGTGCTGTGTGTGTGTGTGTGTGTGTGTGTGTGTGTGTGTGTGTGTGTGTGTGTGTGTGTGTGTGTGTGACAGAGAGAGAGAGAGAGAGAGAGAGAGAGAGAGAGAGAGAGAGAGAGTATGTGTAAACAAACATGCTTTTTTGTCATAGACATGTCCTTGTTTTGACGGAAAGAATGAACGAACAAAACTGGTTCTTTTCTTTCATATGCCATAAAGAGGATGAGTAAGATAACTCGCAATACATAAAGTTGTTGTTTAAGGTAACACAGCCATACTCCCTCCCTCCCTCCCTCCCTCCCTCCCCTACACACCTCCTCTATATTGATTGTTTCAAAAGATGAGTTTCAGTTTCAGTTACTCAAGGAGGCGTCACTGCGTTCGGACAAATCCATATACGCTATACAACATCTGCTAGGCAAATGTCTGAAGGCAGCATAACCCAACGCGCTTAGTTAGGCCTTGGAAGCAGGCATATATATTTGTGTACCTATCAGACTTGATTTCTGTTTACATGATTTTGCCACACTTTTGTTGCCATGGGTTCTTTTTCAGCGTGCCAAGTGCGTGCTGCCCACGGGACCTCGATTTATCATCTCATCCGAAAGACTTAAGACAGACAGACAGACAGACAGCCAGCCAGACAGACAGATAGACAAAGACAGAGACAGACAGACAGACAGACACAGAAACATACTGAGACAAACAACTAGATAGACCACCAAACCACCGACCCATCTTCCCCGATTTAGCCCCAAACGAAAACATTGTGTGTGTGTGTGTGTGTGTGTGTGTGTGTGTGTGTGTGTGTGTGTGTGTGTGTGCGTGCGTGTGTACCAGTCTTTTCATGTTCTGACTGAACCTTCCGAACACCCAGCTAGCTACTAGATTCCATTACCTTTTGAAAACTGGCCACACATAGAACTCCAAACCACCAGTCACACAACAATGGGCATGATCTCACATCAGTGGACACACCAACCCGTGTCTTTGTCTCCACTTCTTTCAGTTCTGATAGCTGATAAACACAGAGTGTGTTTTTTTTCTGCTAGTTTAAAAGGGGAAGAAAAAAGTAGTGGTGGTGGGTTTGAAGGACAGAGAAAGAAAGAAAGAGATAGACGAATAAAAGAGTAGGAAAGCGAGTTCAGCAATATGTATATGTAGAGCGGGGGGGGGGGGGGGGGGGGGGGGGGGGGGGGGGGCGGGGGGGGGGGGGAGGGGGAGTCAGGTTGTGTGGGTGAGAATGACACTGAGAGAGAGAGAAACAGAGGGTAAGACACACACACACACACACACACACACACACACAGTTAGAGCGAGACACAGAGAGAGAGAGAGAGGGGTGGGTGGCGGGTGACAGTAAGAGAGACAGAGATTGGGCTGTTAGAGAGGGAGGGGTTAGAGACGGGGACATAGGAAGGAGGAGGAGAAACAGAAAGAGAAGGGGGGTGGGGGGGGGGTTGTAAGCAGACAAGCCGAAGGAGAGAGGAACAGGAAAACAAAGAGAGGGACAGAGAGAGAGAGAGAGACAGAGAGAACAAGAACAAGAACAAAACTTTAATCTCCAGGCCTCCGGCCCCTAGAAAGAGGTCAAAAGTACACAATATGGTGATCACGCAGCGACAACAAAAAATGTAAAATACATACTAACTTAAACCTGTAGAACAAAAGTGCTTCCTGTGCATAGTCAATTAATTCTAACTTTCATCATTGTTGTCACAGAATTCCTGTCGTATCTTCAGGGCATTAAATATATAAACGCAGAGTTCACGAATACTGTAAACAGAACCCTTCTTCAGCAAGTGAACATACGATTGACCTTCAGAGTTCGAGAGAGAGAGAGAGAGAGAGGCAGACAGACGCACAGAGAGAAGCTCAGGCAGACAGACAGAGACACGCTATCACATAAACACACAGGATAGCAATCCAATCCACCTTAATCCCCGCCCCCTACCCCCCTCTACCCCTCACGAAAACCACGCATTTACCTCGTTGTTGACGTACTTAACGAACCCTTTTGGAAGCCCTATCTCAGCCACACACATCGTCACGCTGGTCACACAACAGTAGGCACGCGATGGTCACATCAGTGGACACACCCGGCCAGTATCGATGTCTTTGCCTTCGTTGGTTGCATGGCAGATTGTATTGTATTGTATTGTATTTGGTCAAATCAGTGGACGCACCCAGTATCCATGTCCGTCTACGTTGATTACATGGTAGATTGTATTGTATTGTATTGTATTGTATTGTATTGTATCACCCAGTATCCATGTCTTTTCGCCTTCGTTGGTTACACGGCAGATTGTATCGTATTGTACTGTATTGTATTGTATCTCTCCAATACGTTTAATGAGAGAGAGAGAGAGAGAGAGAGAGAGAGAGAGAGATTCAAATGGTTTAATGACTTAAAGCAACATGCTCATATCACCAAGTGGAAAACACGCTCCCCCCTCCCCCACCCTTTCGAACGTTCCCTCCCT
>NC_134895.1:19331336-19333836 GCF_041734735.1 Babylonia areolata
TTATGTTTGCTTCGGTGGCTGCTGCCTGCTACTGTCCTATTATTATTTGGTTTTTATACTCTCCCAGACTGTCTTTTGTTTTTGCACCCACTCTGACATGCTGAATAGTTCAAGGAAAAAAAAAAAAGAACATAGGAAGAAAACCACGCAACCCTTAGAATATGTGCGTGGACGTCCAAATACGCATACGTATACAATTATGACTAAAGAAAAGGGAAAAGGACGGGAAAACGGAATGAAAAAAAAAGTGACTACTGAACACCATCAAGAACAATGAAAATAGAAACTGATCCAAACCCACAATGAATGGCAAATTCAAGAAAAACAACAACAAAACCATAAAACCAAAAAAACAAAACAAAAAACAACACAAACAAACAACAAGAAAAAAACAAGGACAAAAGTATACTGAGAAACAACACATGTGATATCAGCCATTGAGCTTTAACTCAGAGACTGTTCGAAATAAGCAGAAAGTAAATGAAAAGGAAAGAAGAACATTTCCACAACAGTAGAGACACTCCCCCTCCTATTTATCCCTCCCCTACCCCCTTCCACACACTCTCACCCCCCTCCCCCCTCCTCCCCCCCCAAAAAAAGACGGCCATTCCGAACTCCCCCCCTTGACGAAAGAGACTCCAAGATATTCACAATGCTCGCAGACGGCATGTCAACATCATCAGAAGAACTTACGTCAGCATCCACACATACCACGGAGACTTGACGGCACGATTTCTTCACAAGCAAAGTCTAGAACTCTGATGAAAACCCCCGCTTGTGAAGTTGGCACCGACACAGCGAAAGTTGGCCTGTTATCATAATTCCTGTGATATGAAATCGTCTATTTCCTCCAAGTCCATGGTGGCAGTATCTACCAAATGTTTGGCAATGGGGGGGATATGGAACGGCTGGGTGGGATGGGGGTGCGGGGGGGGGGGAGGGGTGGGGGGGGGGGGGGGGGTGAACCAACACGTACCGATAATGCAACAGCTGATTGAAGAATTGGTCTCTCTCTGTGTCTGTTTCGGTGTTTAGAGGCCGCTGCGGTGTTAATAGTTGAACGTCTACACTCTCGATTTATACTTGTTTTTCTGAGCATTTTCCTGCTGACATGTTTCGCGCAGAGGTGGAAGATCTGTTTCTTATTTGGTTTGTTTTACTTTGTTTTGTTTTGTTCTCACAAAATACTCATGGATACGAGAGAGCTGGAGAGAGAAAGTGAGAGAGACAGAGAGACATAGAGACAGACAGAGAGACACAGACAGACAGACACAGACAGAAAGAGAGACAGAGACAGACACAGACAGAAAGAGAGACAGAGAGACAGAGACAGACAGACACAGACAGAAAGAGAGACAGAGACAGACAGAGACAGACACAGACACAGACAGAAAGAGAGACAGACACAGACAGAAAGAGAGACAGAGGCAGACACAGACAGAAAAAGAGACAGAGACAGAGAGACACAGACACAGACAGAAAGAGAGACACAGACAGACAGACACAGACACAACGAGAGAGACACAGACAGACACAGACAGAAAGAGAGACAAGGACAGAGAGAGAGAGAGAAAGAGAGAGACAAAGACAGACAGGGACAGAAAGAGAGACAGAGACCGACACAGACAGAAACAGAGACAGAGACAAAGAGAGACAGAGAGAGACACAGACAGAAAGAGAGACAGAGACAGACAGACAGAGACACAGACAGACAAAGACAGACACAGACAGAAAGATAGACAGAGACAGACACAGACGACAGAGACAGAGACAGACAGAGACAGAAAGAGAGACAGAGACAGACACAAACAGACAGACACAGACAGAAAGAGAGACAGAGACAGACATCAGACATACAGACACAGACAGAGAGACAGAGACAGAAAGAGAGACAGAGACTGACACAGACAGAAAAAGAGACAGACACAGACACAGACAGAAAGAGAGACAGAGACAGACACAGACAGAAAGAGAGACAGAGACAGACAGACAGAGAGACGAAGACAGACAGACACAGACAGAAAGAGAGACAGAGACAGACAGACAGACAGACAGAGACAGAGAGACGAAGACAGACACAGACAGACAGACACAGACAGAACGAGAGACAGAGACAAACAGGCACACCAACAGTTAGAATCAGGTTCAGGCACGGGCAGAGAGAGTGTGGGAAGGTGAGAGAGATGGGGACACAAACGCTGAACACTGAAATGTTTATTGTCATTAGCTGTAAAGTCTCTAGTGACATATTATAGTAGGTACTAATCAGAACGAAATGGCGCAAAGCAGATAAAACGGATTAGAAAGAAAGTAGAAAAAAAAAGAATTGAAACAACATAAACTAATAAGAGATTTGCGACACTTTGGTGCTTTGTCACTAACTTAGTGTACATGTGAAAGAAGGGGGGTGGGGCGGGTGGGGGTGGGGTGGGGGGGGGGGGGTGGGGGTGGGGTAATGTGCCTTTTTTTCAGTCGTTCGTCTCCAAGGTTTGGACAGTAC
>NC_134895.1:19338836-19351336 GCF_041734735.1 Babylonia areolata
TGTGTGTGTGTGTGTGTGTGTGTGTGTGTGTGTGTGTGTGTGTGTGTGTTTGGGTGTGTTCGTGTGAGTGCGTGTGTGTGTGTGTGCGTGTCTTCGTGTGTGTGTGTGTGTGTGTGTGTGTGTGTGGCTTCGTGTGAGTGTGTGTGTGTGTGTGTGTGTGTGTGTGTGTGTGTGTGTGTGTGTGTGTGTGTGTGTGTGTGAGTTTGTTTGTTCGTATGAGTGTGTCTGTGTGTTCGTGTGTGTGTGTGTGTGGGGGGGGGGGTGCACGTACACTGACATGTACACATAAGATACAAACAGGCATAGATACACAGACACACAGACGCATACAGACACACACACACACACACACACACACACACACACACACACACACACACACACAGAGGCAGAAAGGCAGAAAGACACCTCCAGAAAGATAGCTTTCACTGTAAATCGTGCGTTATAATATCACACACATCAATGTTAAATGAATGTTATTTGCTGTGCTGTCGATGTGATCCTTGATGTGGGATGGTTGGTGTTCGGAACAATATACTGATGTATAATATTGTATTTTGTATGTAAACCTTTGTCTGAATAAAAATGTTTGGGAAAAAAAAAAGAAAGACAGCTTTCGAAAAGATCCACAACCCACTCTTTGTTTATTTATCTATCTATATTTCTAATAACATTCAAATGTGAAAACTGACACTTTAACAAAAGCCTATGATCATCGGTATGTGTGTGTGTGTGTGTGACGGGACATTAAACAAAATTCCTCCTTCTCTCTTTCTTTGAACAGAAACCAAACATGACACTGTTTTGAAGACCACCCGGAGGACGGATCATGAAAAGCAGAAATTAAAGGCACAAGATCAGCTTCGTTAGTGCCTACAATATGCCGGCAAGGCAAAAAAAAAAAAAAAAAAAAATCAAAAGACAAAGCCCCAAATTTTGAATAGAAAATGTGGAAACGTCAGCCAAACAGTGTGGCAAAATCCACAACAAACAAACAAGCAAACAAACAAACAAAGCCAAACCAATTAAAACGCAAAAAAGCCGAACAATCATCCTTTTCAACTGCAGAAGTTGAATTGTTTCTTGGTCAGCTCCAGCAAGGAGCGACGGAGAATGGATGTGACACCGGGAGATGGATCAAATTGCAGGAATGGAATAAGGCTAGACCTCATCAATTACTGTTGTTCCTCCTTCCGCAAACACAAAAGTCCCTATCGTATTTGCTGAAATGTCTCTAGTGTCTCTCCTGCACATTCTCTTTACCACCATAGCTCTTATATTTCGTTGTTTTTGTTTTTCAAGTTACACACACACACACACACACACACACACACACACACACACACACACACACACACACACATATATATATATATATATATATATATATATATATGCATGCATGTGCATAAGTGAAACCACCAAATATTTCTATGATCGATGGCGTGCTTGTCGTGTTTGTGTTTTTTTGCGTTCTATTTTGTTAATTTTTATAGAGTATTCAAGTTTAAGGTTGGAGAATACTGGCGTTAAGCACTGGACAAATATTCTGCACACCATCCACGGGTTTTTGTTGTTGTTGTTGTTGTTGTTGCTGTTTTCTTCTTCTTCTTCTTCTTCTTCATTCTTCTTCCTCCTGCCCATGTTATTCAACAATGGCGCAAAAAAAACAACAACAAAAAATAACAACAAACAAACAAACAAACAAAAACTCAAAACAACCCTAAACAATAACTAAAAAAGACACATGCGTACATGCATACATACATACATACACACAAGGCCAGTCTGGATGTGTGCAAGGTCGTGAGAATTATGAAGGACTGGGGTGGAATGAGTGCACTTTCTTTTGAAGCGGGGTATTTCTTTCCCTGCTGCTCTCTCACGGTCCACTCTCACACACATCACTCACGGTTAACATCACCGAGCGCAAAACTTACTTATCAGTGTTGACCAGCTCAGAAACTTAGCCACTGTGATCTCCAACGATGCCACCGTGTGTACAACATCGACAACAACTCGTTTCGGTCGCCTGCAAAAACATGTACAGAAGAAGCACTCAATGCGACAGGCTGTAAGACAGTCAGTCGTGTCCGACTGTGACCATCAGAACAAGGATTATAGTGGAGAGTGTCTTGCCCAAGTTACACCCCCACCCCCACTCTTTCGGCCAAGAAGGCTTTGGGACATTCGGCGTTGGGATAGTTCCCAAAGGCCAACTTGCCCCCAGGGCTGCAGCACTAAGGGCCAGTGTAATCTTGCCTCCTTATAATAATAATAATAATAATAATAATAATAATAATGGATACTTATATAGCACACTATCCAGAAATCTGCTCTAGGTGCTTTACAAAAAAAAAAAAGCTTTGTTGACATAAAACATTACATCTATGTTACATGCACACACCAAAATATGACTACACACACACACACACGCACACACACACACACACACACACACACACACACACTCGCACACACACACACACACACACACACACACACACACACACACACTGTGTACATACATTTTAACAATACATGTGTATCTAACAGCTACCCTAACACATACGCACACATAGGCAGACACAAACTTACATAAACGCACGCGCACACAATACACATTCATATACATGCATGTAGTTAACATAGTCAAGCACAGCTAACGCAAAGGAAGTGGACCTGCCACAATTGAACTTACTGCTGAGGGAAAAGGTGAGTTTTGAGACGAGATTTAAAAGATGCGAGGGAATCAGAATCCTTGTTTGAGAGTCATAGTCCTTCACAAGACTAAAGCTGTAAATGACTTCCTATTGGAATGCGACTGGCTGACAATGTGTTTGTTTTTCACAGTGTCCTGGCTCTCACAACTCTCATGTACAAACAAACGATCGTTCATCCACCTAATCATATTCCTGAAAATCATAATGGACTGGGGGCCAGTATCTGGGGTTGGTATTGTCTGATTTAACTCCACAGAAAGGCACAGCTCTCTGTCAGCATGCTCAGATTTTTTGTTTCAAAGACAGTGAAGTTGACCAATTTGCGTTTCGGATAAATGCCCATTTACTTCTGACATGTGGAGTGATGGCCTAGAGGTAACGCGTCCGCCTTGGAAGCGAGAGAATCTGAGCGCGCTGCTTCGAATCACGGCTCAGCCGCCGATATTTTCTCCCCGCCTCCACTAGACCTTGAGTGGTGGTCTGGACGTTAGTCATTCGGATGAGACGATAAACCGAGGTCCCGTGTGCAGCATGGATTTAGCGCACGTAAAAGAACCCACGGCAACAAAAGGGTTGTTCTTGGCAAAATTCTGTTGGAAAAATCCGCTTCGATAGGAAAAACAAATAAAACTGCGCGCAGGAAAAAAAAAAAAAAAAAGGTGGCGCTCTCAGTGTAACGTCGCGCTCTCCCTGGGAAGAGCAGCCCGAATTTCACACAGAGAAATATGTTGTGACAAAAAAGAAAAAAAAAAAAAAAGAAAGAAAAAAAGATAATACAATGTGTAGGCCTGCATTGCGCAGTGCTGTATCTCTTGTATGTTACTTTTTCTCCTTTTTATTTTCTTCCTCCAAATGCATGTCTTATGCATGTTTAAACCAAACAGTTGGTGTGTGGCCATTGTAAACTATTATGATAACAATACCGAATGCTATTTACATAATTACAGCATGGTATAGTTAGTACGACTCGTATGGTATGGATCGATGAAAACACACACACACAAACACACACACACTGAAAACACACACACACATACACGCGCGCGCGCGGGCACACACACACACACTGAAAACACACACACATCTCTCTCTCTCTCTCTCTCTCTCTCTCTCTCTCTCTCTATATATATATATATATATATATATAAGCGGTACAGTGAATTATACAGTATATATATCATAACGTTCCAGAATCCATCAACATCGACAACACCAACCCCAGACACTGGCCCCCAATAATTACCCGGCTTCGTCAACAGGCCACACTGACTCCACGGGCCGCCCGTGGACCCGACCATCGTGTTACCATGACAGCCGCTTGGGACACGCGAAAAGAGCGATGATGTTGACACAGCCAAGAAAGAACACGTTTATGTATGATTGTGAACGGAAGGAGATGAAGAAGATAGGAAATGTGTGTGTGTGTGTGTGTGTGTGTGTGTGTGTGTGTGAGGGTGGAGGAGGGTGTTGGGGGGGTCTTTTACTTGGTTGGTGACGAGGTTGGGGTGGTGGTGGTGGTGGGGTGGGAGGGTGATGGAGGGGTATGGTAAGGGTGGGGAAGAGGAAGAGGAGGGGGTGGGTGGGGGAGAGGGGTGGATAGGGAGGAGGAAGAGGAGCCAGCATTCATGTTGGAGATTGATGTTGTTGGTTCAGGAAGTGGGTCGGAAGCCGGGAGGTATTGGATTCGTTGCCCCCCCGCCCCTCCCCCCCCCCCCCCAGCCCCCGAACCTCCCTCCCGCCCCCCCCCCCCCCCCCCCCCACCACCCCACCAAGCTTTTCTCCTTCTTTTTTTTTCTTTTTTTGCTGTTAGTGGTGAGATGGTGGATGGGAGAGAGGGGAATACAGGTGTCCGCTATGTTGGGATTTTTTTTTAAAGTACGGGAAGTCGTCTAGATTGTAATGGAGAATGGATGTGAAGCTACTAGATGAGATCATAGGGTGTGTGTGTGTGTGAGAGAGAGAGAGAGAGAGAGAGAGAGAGAGAGAGAGAAGGGAGAGAGGAAGAGAGAGAAAGAGAGAAAGAGAGAGAAAGAGGAAGAGAGAGAGAGAGTGGGAGAGATGTACTGAATTGGTATTCGGTGCCTTCCACAAATCTCTCAAAGAGAAAACAAGAAGAAAACCAAACAACAACAAGAGCAACAACAATAACAACAACAACAAAAGAGACGTTCAGAAGAAAACAAGACACGTACACCAGCAACACACGACGTTCAACAGCCAACCAATCAACCCCACGTTCTGGATTGGACAAACGACAGTGGGGCTGACAAAAAACAAACAACAACAACAACAACAACAACAAAAAGGATTTAAAACTGATGTCAGTCACACGAGGATCACGAAAAAATACACAAAAAACAATAAACAAACAAAAAAACAAACAAGCCAAAAAAACAAACAAAAAAACCCACAAAAAAACCACAAACCCTCTCATCAACAGAATAACGAGAGCTGTGATGTAAGCGACTGATCACCAGACATGTCAGGCACAGAAAAGATTGACCCACATAGCAAGCACGCACAGTCAAACCATGATCCTGAGGTAGCGCCCACCACTCATTTCCAATGGGTTACAATCGATAATTACACCACCCCTTCCTTCCTTGGGCCTCCCCAATGCAATCCCCCCTCACCCCCCCCCCCCGCCCCCGCCCCCAAAGACCCACCACATTACCATTCTCTCTGCTCTCCTGTGCCAGTGGCCATGAGCCAGTGGCTGAACCTGGCAATGACCAGTGCTCACAATACTCACAAATGAGCGCACCGGGAGACACAGGGATACTCCCTGGCCCCCCCCCCTCCTCCCTCCTCCTCCTCCTCCTCCCTCACCAACCCCCCCCGATCTCTCTCTCTCTCTCTACAATTACATACCGACGGTTGCTATAATCCCATTTTCTATAATGCCGATTACCATAACGGGCCGTGTCCCTAGCGCATTTTGTCTCTCCACATGCTGTGCACACACTTAGTTGTTCTGTTTTCGTTGTTTTTTGAATGCCAGTGCTTTCGAGTATAGGGTTTAGTGGTTGAGTGTATTCGGGTGGGAAATGTAATACATATCTCCTGCCTTCTCTGCCTCTCTCTCTTATATATATATATATATATATATATATATATTTTTTTTTTTTTTTTTTTTTTTTTTTTTTTTATTTTTTTTTTTTTTACACAAAAACTTTCTTTGATTTGTACGTCTCATTCTTTCTCACACTTTCTCTTCCTTTCCACTCTCCCTCTTTCTCTCATAAACAATGACAATAGCAATTATTGGTTTGGTGTTTCGGATGAGGCGTTCATTAAACCAAGGTCCCGTGTGCGGCATGTACTTCATGCATGAAAAGAACCCACGGCAACAAAAAAGGTTGTCCCTGGCAATATTCTTTAGAAAAATCTACTTTCAAGTGAGAAAAAAAAAAGAAAATATACTTGCAGGAAGAAAGAAAATTCGTGGCGCTGTACCGTAGAGACACTTTCTCCCTGAGGAGAGCAGCACGAAATTCACCCAGAAATCTCTTGTGACAAAAGAGTAATACAATACAATACAATACAATACAATACAATACAATACAATGTGTAGCATAATCCATACCCTACAATGCTCCAAAAGTGTGGAATTGCCTCCCTTTCACTATTCATCATATAGAAACTGTCCCTACCTTTAAAAAAAAAGCTCTTAAAATCTATCTGTTCCAGCATAATAACTGAATCCCCTCACTTTTTACCCACTGTTTTTCTGTATCCATCCAGGTGTTTTACAGTGAATTTGAAATTGTTTTTATCAATGATGATGAATATGTATTATGTGCTTTTTTATCCCTTATTAATTTATTTCTTTTTTATCTTAAAACTTTTTAATTCATGCTGCATGTTGTAACAGTATGAATCTTATTTGAGCGCACGCGCGTGCGTGTGTGTGCGTGTGTGTATGTGTTGAATGTGTGTGTGTGTGTGTGTGTGTGTGTGTGTGTGTGTGTGTGATTCGGACATGTGTTCATACATATAATTATCGTAATGATATGTGTCTGTGCGTGCGTGCGCGCACGCGTGTGTGTCTGTCTCTGTGTGCGTGCGCGTGGGTGTGTGTGTGTGTGTGGGTGAGAGTTTTTAATTTTGTTATATTTTACTGGTGTAATGTGCCTTGAGTATTACTGTATTTTAATGAAAGGCGCAATATGAATAAACTATTATTATTATTATTGTTATTATTATCGTTATACCCTACTATCGCAACGTTCCCCAACATCAGATTGCCACACACACGCGCGCACGTTTTGTCTTCATTGTTCGGACAGTGTCTGTGCTTTGTTGTCGACAGAACGGAATCATCGGATAAATAGTGCATCAATATAATTCTCCATGGCCTAAATTCACGGAATTTAGTGGCAATCTTTGGAACAGCTGTGCCGGAAAGAATAACTGGGGGAAAAAAAAAGAAGTAAACAAACACTTATCAACTGAACTGATCCATTGACTGCTTGTATCTGGTTGATTAGTTGGTGGGTTGGGTGAGCCTACTCAGCCTGTTTCGTCGATTATTAAAGATGTATAGTCTGGCGCAGTTTTCTTCAATGAAAGACAGGTTAGCCGTGGGTTTCAATGACTGCTTATCCAGCCTTTTATATTTTTTTTTTCTTTTTGTTTTGTAGTGTCCTTCACATCACGTTTCCCAGAAGTGACAGAAATGTTTTCAAGCTGACAAATGTCTGTGTGCTATTACATGAGTCATCGTGAACACAAGAGTTTAATTCACTTCCAATTCACCCCCCCCCCCCCCCACCTGCTCCCTTCCTTCTCACTCCCCCTCCCCACTCTCTATTCCATGCCCGTCACGTGGCACATCATGGCCGCACACCACAACGCGCGACAGCAGACGACCGCAAGCAAACTTCCGGTAACACCGCAGCGAATAATGAATCCGCTTCTGCACCCGCATGCAAGGCCTTGTCCGCATCCTGTCATACATCTCTGCCAAGACTGTGCAAATCGTGGACTTCATGTTTTTGGTTTGTTTGTTTGTTTGTTTATTTTCTTATTGTTTTTTTGTTTGTTTGTTTTATCTGGTTTAATTGTTTAGTCTTGATATTCCCATTCGTTTTGTGTTTGTTTTTGTTTCTACTGAACTATAACATTGATGCCTAATTCATATATATATATATATATATATATATATATATATAATGGTGAGATACTCCTCATGCCATAACCACACACACACACACACACACACACACACACAAGCGTACGCGCTCACAAACAGGCAGAGAGAGACTGAGAGAGAGAGAGAGAGAAGAGAGAGAGACGGAGACAGAGACAGAGACAACACAGAGACAAAGAGGATGGAGAAAAGCACATGTGTTTGTTTTGACAATTTTCTGATAAAGTTATTTTGATTAAGTGCTAAAGAATAATATTTCCTCTTCTTTTTTTTTCCTGTTTGGATTTACTTCGTGATTGGGTGATGAATAATGATATTGAAAACAAATCTGCTCACGTTGATGATGATGATGATACAAACGTGTGTTTGCGCACTGTCAGCAAAATTTATCTGCAGGGCTAGGAGGCATATGAATCTCTCAAATGTGGTGGCACAGTCCAAGTTTGTTGTTGTTGTTTTTTTATGTTGTTGTTTTGTTTTTTGTTGTTGTTTGTTTGTTTGTTGTTTTTTTTGTTGTTTTTTTTGCGCGCGCGTGTGTGTGTGTGTGTGTGTGTGTGTGTGTGTGTGTGTGTGTGTGTGTGTGTGTGTTCATTTCCCTGAAGCACAGTTCTGATTTGACGGTGAAAGTCCCTGTACCGTTGATGTGATGCAGATTGCCATCACATGCATTTGACCATTTCCCGCAGTAATTAAATCTTTCATGCAAAAAAAAAAAAAAAACAACAAAAAAAAAAAAAAAAAAAAGGTATGTGTAAATCCTTATTAATTTTACGTAATGTCTTTGTCTGTTGAGCACAGCCTTAAAACGTAAGGAGAGATCTATAGTGACAGCGTGAGAGAATGTGATGAAATTCAAATTTAGCAAAGTAGAGATAAGTCGTTATCTTGAGGTGGAGAAAGGTAGAGAGGGGAGAGGGGGGGGTTATATAGAGGGAGGTAGGAATGAAATGCGAGACAGAGAGATGGGCACAGAGAGTGAATAAATGGGAGTGAAAGAGACAGAGACGATGAGAGAGATAAAGAGAGAGAGAGAGAGGAAGACACGCGCTTGCGCGCTCTCGCACACATTGTATTTTGGACGAATAAATAGACGCGATAGAGAGAGAGAGAGAGAGAGAGAGGAGAGATAATTAGTGGAAAGAGAGAGAGAGAGAGAGAGGTGTACAAAGAGAGAGAGAAAGATAAGTGGGGGTAGGAGGGGCGAGAACGAGGGGAAAGAGACAGAGATGCGCAGAGAGAGAGAGGGAGAGAGACAGACAGACAGAGAATTGGGGGTAGGATGAGAGAGAACGAGGAGAAAGAGAGAGAGAGAGATGCGCATAAAGCGAGAGAGAGAGAGAGAGAGAGAGAGAAGTGGGGGTAGGAGGAGAGAGAACGAGGAAAGAGAGAGAGAGAGAGAGAGAGAGAGAGAGAGAGAGATGCGCACAAAGAGAAAGAGAGACAGACAGACAGTCAGAGAAAGAGAGAGAGAGAAGTGGGGGTAGGAGGAGAGAGAACGAGGAGAAAGAGATAGAGAGAGATGCGCACAAAAAGAGAGAGATAGGGAGAGAGAGAGAATTGGGGGTAGGAGGAGAGAGAACGAGGAGAGAGAGAGAGAGAGAGAGAGAGAGAGAGAGAGAGAGAGAGAGAAGTGAAGGACGGTGTGGAGGATTTGAGTCAGCCCCACAGGAAAAAAAAAAAAAAAGTACCATAAATAACAACCCCAAACACGAAGCCAAGCAGACAAGCACGAAGGCGAAACAGGAAGAGGTGACGGTGATAGCTTACCAGGACCATGTTCCACCCGACTGCTGTCCACCTCTTCCCTCTCCTTTCTCCTCCCCTCTCACCTCCCCACCCTTTCTTCCACCGCCCACCCCCTCCAACCCACCACCCCCTGCCACCTAACAATTTCATAAATTCACTCCATCAGACATCGTCCGACGGCACAAACCACTGCGACCGTACAATCACCATCATCACCAGCATCATCATCATCGTCCTCTTTCCGTCTCCTCTTCCTCACCATCACCTAACAGCAGCCATCAGGTTATTGCCGACCGCTTAGAAGAAGAGATTTTCTGTTGCTGTTGCTGCTGTTGCTGCTGCTGCTGCTGCTGCTGCTGAAAGGATGGTGTGGATATGTGTGGCGTAGTGGTCAACACGCTCCATGTAGGAAGGGAGGGAGGGAGGTAGGTGAAGAGGCATAACACGCTAGTGTTCGATTCCTACTTGTGCTGAAATCATTCCTCGTGATTTATTTGTACAAACGTTGAGCATAAGTACAGACAGACAGACACAGACAGACAGAGAGACACACAGACAGACAGACAGGCACACACACACACACACACATACACACACGCACACACACACACACACACGCACACACACACTGACTGAAACCATTTATTGTCAGATTAACTGTTTGTTGTACTGACCCACACACACACACACACACACACACACACACACACACACGAAGTATTGTATATCGACAAACCTTGATAGACAGATCTACAAATAAGTCATTCAAATAAACAAACACTCATCGGGATTACTATCTTTGAAAAAAAAAATGTTAATCATATTTGCACGGGTCGAACACAGCACCATCCATTCCTGACTCGGTGATTTATTTAGTAGGCCATCACGCCAGGGAACACTAAAAGCATCTTGGAAAAAGTCCACTTACATGGGATATCAAGCCACAGGTACATGAACGCCAAATGTTCGCTATGATAATTTTTTTTTCTCTCTCCTTCCTCAACCCTCATAGAACAGCGATAGGCTATTCGATGACTCGGTTCGGGAAGACAAATTCAAATATCATTTTGTCAGAAGGACTGGAGCTTAGTAATAACTGTGGGTGATTGTTCGGTCAAGGTTCTTAGCATTGCAATCGAATATAATTGCAGATAATTATACGGTTTTATTATTACTTCCTGCGTAATGTTCTGGAGACTGTTTTCTAGATATCATTTCTCTTAACTTTGAATGTGAGAGTGCATTTCAGGAAGTGCGAATGAGGATGTAATTTCGCATATTTATTTATTCACTTATTTATTAAGTTTCAAACAAATCTTGCTACCTGACCATCTGCGCAGTTTCAGTGGCATTATTTCCACGGCCGCTCATCTGCAGTCCCATCGCCGGCGCTCCACATGGAACTATTGATTTTAGGGTATCAGAAGGCCACACACCAGAGGAGACCCTGCAATGTTGCACGCTCCGGTTATATTTTGCTCTCAGTTCGTAAGTGTTTTCTAACGTACAGTTTATTCATTTGAATATTTTCCGTCTTGGTTGTGCTCTCCTGTTTTATTAACTGTTTGCAGTCCTCCACGTCCCACAAGGGGTGAACGGAAACCGAATCACGAAGACAGGCCTAGTGTAATTATTTCAATGATGATATTACATTGATTGAGGATGGCGAACAGGAAGGGATGCGGGGGTGGGGTGGGGGGCTATGTGAGGAGGCTGACATCTTCACGATCCAATGTCGCAAAACGACACACACACACACACACACACACACACACACACACACACACACACACACACAGACACACACACACACACACAGACACACACACACACACACACAGACACACACACACACACACACACACACACACACACACACACACACACATTTTATATATATATATATATATATATATATATATGTGTGTGTGTGTGTGTGTGTGTGTGTGTGATAATATATATGTATACACATACATACATACATACATCTCTCTCTCTCTCTCTCTCTCTCTCTCTCTCTCTCTCTCTCTAATATATATATATATATATATATATATATATAAGTGTAGAAGGAGTGAGCAACAGCACCAGCAGCATTAAGTTCTGACAGTGATTGTTCAAACTAACTCTATACAGATCAGCACGCACAGAGAATCAGCAGTACCAGCAACAACAATAGCTCTAGCTCTCTCTCTCTCATACACACACACACACACACACACACACACACACACACACACACACACAACAATGTCTGGAAGCAACACAACACTGCGGCGGTAATCTTAAATATTGCTGAAGCCCATTCCCATTAATCCACCACCACCACCACCACCACCACCCACCCACCCACCCACCCACTCCCCTCCCCTCCCTGTTCCCTCCACCCCTCCCCATCCCCCGATAGACTGGTAGCTGACGACTGGCACCTGACAGTGATGGACTGCCAGGGCTTAAAACCACGTGGGAGGCAAAGGGAAGTCACTGTCAGGGCCCAGTCTGCCGTGCAGATGGCGCTGTCTGGCTTGCCGGTTGTCTCCCCTATTGCGCTGACCAGACGGGACACCCGTTTCGATGCTTCTCACTTAATCAGTCTACGTGATTTCTCCTGTCTGATTCGAAGGGGGTAAATGAAAAGTTGGGGGACACCATAAATAATTTTTTCTTGTTTTTTTTTCTTGTTTTTTTTTTTTCCTTTTTCTAGTGTGTGTGTGTGTGTGTGTGTGTTGTTGTTGTTGTGTGGTGGTGGTTGTTATTTTTGTTCAGTCTGTTATTGTATGGTTTGGTCGTTCTTTTCTGGTTCCATGGTCTGGAATCTTATTTCAGTGGAATCGTCTTCATGCCGATTTGTCAGAGTGGTGCGACGGGCGCAATAGCCG
>NC_134895.1:19361336-19368836 GCF_041734735.1 Babylonia areolata
TGTGTTCAATCCTCAATCCTTCATCATGTGTTCAATCCTCAACATTTCATCATGTATTCAATCCTCGATCCTTTATCATGTGTTCAGTCCTCAATCCTTTATCATGTGTTCAGTCCTTAATCCTTCATCATGTGTTCAATCCTCAACCCTTCATCATGTGTTCAATCCTCAATCCTTCATCATGTGTTCAATTCTCAATCCTTCATCATGTGTTCAATCCTCAATCCTTCATCATGTGTTCAATCCTCAACCCTTCATCATGTGTTCAGTCCTCAATCCTTCATCATGTGTTCAATCCTCAATCCTTCATCATGTGTTCAATCCTCAATCCTTCATCATGTGTTCAATCCTCAACCCTTCATCATGTATTCAATCATCAACCCTTCATCATGTATTCAATCCTCAACCCTTCATCATGTGTTCAGTCCTCAATCCTTTATCATGTGTTCAGTCCTCAATCCTTCATCATGTGTTCAGTCCTCAACCCTTCATCATGTGTTCAATCCTCAATCCTTCATCATGTGTTCAATCCTGAACCCTTCATCATGTATTCAATCCTCGATCCTTTATCATGTGTTCAGTCCTCGATCCTTTATCATGTGTTCAGTCCTCAATCCTTTATCATGTGTTCAGTCCTCAATCCTTCATCACGTGTTCAGTCCTCAATCCTTCATCATGTGTTCAATCCTCAACCCTTCATCATGTATTCAATCCTCGATCCTTCATCATGTGTTCAGTCCTCAACCCTTCATCATGTGTTCAGTCCTCAATCCTTCATCATGTGTTCAATCCTCAATCCTTCATCATGTGTTCAATCCTCAATCCTTCATCATGTGTTCAATCCTTCATCATGTGTTCAATCCTGAACCCTTCATCATGTATTCAATCCTCAATCCTTTATCATGTGTTCAGTCCTCAACCCTTCATCATGTGTTCGATCCTCAATCCTTCATCATGTGTTCAATCCTCAATCCTTCACCATGTGTTCCATCCTCAACCCTTCATCATGTGTTCCATCCTCATCCCTTCATCATGTGTTCAATCCTTCATCATGTGTTCAATCCTGAACCCTTCATCATGTATTCAATCCTCGATCCTTTATCATGTGTTCAGTCCTCAATCCTTCATCATGTGTTCAGTCCTCAACCCTTCATCATGTGTTCCATCCTCAACCCTTCATCATGTGTTCAATCCTTCATCATGTGTTCAATCCTGAACCCTTCATCATGTATTCAATCCTCAATCCTTTATCATGTGTTCAGTCCTCAACCCTTCATCATGTGTTCGATCCTCAATCCTTTATCATGTGTTCAATCCTCAATCCTTCATCATGTGTTCCATCCTCAACCCTTCATCATGTGTTCCATCCTCATCCCTTCATCATGTGTTCAATCCTTCATCATGTGTTCAATCCTGAACCCTTCATCATGTATTCAATCCTCGATCCTTTATCATGTGTTCAGTCCTCAATCCTTCATCATGTGTTCAGTCCTCAACCCTTCATCATGTGTTCAATCCTCAACTCTTCATCATGTGTTCAGTACTCAATCCTTTATCATGTGTTCAGTCCTCAATCCTTCATCATGTGTTCAATCCTCAACCCTTCATCATGTGTTCAATCCTCAACCCTTCATCATGTGTTCAATCACTGTACCTCTCTGCACCCTAATCACTGTGCTTCAAGGTGCCAATGTTAACTGGTATGTGCAGCATCAGCGTTTTATCTATCTATCTATCGATCCATCCATCTCTCTCTCTCTCTCTCTGTGTCTCTCTCTCTCTCTCTCTCTCTCTCTCTCCCTCTCTCTCTCTCTATCTATATGTTCGTGCAGCACCACCGTCTTATCTATCTATCTATTATCTATCTGTTATCTATCTATCTATCTATCTATCTATCTATCTATCTATCTATCAAGGTGCCACACTGTCTGTTCAGCATCACCGTTTTATCTGTCTATCTATCTATCTATCTGTCTGTCTGTCTGTCTGTTTTTCTATTTATCTATCAAGATGCCTCTGGCTGTGTGTTAAGCACCACCGTTTTATCTGTCTATCAATCAATCTATCAATCTATCTATTTATCTATCTATCAAGGTACCTCTGGCTGACTGTTCAGCACCACCGTTTTATCTATCTATCTATTTTACTTTTTTTTTATCTCTTTTTTCTTCCACTGTACAACGCATTAACATAATTATAATCCATGTCACTAAACTACAAAACAGCAACATAATGTTCTCCTGAGGCATCGGGGAATCACGAGGAATAATACACTGGACACAGAATTCCTATCATGTACATACATACTTATGAAAGAAAAAGCAGTATTATCGAGAAGAGTCATAACATGCTCGATATATTTTTTTTCTTTATGCGAGCCATCTGTCTCACGTTTCCGTTTTCTCACCCTCTCTCACACAGACAGACTGACAGACCCCCCCTTCCCCCCCCCCCCCCCCCCACACACACACACATACATTGCTATTATACAAGCTCTGAACTACTTAGTGAGCCATGAAATAGTTTTCTCGAAAATAGCATTCTTTGTTGATTCCAAATCAGTACTTTATGCTCTATAGAATTATTTAGCCTTGAAACAAAACTATTGAGGCAAATCATTTGGTACATTGTTTGAGGATTAAAGGGACTGGGATCAGTTTTTGTTGGGTGCCTTCTCATGTGGGCATTCATGGAAATGAACGAACACACACATCTATCTATCTATCTACCTATCTATGTTTAGCCAGCAAGTTCATTTGTTTTACTATCAAAAAAATATTTTTCCACAGAATCTTGCCACGAATGACCATTTCTGCTGCCGTCATGGTGGGTTCTTTCAGGTGTGTGTGTATCCCGCATCATGGGACCTTGGTTCATCGAAAGACTAGCACCCAGGCCACCACTCACTCAAGGTCTTAGCACAGTGGAAGTCCTAGATCCATAATTAATTATGGAACCCAGTCGAACCCGTTGACACTGCAATTCCTTCCTAGTCTGGCGAGAGCGTTACCGCCAGGCCACCCTGTTTCTCCCACACGCCCCCCCCCCCCCCCCCGCCCTGCCTCCCCTAACCCCCTCCCCCCGCCCCCCTCCCCCCTCTCTGTCTCAGTGATCTGACCTGTCCATTATGTAAAGAATCACAAGAAAATGAGATACACTTTGTTCTTTGCTGTCCAGCTTTAAGGAACATTCGAGAGGAGTTTATTCAGTCTAAATATTATAGAAAACCTACGTTGTTTAAATTGAACTTTTTGATGTCATCTACTTCCCCTGAAGTTGTTCGCAAATATTCACTATTTTTATACAAATTCAGTGTGTGTGTGTGTGTGTGAATGTATATGTGTTTGTGTGTGCGCACATCAGTATGTGTGTTCGTGTTTGTGTGTGTATATGTGTGTGTGTTTGATTATCTCTCTCTTTTTGTCTCTCACTCTCTCTGTGTTTGTGCGCTTGTGATTAGATATTATATATGTGTGTGCGCACATCAGTATGAGTGTGCGTGTTTGTGTGTGTTTGTGTGTGCGTGTTTGATTATCTCTCTCTTTTTGTCTCTCACTCTCTCTCTCTCTGTTTGTGTGTTCGTGCTTAGATATTATATATGTGTGTGCGCGCATAAGGGAGTGCATGGGTGCTCTCGCACGTCTGTTCACGCGTCCGTGATGGCGTGTGTTGCATGCTCATCTTTGTCTGTCAGTCTGGCTGTCAATCTGTCTGTCTGTATGTGTGTGTGCATGTATGTATGCATATATGTATGTATGTCCGTCCGTCTGTCTGTCCGTCTGTCTGTCCATTTGTATTCATAGCGCATGCTCATATTTGACTGTCAGTTTGGCTGTCAATCTGTCTGTCTGTATGTGTGCATGTATGTATGTATGTATATATGTATGTATGCCCGTCCGTCTTTTTGTCCACGGGGCCTCGGTGTGTGTGTGTGTGTGTGTGTGTGTGTGTGTGTGTGTGTGTGTGTGTGTGTGTGTGTGTGTGTGTGTGTGTGTGTGTCCCTCCGTCCGTCCGTCTCTCTGTCTGTCCGTTTGTATTTATGGCACATTTTGCCGCCAGCGTCAATGTTCTTCTTCCCACACCACTTGTGGAATCAGCCTCCATCATCGTGTTCAATCACGGCCTCTCTCTCTCTCTCTGTCTCTCCCTATCTCTCCCCCACTCTCTTTCCCCCCCCCTTCTCTCCCCCCTCTCCCTCTCTCTCCCTTATCTCTCATCACCATGGTGCCACTAGCTGTCTGTGGCTTGACGTTGGGGGGCGGGGGTGAGGGTAGGGGAGGGGGGGGGTGAGTGCGTCATATATGTGTGTGTGTGTGTGTGTGTGTGTGTGTGTGTGTGTGTGTGTGTTGTGTGTAATTATAAATGGCACACACGAGCACACACAAATGCACACAACACACACACACATACACACAAAACACACACACACACACAGATATATATATATATATGTATATATATATATATATATATAGAGAGAGAGAGAGAGGGACACACACACACACACACACACACACACACACACACACACAGGACAACAGACGTACAGTCGAGCATACAGGCAGAGAAACACAGACCTTTCCTGTCCTTTCAACACCAACATATGTAACCCTATATTCATAATCATTACCATCATCATTATCATCACCATCGTCGCCATCATCATGAGTAGTAATATCATCATCATCATCATCACCATCATTTGTAACGTTCCTGTCCTCTTCCTCATCGTCATCAACATTATCATCCTGAATTGTGATATCATCATCATCATCATCATCATCATCATGTGTAACATTCTCTTCCTCATCGTCATCATCATCATCATCATCATCACTTCTAACGCTCTTTAGAGACCCTAATTTACGTAATTGATATCACTCTCACTGTTCCTGTCCAATCACACTAATACGTCCGGTGCTCCCTGCTGACTGCCTCCACCCCTGCAAACCGGCACCCGGGATAATAATGTAATGATCTCTCTCCACAAATTGTGTGAAAGCGCCGCTGACTCATTTTTAGGGTGCGTGTCACTGGAGTAAAACAGGACACATAACTCGTTTCGAATGTTGCCTGTGGTTTATATAAAAACAACAGCAACACAACAACAACAACCACAACAACAAAACAACTACAAATAAATATATTAAAAAAAAACAACACTAATTTTTTTTTTTTAAATAAAGGAAGTAATTTCTGATCGACAGACATGGTTCGGTCTCTATGGAAACGTGTGATAAATAAAACAGTGAGGGGTGAGTGAGAGAGAGAGTGTCAAAGAGAGAGAGAGAAAGAGAATGTGTGTGTGTGTGTGTGTGTGTGTGTGTGTGTGTGTGTGTGTGTGTGTGTGCATGTGGAATCTTATCTATTGGTCATGAAATAATATAAATAATGGTATCCAGAGAAACCAAGAATGACCCAGGTGTAGAATATATCAAAATGAGTATGAAATGTGTCAGTTATACGGTATGGTTGCGAACTTATAGGGTATGAAAATTACGATAGTCAGGAGAAAAAAAATCAGATTATGAAAATTCTCGTTCAGGAGACATTTACAATTTATTTAGAAACAGGAGTCTGTTCGAATTCAGTACTGATTAAATAAAAAAAAAACAATGATAATATTCCGGGCTGCCATTATATCACTTACATAAGAATAATAATCCTGGAAAAATATATAATTTTGTATGCATTACAACAAAAAAAGAAAAAGAAGGTATTTTTACTTCACTATGGTTGAAATCATTTTGGATGACACAGGATCCGACTGTGTCTGGCAAAAATAGCGATCGTCGCAAAAAAAAAAAAAAAGAAAAGAAAAAAAAAAAAGAAAAAAAAGCGAAGCCTTGTATAATGGCTCACGCGTAATTCCTGTTGATTTAAAAACTACAAGAACGAAACCGAAAACAGCGAGTTCGAAACTCGCTGTTTATTTGCAATTAGATTTGTCAGTCGCTGTGTGTGTGTGTGTGTGTGTGTGTGTGTGTGTGTGTGTGTTTGTTTTTGTTTTAGTTCGGCCTGTCCGCAATCGAGTTCGTTGTCATTCTTTATTGCCTTGTTCTATTCCCTGTCCACCCCCACCACCACCACCACCACCACTCCTCACGCCCGCTTCCCCTCCTACCCCCCCCCCCCTCCCCGCCCCCCCCCCCCCCCCCCCCCCCCCACAATATCTCCGTTCGCACATCTGAACCTATCCCTGTTCTCCTCCTCCTCCCCACCACTCCCACCCCCTAACCCTAACCCCTCCTCCTCATGCGGAGGCGCATTCCGGGACACCGGATTTTGGGAAGGTCCACCACCAGCCCTGCCTCTTGTATAACTGGTTCTGAGTTGAATAATTCAGTCATAATCGTTGAAGGGTGTTGACGAGGAAGGTGGCAGAATGGCGAAAGACGCTCAGCTGCTCATACAGAGTCCGTGAGGGTATGGGTTGGTTTGAATCCCGCTCTCGCCCTTTCTCCCAAGTTTGACTGGAACACCAAACTGAGCGTCTAGTCTTTTGGATGAGACGACATTGAACCCGAGGTCCAGTGTGCAGCACACACTTTGCGCACTGAAAAAAGAACCCATGGCAACGATTGTTGTCCTCTGGAAAAATTATGTAAAAAGAAGTCTGCTCTGATAGGTACACAAATAATTATAATTATGAGCATGGACTGACGGCCTGACAAGTGCGTTGGGTGATGCTGCTGTCAGGCATCTGCCTGGCAGATGTTGTGTAGCGTATATGGATTTGTCCGAATGTGGTGACGCCTCCTTGACAAACTGAAACTGAAGGGTTTGGGGGTTTTTTTAATAATTTTTTTGTTTTGTTCTTAAACCTTAATGAACACGGAATTACATGCTTTAACTTAAACGATGCAATTGATAATGATGGGTGGATGATATTCAGCTGTATATTAAAAAAAAATAAAAAAGTATTTGCATATGTATTTGTTTTTTGTTGTTTTTTTTTCTTTATCACAACAGATTTCTCTGTGTGAAATTCTGGCTGCTCTCCCCAGGGAGAGCGCGTCGCTATTCTACACCGCCACCCTACAGGCCTGACTAAGCGCGTTGGGTTACGCTGCTGGTCAGGCATGTGCTTGGCAGATGTGGTGTAGCGTATATGGATTTGTCCGAACGCAGTGACGCCTCCTTGAGCTACTGAAACTGAAAACTGAAACTGTATTTTTTCCTGCGTGCAATTTTATTTGTTTTTCCTATCGAAGTGGATTTTTCTACAGAATTTTGTCAGGAACAACCCATTTGTTGCCGTTGGTTCATTTACGTGCGCTAAGTGCATGCTGCACACGGGACTTTGGTTTATCGTCTCATCCGAATGACTAGCGTCCAGACCACCACTCAAGATCTAGTGGAGGTGGAGAAAATATCGGCGGCTGAGCCGTGATTCGAACCAGCGCGCTCAGATTCTCTCGCTTCCTAAGCGGACGCGTTACCTCTAGGCTATCACTCCACAACTTTGTATCTATCTGCAAGGCCCATCCATCAGCAGAG
>NC_134895.1:19373836-19378836 GCF_041734735.1 Babylonia areolata
CCCTCGCCCCCCGCCCCCTCTACCTCCCGAGTCAATGATGGAATTAGTTCCCGCAATGCACACTGTCAAGTGTTTGTTCAGTTTCATGTGACCGCCAGAGCTTTTTGGGTTAGTGTTCATTTATCGGACGTTAATGTTTTTGCATCTGTGAGGATTTGTTTCTTTTACCCCCCCCCCTTTTTTTTTCTTTTCTTTTTGGTAGGGGTAGGGGGGGGGGGGGGTGCAAAGTGGGGAAGGGGAAAAGCAGGAGGCAGAAGATGTTGGAGTGGAGAAAGGTTGGGGTTGGGCGGAAAGGGGGGGTGTTTGTGTGTGCGTTCGTGGGAACGCGCGTGTGTGCGTGTGTGTGTGTGTGTGCATGCGTGTGTGTATGTCTGAGTGTGTGTGTGCGTGTATGTGTGTGTGTATGTGTGTGGAGTGGTGTGTGTGGTAGTTAAAATGGAGGGAGTAAGGGGGGTAAGTGCATGCGTGCGCGCGAACACGTGTGTGCATGATTTAGTAGTGGGGTATTTTGAGAGGCTGATAAGCGACGGTGTGGGTTTGGCCAGAGTGTAGGTGGGGGAATAGAGTGAGTGAGAGAGAGAGAGAGAGACAGACAGACAGACAGACGAGACAGAGGGGCACAGGGAGGGGGGGGAGGGAGAGAGCGAGAGAGCGAGAGAGAGATTCGGATTCAAATTCGGATGGTTTATTCAAAAAAGGCTTAATTAGCCCCACATGAAGGGGTGGTGTGTAAACTTATTTCGAAAACATTATGACATACAGTACATGATACAATGAAACAAAACAATACATACATTGACAATCAGGAACAACTAAATGACCGGATTTTGAAGGCTTTGTATAAATAAGTAGCAAAAGGCTTTGTATAAATAAGTAGCAAAAGGCTTTGTATAAAAAAAAGTAGCAAACTGTCTAACTTCTTCTTCATGACGTGACGTCATAAGCAAACACTCGTTTTAAACACAGAAGGCTGAGATTAATATTTCTGGGGTATGAAATTATACCTTAGTTTACATAACTTTCGACAACAAAACATGAAATGTAATTCGTTTTCTTCTCCATTTGTGCACAATGGACAAATAAGATCATGCTGACTATGTTGTCTGTATCGAAAATAATGAATTGTGTAATATCTAAAAGCCCAAACCTAAATCTTGTCATGACGTATTTTAAATGTTTTTGCCAAATTCATGGATAAATACGTTGGGACACAATGTAAAGAGTTGATCTGATAATATACATGGAATCTATCACTTACTTGCAAACGAGCATTCCATTCTTGCCACGTACAATCAATACGTCTGAGAGAGAGAGAGAGAGAGAGAGAGAGAGAGAGAGAGAGAGAGACAGACAGACAGACAGACAGACAGACTGAGGGGACACAGAGTGGGTTAGGCCAGAGTGTAGGTGGTGGAAATATATATATATATATATATATGTATATATATATATATATATATATATAGAGAGAGAGAGAGAGAGAGAGAGAGAGAGAGAGAGAGAGAGAGAGAGAGAGAGAGAGAGAGAGAGAGAGAACGAACGAACGAACGAAATTGTTTTAATGAACTTTGGCCATGGACCACAATTCAAAACTAGGGGACTGGGGGTGGGCATGGGAAGGGGTATTATAACACTTGAACAGATGACACAATATCATAATATTCATGGACTTGACATTAATTCTACTTAATTAGGTCTGAGTATATGATTTCTCCTTTTGATCGCATGGAAAATAAATTTTGATACATGGAAATTTCTCTGCTTGTTGTTTGATCGGAGAAGTGAACTAAGAGACATGTTTAAACAGTCTTGAAGAAATTTTGTCCGTAAATCATTATATACAGAACAAAAAAACAACAAATGGTATTCATCTTCTAGTTCACCTTGGCAAAAAGGACAATGCTTTAAAACATCATTTTCGGTGTACCTATTAAGAGAGAGAGAGAGAGAGAGTCGGGCAGACAGACAGTCAGTGTGTGTGTGTGTATGTGTGTGTGTGGGAGGGCTGTGTGTGTGTGTGTGTGTGTGTGAGGGTGTGTGTGTGCCTTGCTTGTGTGTTATTTCACTGTAATAACTAATATAATATGTTTTTGAAAGCGCTACCACTACCATCACAACCACCATTATCATAATTCTCGCCATCATCATCATCATCATCATCATCCTCATCATCATCATTATCACTATCGGCCAAAACTCGACAACATTTCTGCCTGTTGTTTTTTTTTAATACGGTAGAATATATCTTTACAGAACTATTTGAAATTCAAAAGCGTGCACGCAATATTTGCCAAGATGTATTGTATGTTCATGCAAATTTTAAGAGTACTTCAAACACAAAATGTAACAAAAAAATCCAAAAACCAAATCGTATCATGAGCACGCACACACGGTGAAATTCACACTGACTCAAGGAAAATTATAGCGTCATCAGCCTTACACCATTAGTATATGACCAATCTGCTTACATTTTTCATTGAAAAAAAAGAAAAAGAAAAAAGAAGATAATGAAGAAGAAGGATAAGGATAAGAAGAAGATAATGACCACAATAATATAATGAACATCTATTAGCGCTTTATTTCAAACAGACCTCAAATCGTAAAACAAATAAATGTATACATTCACAGCAAACAGACATCATGGAACCACAAATCAACTCCTTTGTACACAGACGCACAGAAACACACACACACACACACACACACACACACACACACACACTGAACGCGACTTCAACCGTTAGAAAACATGGAAAAGACAAGCAGGCTGAGGTCCTCAGGAAAACGCATGATAAAGGATAGGGAACGGGTACGGGTAGACTAGACTACCCGGGGGTGCTCCCAGGATTTAAAAATTCGATATCCAAATAGAACTCATCGTCCAAAAACAACTAGGGCAGCGCATTATGAGTCTGTGCTTTGTTTTGACTTAAAATGTTTCTGGATGTTAATAATAAAAAAGCACATAAAACCCACAATCAAAATGACAACATGTATTGAGAGATAGACAAATCATCCCATCTGTAACATTAATTCTGCAGTTAGCTGCAGTACTTAATGATCGATATCAGTGATAATTATTATGAGAGGTGACAGACTACCTCTGGAGGAATACAGCTATAAGGAACAACATTACGTGGATGATTAATATTATTAGCTGTCTGTCTGAACTTGGATTTGGGTTTGCATGGATTTTATCAAAGGGGATATACGTTTGTGTGACCGTTTCGCGAACGACTGAAGGATTGCAGATGACCAATACACAGTTCAGCGGATCTTGTGAGGAATATCCTTTCTTTAAACATTGACCGGCATTTGCGATTCAGTTTGGCTCGATAGAAAAAGAAACAAAAAAACACCCACAAATATGTCCACGTTGCAGAGTATCAAGTTAAGGATGTCATTCGGTTGGCTTCGAAGTGTTCGTTTTGAGTGATATCCGTGTTCAACAATTTATACCAAAGTAATGTTAATCATGCAGAAATGTTTATTTCAGTTAAATCTACTAAGGAGAATGTCGTGAATACTTTGGCATAAAATTCGTACACGTCTTTTCAGTTATGAATGACTTTTTTGTTTTGATTTGTTTAACATAAACATTGACGGGCATGTGACTTCTTTTTTTCGCCCGTCTGACTCTCAGAGTCCCACGTACTGATCACATTTCTCCTCACCTCCGCACTCTACATTGGCTCCCCACTGAAGCGAGAATTAAATACAAAGTTGCGTGTCTCCGATATTCTGCTTTCCACTCCGCAGAACCTGCATATCTTTCTGACCTTATCAGTGTTTACACTCCCGCAAGAATCTCCGCTCTTCCTCTGACTGTTGCCTTTTGAAACTTCCTCTTGTCAATACAAGAACCTATGATGAACGTTCTTTCTTCTTTGCTGCTCCCCACATCTGGAACAACCTTCCTCATCATATCCGTGCATCTGATTCTATTTCTGCTTTTCGCTCATCACGAAAACCTCATCTTTTTAAAACCTATCTATAAGCTCTCTCAGCTTCCTTGTTCTTCAACACCACCCATGTCAGCTCACTTTGGATGTATGTAGAGTGGGAGGGGAAGAGTGTGAGTGGGGGGGATGAGAAAGAGTGGTCATGAATGTTTTATGTAACTTATAATAGTTTTCTTTCATGTAAAACGCCCTGAGCTCTTAGAAAGGGCGCTATATAAATGTACATTATTATTATTTTGAATATGAAATTCTGTTGTTGCCCCTCCTCATAATACAGAGCCGTGTCCTTATATAGGGTTCAAATCACAGGACATCGATAAGGACGGGTCGCCAGGAAGAGCGGACGAAGATAAAGGATGGAGAGGGGCGGGTGGACTCTCTGCTGCCCGGGGTGTGTGGATCTCACTGCCACGTGAGGTTGAAGGCTGTTCCCAGTGGCAGGGTGTCGTTGAGGGTGATGTTCAGCTTCTGCACAGTCAGGGAAACATGGGCTGTGTCATCGTCGTTGACCTCCTCCTCCTCCTCCTCATCTTCATAGTTCTGATCAGCATTTTATCTTCGCTGGTGTTTTCATTCAGCCACTCACACACATGTGCTGCATGCGTGATAATACTAACATTTTGTAACCACTGATGTCGATGACCATCGCCCTACAGAGTGATGCTTCTGCTGATGATTTCGACAGTGATGAAGTTGAGTGGGTGTGGAGGGTGTGTTTGTTGTTGAATGATGATAACGATGATGATGTTGATGATTTTGGGGCGGTGATGTTGTGTTTGTTGTTGAATGATAATAATAATGATGATGTTGATGATGATTTTGGGACGGTGATGTTGTGTTTGCTGTTGAATGATAATAATAATGTTTGATGTTGATGATGATTTTGGGGCGGTGATGCTGTGTTTGTCGTTGAATTATAATAATGATAATGATGTTGATGATGATTTTGGGGCGGTAATGTTATGTTTGTTGTTGAATGATAATAATAATGATAATGACGTTGATGATGATTTGGGGGCGGTAATGTTATGTTTATTG
>NC_134895.1:19386336-19441336 GCF_041734735.1 Babylonia areolata
TCTTTTCTTTCCAACATGCGTTAAATATCGGATTACGTTACACAACAGCAGTTAACAGACCATCAGATATACAATAAAAAATATTATCACAGCTAGAAACATATCAATTATCAACAGGGCTGAAGCACCAGACTCACAGAGTAGAAGTGGTACCATCGGCCCTCGGGAAGATAGTACTGGAGTTCAGTCTGACCCTGAAACATGTTTAGACCACTGATGTACTGCAATCTGCTTACTTTCATGTCGATTTTTTGTTTCTTCGCAGGTTCATTGTCTAAAGGCAGACACGAAAACACGTATAAAGCCATCATTATGCAATATGTATATACTACGTAACCAACGCGTTAATTTTAGTTCTTTTTGTTTTTCTTTTCTTTTCTTTAAACAATCATTTCTAAGACACAAACACAGAAATGTACATGAATATCCTCATTATACTAAACTGGCGGGTTTTTTTTCCCTTTAAAGATTTGTTTCATACTTGAACACGTATATGATCATCAATATGCAATCTGTTCACTTTCCTTATGTTTTCGTTTCATTAAAAAAAAAATTGTTTGGTATACATGATAAAGGTCCATATGACAGAAGTCATAAGGATCACATACACACACTGAACAATTCAAATACACGGATGAGGTTATACTCTTATTTGAAATTATAAATAAAACAAAACACAAAAACGTACAAGTAGCCAACCGCACAAAACACAGGCTATGACACTAGACAATCCTGTGGTACACTATAATTTTAAGGCAGGAACGTCGGTATTTTTTTAACACTCACTGTTTTCCCTGCACTTTATCCCCTCTCATCCTTCCTCTAGAATATTTAAACATGTGTAGCAGACTTTACAAAATCATCAAGAAAAAAAAAAAAGAAGAAAGAATCTGTGACTGTCAACGGAAACAGTTTACCGTTAAATGTACAGATCTATCTTTCCATCCCTTAAACACACACACACACACACACACACACACACACACACACACACATACGCACACATACACAAATAATCATTCATTCACCTTCTCAAGAATGGGGGAAATGAGGAGGGCAGGACCCCATAGAAACTGACGGTCGATGCCCAATGTTTTTTTGTCCATTGGAAACCTGCACACACACACACACACACACACACACACACACACACACACACATGCACACACACACACACAGAGGTATGGCAATTTTCATAACATACGAGTTATGTGTGCTTTTGTCAATCCAAAGTCAAAAGGGCTGACTGGATATGAAACATAACATGCAAGAAAACAAACAAGACCACAAAAAATATATTGTTCACTGGAAAAAACAACAACAAAGAAACCCAGCAAACCTAAGCAAGTCTTCATACTGAGTGAAACATTATGGTACAAAACATGCTTGCCTCTTTGAACGAACTAATAGTTTGCAGAGCAACATTAGTGAAGAAATATCTTTACGCTCATTTCGCACTACTGGCTTTTTTTCGCGCAGTACGGTGGTCATCTAAAATATAAGTATATAAAGGCATCACAAATCACACCAAGAGCTGGTTTCAGTTTCACTTTGTTACAAGGTGTCAGGCATCACAAATCACACCAGGAGTTTGTTTCAGTTTCAGTTTGTTACAAGAAGGTGTCAGGCATCACAAATCACACCAGGAGTTTGTTTCAGTTTCAGTTTGTTACAAGAAAGTGTCAGGCATTACAAATCACACCAGGAGTTTGTTTCAGTTTCACTTTGTTACAAGGTGTCAGGCATCACAAATCACACCAGGAGTTTGTTTCAGTTTCAGTTTGTTACAAGAAAGTGTCAGGCATTACAAATCACATCTGGAGTTTGTTTCAGTTTCACTTTGTTACAAGGTGTCAGGCATCACAAATCACACCAAGAGTTGGTTTCAGTTTCACTTTGTTACAAGGAGGTGTCAGGCATTACAAATCACATCTGGAGTTTGTTTCAGTTTCACTTTGTTACAAGGAGGTGTCAGGCATCACAAGTCACACCAAGAGTTGGTTTCAGTTTCACTTTGTTACAAGGAGGTGTCAGGCATTACAAATCACACCTGGAGTTTGTTTCAGTTTCACTTTGTTACAAGGAGGTGTCAGGCATTACAAATCACACCAGGAGTTTGTTTCAGTTTCAGTTTGTTACAAGGTGTCAGGCATCACAAATCACACCAGGAGTTTGTTTCAGTTTCAGTTTGTTACAAGAAGGTGTCAGGCATCACAAGTCACACCAAGAGTTGGTTTCAGTTTCACTTTGTTACAAGGAAGTGTCAGGCATCACAAATCACTCCAAGAGGTTCTTTCAGTTTCAGTTTGTTTCAAGGAGGTGTCATACATTACAAATCACACCATGGGTTTGTTTCAGTTTCAGTATTTTTCAAGGTGGTGTCAAACCGTGCAGACTGATCCATATGCGCAACACCACATCTACTTTAACAGGGTGGGGGGAGTGGGGGGGGGGGGAGAAGGAAAGTGGAGATGAGGGGTAATTGATCCCTGTGTCTCTCACACGCTAAATTCAGCGTTCTGCCGTTTGAGAAAAAAGCCACATCAGGTCACATTCTGGGTGCTTGTTTTCTTGTTTTTTTGTTGTTGTTGTTTTGTTTTTTTGGGGTTTTTTCTTTCTTTTCTACCACTCTCATTGAATTGAAAAATGATAGATTCAGCGCAATATATATATATATATATATATATATATATATATATATATATATACAGAGAGCAAACTGATAGATTCAGCGCAATATATACACAGAGAGCAAACACAAAGACCCCAACCTCCCAGTCTCCCCCTCCAATCCCCCACACCCCCAACACACACAGCCACTATCACTCACTCGTGGTGCAGAGGCCTGACGACGGTGTGGCCCAGTGTGTGCGCCTGGAAGAACAGCGTGTACAGGTAAGGCAGCAGCCAATAGCGGGTCTCCAGGATCTCACGTGATGCGTCAGCCACCGTGTCCCCGAACACACCCGGATCCTGGTCCTGTGATGACAAAGTTCATCATTCTTCTTCTTCTTCTTCTTACTTATTATTATTAGTATCTTTGTTAGTGACGGGCGCAATAGCCGAACGGTTAAAGCGTTGGACTTTGAATCTGAGGGTCCCTGGTTCGAATCTTGGTAACGTCACTTGGTAGGTAAAGGGTGGAGATTTTTTTTCCGATCTCCCAGATCAACATGATAATGTGCAGACCTGCTAGTGCCTGAACCCCCATTCGTGTGTATACGACAAGCATAAGATCAAATACGCACGTTAAAAGATCCTGTCAGCGGTCGGTGGGTTATGGAAACAAGAACATATCCAGCTTGCACACGCCCGAAAACGGAGTATGGCTGCCTGCATGGCGGGGTAAAAACGGTCATATACGTAAATGCCCACTAGTATACATACGAGTGAATGTGGGAGTTGCAGCCCAAGAATGAAGGAGAATTATTATTAGTAGTTGTAGAAATAGTAGCAGTAGTAGTAGCAGTAGTATCATCATCATCATCGTTGTTGTTATTGTTGTTGATTTCATTATTATCATTAGTAGTAGTAGTAGTAGTAGTAGTAGTAGTAGTATCATTACTATTATCACATTGCAGGTTGTGTTTTTTGTATGATTTATTATGCAGCTCATAAGTGCAATTCGCTGGTTTGGTCGACGTAGATATATTTGATCTATTCTTCTTCTTCTTCTTGCAAGTACTATTATTTCCAGAATTCTACAACAGAAACAACAACAAAAAGAAATAAAAAAGAAGGAAAAAGAAGAAAAAAAAAACACACACCAAAAAAAAACACATATCCCTGCTCAGACATCCAAACACTGACTTATTCAAAAAGCATCGTACTCAACAAAACACTCGACATATATGTTACCATACATCACAGGACCTAAACAATGCTCTTTAATATTACAATACTTAATACAATTACGTGATAAGACATTATAAAAAAAAAAACAATGAAAGTGCTACCCCAACACACACACACACACACACACACACACACACACACACACACAAACACACACACATGGACACACATCATCAATACCCAGACTCATGTTGTGTGTTAAAATCAACGTACACGTGAGCCAAAACAAAGAAAGAAAGAAAGAACATGAAAAAAAATCAACAACAACAACAAAAAAAAGCCAATGAAAAACAAAAACAAAACGACACACACAAAAAAAAAAAAGCAACAAAAGAACAACAGAACTTCTGCTTACTCTAAAACCTATGCTGTTGTGGTTCCTGCTGAAGGGATAGAAGGCCCCGAGCTGCATCCACCTCAGACACAGCTCCTCTGTGGTGTTTTGGAAAAACCCGCAAATGTCAGCTCCAATCTGTATGCAGTAGAAGCATAAAAAGAAACAGAAAAAAAACCAGAGAGTCATATCCCCATTCTGCTCGAATTCGACGCTCAGATTTTTGGAGGAGAAAGAGTGTGCCTTGTAGAAAGTATTCATTCTGAATTTTTTTTTTTTTTTTGCCTCAGTTGTTTGTTGTAGGACATAATTATATTCTTTTTGGAATAAAAATGTAGCAAGGCCTACACAGGTGTGTTATGATAAGCGTTTAAGACCATTCATTATACGTTGTTATTACCTATATTACCATATTGCTCCGTTTCATTTTAATGTAAATGCATTTTTATGTGGTGGTGTTTCGGAAGAACCCCCAAAATATCAATGTCAGCTCCAATGTAGGTGGATACAGGAAAAGTAAAAATCGGGAAACAAACAACAATAACAACAAAAAAAACCCACAACAACGTGAGATTAGTGTGGCCACGTGCGTTTTCTCTGCACAGGGTGAAATGAACGAATGATGACTTGTTGGCTAAGCCGCCACGAACATTCCTTTCGGCAAGAAAAATAACATGAGGAATGTCGCACATTTTTTTGTCTGCATTCATCTTTTACCAAATGCCCACACCCTCAATCCCCCCACCCCCCACGACATGAACACACACACACACACACACACACACACACACACACACACACGTAGGCACATAAGCGAGTGTGTGCATGCGAATGTCCACAAGTACACATAGTTTACATCCTCTGTTGAATGTAGATTTATTTTTATGTAGAACACTCATTGAACTGAACAACACAAACCCATTAACCGACTCATCCACACGCACATACACGTGCACAAGTGTCAAGCAATATATATGCATGCATATGCATGTACGCACGTGTGTCAGTGTGTGTGTGTGTGTGTGTGTGTGTGTGTGTGTGTGTGTGTGTGTGTGTGTGTGTGTTTGAACTGGAATGTACAGTTTGTTCAGCGTAAGAAAATTATCACCTTCAAGAACACGTGTTAATCATACACTATTTACATTCTACCTACAAACACAGGAAACAGACTCAGAGGCTCGTGCCTTCACTACTTACGTATGGAATTCCAAAGAGGTTGAAGTCGAACATACCTGAAACACAACGCCATCAGAATGCGTTAACAATAATTATGCAGACAGTAAGAAGAACGAACGCACCCAGTCTCCATCAATAATCTGCATTATTTTCTATATCCCTCGCTTCAGGTACTTATGCGTTGTCGTTTATGTCATGTTCCTTAACTGCAACCCTATACCTAGCCATGAAACAAAAACAATTGGCAATGAATTCCCACGTCACTGACAAACTAAGGGAGCACGGTGACACAATGATTAAGACGCTTATTTGCCAATACAGTGTTCGTGAGGGTCTGGGTTCGAATCCAGCCCTCGCCCTTTCTCCCAAGTCTGACTCGAAAATCAAACTGAGCGTCTTAGTCATTCGGATGAGACAATAAACCCGAAGGTCCCGTGTGCGACACACACTTAACGCACTGAAAAAAGAACCCATGACAACAAAAGTGTTGTCCTCTGGCAAAATTATGGAAAGGAAATCCACTCTGATAGGTACACAAATACATATGCATGCGCTCAAGGCCTGACAAGGGCGTTGGGTTATGCTGCTGGTCAGGCATCTTCCCAGCAAATGTGGTGTGGCGTATATATATAATATTCGTCCTAATGCAGTGACGCCTGCTTGAGAAACTGAAACTGAGAATCTTCGAATAGTTTATAGTTTGATGACTGTAAGTGAAAAGGGAAAGGAGGTTGAACAGCCGAAGTGGCGTAATGGTTAGTATCGGGGACTGATAAGTGGGAGAACGCGAGTTCGAATCCCATCAGAATTTGTTGTTGTTGTTGTTGATTTTTGCTGCCCCACCATCTGCACCGTTTCAGTGGCATTACTCCCACGCCGCTCATTTAGATTCCTCCATACACAGCCACACCCGGGTTCGTCCGTTACAGTTCCAGCGTCGGCAGTCCGCAGGGAACCATCGATGTTAGGTCGCCAGGAGGCCACACAACAGAGGAGACCCTGCACTGCTGCCGAGTCACTTCGGTGGTGTTCAGTGGGGGTCCCTGTTCTGATTCAACGTACTTAGGACACCACCTACTAACCCCCCTACTAACGACAATAATGGCTCAGTCGCGGAGCCAGACTGAGTGAGCGTCCCTCCCAGAGTGGAGACCGCCGCCACGTCCCTCAAACAACAGCCCCCCCCATAAATCTGCCGACACTGAAGACACTGACAGGGCTCACCCCAAGCACCATCAGAGGTATTTGTTTGTTTGTTTTATTTTATTATTTTTCTTTTACTTTTTTTTGAGGGGGAAGAGGGTTGGGGGGGGGGGGCATGACCAGCACCTAGCCATAGATGTGCGTGCTATGGGCTCAAATGGGAAGAGGCTGGGAATGTACAGTGGAATATCATGACGATGTTAATAACGATGATGACGATGACGATAAGCACAATACTGACCAATGATCGATTCTCTCAGATGGGGCCAGATACTGGTGTTGTCCCCTAACCAGTGTCCGGCGTGTTTTCCACTCCCCGCGAACGTGGAGCGGGTGATCACCACACTTCTCTCCCCTGTCGCTGCTCTTGCTGACCTAAAGTGAAGCAAAGACACAAACCCAAATGAACAGGAACATGAGGAAACTCCGCTGGCCGCATTCTTGCAGCCACCGCCGAAATGTTATATGATTTTAATAATGCTTATATTTTCCACACCTTGGAGATATTTTTTTCAACTGATGTTTTCGATATTTTCTAAACGTGATACATGCATTGACAAATAGCGGACCTGGATCCCGAAGAGGATGTGTCAACAAAGTTCCATAGAAATATATCAGTACGGTTGCTGCTGCTTTTCGAGATATTACACTGAATCTTTTTTAGTTTTTTTTCCCTCTATGTCCCAGTGGTCACAATCCTTATCCCAGGATCGGGATCCTGATCACCACAACCAATCGGCGCTTGAGGCCACAGCTAACCAGAAAACTCCGTCTACAGCTGTCTGCCTAATGCTGCTGATAGAGAGACAAACTGGAGTTTAAAAAAAAGAAAGAAAAAAAAAAAGAAACATAGACTACCTATATGGCAGAGAAATGAACGCAGCAACTGCCACCACATAGCACTGCATTTCTACCCGTGACTGCATGTACTGCATGTGACGATTGGCCAATGAAAATTTCCAGCTCAAGAGTTCGACCTTGAACTCAGAGAAAGTTGTTTCACTATTGTCGAACTTTTAAAGTTTTCAACCCTCACCAGGCGAGAAAATGACGTCAAAATGTATACCTCCACACCAGTTTTATCGCTTGAATCCGCGAGTGGCGCAGTGGTTTAATGAACGCAAATATTTTACTATTATTTGGAGAGCCTTATTGCTTCGAAACTTCGACTGGACCCTAACTTGTGTGCCGAAGACCATACAAGCTATACAGCTGGATTTCCATTAAAGACGTTTGACGAATTAAGCAAACAAAACTTGCGCAATGTGAATATAACTCAATCTGATTTAGCACAATATCTTAACACTGTAGCCGGCAATAATGGGTAGAGACCCAGCTTTACGTTAACATACTGTCTTCATACTGAGCTTATATGTTGTCTGCATATGGTTGATTATTTTTTTTGACAATCAGAAGAAGTGCGCGAAAAGTTGTGAAATGAGTTCTCCTGAATTTTCTTGCAAGTTTCGGCTACAGGGCCATGGACAAATATGCTGATCTAAATCGGTGTCTTGGAGAGAGAGAGACAGAGATAGAGACAGAGAAAGACAGAGAGAGAGAACACTCACTCTAAAGTGATAGGGGTCTGACTCCAGCCATACAAACTGTGCACGTCATAGTGTCTGTACTCGTCGTGTTGGCCCTGCACGCCGTTCATGCACAGCGTCTTGTCCGATATCCGCTTGCGTTTGTCTTTCGTGTCGTACAGGTAGGCTGCCACTGAATATACACGTACAAACAAGCGCGCGCGTGCACATACACACACACACACACACACACACACACACACACACACACACGTGCGCGCGCAACAAAATACAACAATAACCCATATATATTACGATGGAATAAAAAACAACACATCTCATGCATATCTTTTATATACACCATGATTTGCACACCTTCCATGACATAACGGTGAAAAAGCTTTAATTAAAAAAATCATCTTTCTCCACAAGAGGTTAATATTGAAGGAAATAAGATTTTAATTCATTAAAGAAAACAACAACAATGACAAAATCTGCTATACACAGGACATTAAGAACACGAAACCAAAAGCAGAACTCCAAATTGCTCAAAACTGAATTCCAAACAAGAACTCCGAACTAAATTCCAAACCGAACTCCGAATCAGAACTCCACACCACAATTCCAGACCGGAATTCCAAACCATCACTCAAAAGCAGAATTCCAGACAAGAACTCAAAACCTGATCCAAAAACCCCTACACTAACACACACGTAGATAGCACCAGACAATTGAGCAAGTCTTTCCTCTGAAACAAACTTTTTTTTTCTCCATCAACCCTGACACGATTAAGCACGCAACACAGAGATTAAAACCACACCACCTCAGTGAGGACCATCTTACAGGGTCTGTAGTCGGGCTCATCCCAGCGGTTGTTGTCGCACTGCAGGCTCCAGTAAGGTCGGGCGTCTTCGGGCCAGTTCCACGGCTTCTCCTCGTTCGTGCCGAAGTTGGCGGGCTCGTTCATGTCCTGGGTAAAAACAATCAATCAATTCCATTCCATTCAAAATCAATTAAAGTGTGTAATAATACACAGGGCTATGATCATAAGGAAACAAAGTAAAATTAGCACCAACCAGGAAAAAGACGGCAATTGCCTAAAACAGGACAAAGACAACACTAAAAGATGCAGTGAATACTGCTCTGACCTCTACAAGAAACACGACATGGGAGACCCAAGTGCACTCATAGTGCAGGATTCATCAAATGAGGATGACCTCCCAAAACTCCCTGGAGGGAGGGGGCCGGGGGGTGAAGGGGGTAGCGGCAGTGAAGTCGCTGAAATGTGGAAAGGCTGCATGTATCTGCACCACAATCTGGCAAACAGACGAATGGCCTACACCATGGACTCATTCAATAATGACAACCCTCCCCAAGAAAGATCTACAACACTGTCAGAACTACCGCACCACCACTTTTATCAGCAATGCTAGCAGAGTAATGTTCAAAATCATTGTGAACAGATTATAAACACAAGCAGATACCATCATTGCTGGATTCCGCAAAAGGCGACTTACCATCTAACAGATCTTTAAGCTATCTAACCTTTGCGAAAAACACTTCCAACACCAGAGAGAGAAGTCCCATATCTTTATAGACTTCCAGAAAGTGTTCGACAGAGTCTGACAGGAAGCACTATGGGCCACAGTGAAAATAAGATTAACATCGGGCAAAAGCCTATCACCACCATCTAACAATTATACTCCAAAGCGACACTCACACAGGGTGCTATTGGAGAGCGGTTCCATACTTCGGTTGGAGCCCATTAGGGCAGCCTTCTGTCTCCTATACTTTTTGACATATTCCTGGAATGCATCATGACTGACGCACTTGAAGATCACGTCAACACACACACACACACACACACACACACACACACACACACACACACACTACTCACAATCCACAGCCCATCAAAAGTCAGGTTCTTGTGATGCTTCACGATGAGGTCCTTCCACACCTTCCGTGCCTCGCTCTTAAAAAAGTCCGGGAACACTACCTTGCCTTTGGGCCACACCTACACACAAAACCACCAATATAACAGCTATAAGATATGACCAGAGCATGTATTTCAACTCCCAGTGGAAAGCAGAAATGTGTGGCTTCATTTTATTCATTTTACATCTAAATATATAGAATAGAGCTTACACTATGATGAAATTAGGTTTTGTATCGGTTTGAACTTAGAACCCGTATCATTATGTTATTGTGTAAGTTCAAGTTGAGGGACGAGATTCACTTTTCATTTAGTACTCTTTGTAATTCAGACTAGAAATGCTGAACACATTCACATCTCAAAGAAATTGTTCGTTTGAATCTCTTTGATCGACACACAATGTGCATCGATCATCTTCAACAACTTTCGTTTCTTTCACAACTGTGTTTTTTGCATGTATCATGTGTATTATTCGAACCTGGAGCCATTTCAGCCTGAAGGAAGGAAGGAATTTTTGTTTAATGTCCCGTCACACATATCGGTGATTGAAGACATTTTGTAAAAGTATTTATGAATACACCTGTGTATTATCGGTTAGAAGGGGTGGGAGATGTGGATGAATGGAGGGTTGGGGGAAACTGGGCAAATGAGGGTAAAAATGTGGGTGAAATTTGAAAGAAAAACAAAACAAACAAACAAACAAACAAAACCCTCTAAATACAGTTACAGGAAATTACTTAAAGGACTTCGTAAAAGAGAAGTCGTTAAACTGACAAGCGAAACAACTGATAATGAATGCAAAAAGTCAAAAACATCAACGTTCTCAGTCACTTGTGAAGACACACTTTCGTGTACAAAAGGCTTCATCAAGCTACAGTGAAAAATTATATGCTCAATTGTCAGGTTATTAAAGCATATACACTTGACATTAGAACAATACTTGGTCCGTAATGAATTTGATAATAGTCTGAGAGCTAAGCTCAGAATTGGTCTGCGAATCGGACCAAAGTCTGAGAGAGTCAACTGACGAAGTTTTAGACTTGAATTCAAGCACCTATAAAAGTCTCTTTCTAGTATATTGCTTATTTCCTTGTATGACAATGGGCAATATACTTTTATACTATCTATATGATTTTTTGCTCCCCTTTTTGCTGCCCTATCTGCTTGGTCGTTATAACGGAATCCAGTGTGGGATGGTATCCAACAAAAATCAACATTTGTACCCTTCACAAATAGGGAGTGCAATAAATACCTAATTTCAAAAAATAAATCTTCTCTTTGATTATTCTCAAAAAGGAGCAAACCTTTTAAGACAGATTGAGAATCAACACAAAATACGATATTACTTATTATGATTGGTATATCAACAAGATGATTTAAAGCCATAAGGATGGCCACCAATTCAGCTGTAAAAATTGAATGTCCCTTACGTAAATAATATGATTTTTCTGTTTTTAGGTCAGGAATGACAAAAGCAGATCCTGCACTGCTATCATCCAGGACCGAGCCATCAGTGTAAACTTTTAAATGATAATCAAAATTTTCTTCTAATTCAATTCTGACAGATGCTGCTATTATATGTGGAGATTCTCCTTTTGTTGTGTCAGAAGCACATATGTTGACGTTTGCTTTTGTTAACTCCCAGGGAGGGACAGTTGGCACCAGAACACGAGGTGCCATATCATGCAGATCAATGTCTGAAGAATTTAAAATATCTGACACATATGTGCGAATGGTTTGTAGATTTGAATTATTTTGAGCATTTTTTGGAAAATCAATATCAGACCTAATATTTAATTCCTCAAAATCATCCACTGCTGTACATCTCACAATATATTTAGCAGAACTTAATTTTCTGATTTCATCTAGTGGTAGAATACCCGCAAGCTTATAGGCTTCTGAGGTCTTAGTATGCACAGGTACCCCTAAAGCCAGTTTCACAGCTTTACTGTCAATTATTCGCAGCTTCTTTAGGAACGTCGGCGGAGCAGAAAAGAAAATTTCTTGACCGTACGTCAATCTTGATCTTACGAGAGATGTCGCTAAATGTAAAAGAATTTTGGAGTCTTGTCCCCAAGGAGAGTGACTTACAATTTTTAAGAAATTTAAACTTTTAACTACTTTAGTCACCATTGAATCAATGTGTTTCTTCCAGTTTAGTTTTGAAGTAAATAGGATCCCAAGAAATTTGATTTCCGACTTGAAAAGTATTTCACGTCCTCCTAAAAAAAACGTGGTAGTTTGCTGGGATTATAACCATTATTAAAGAGGATCAAATGTGTTTTTTCTACAGAAAACTCAAAACCATTAGATTGCATATAGCTACTCAGTCTATCGAGTTCACCCTGAAAATGTTTCTGTACATAATTTATGTAATGTAGGCTTGTCCTTTTCCTCAAGGATGTCTGAATCCATATAGCAATATCATCAGCATATTGAGTCAGCTTGGTAGATGATGAAAAACATGTATGTAAATCATAAAGCATAATGTTGAACAACAATGGAGAAATAATGGAACCCTGCGGGATTCCCATGTTTATAGGCCTAGAGGTTGATAAAGTTACTCCCACTTTTGCCACTATATATCTCCCACTTAAAAAGGATTTAACATAGTCATAAACATGACCCGACAGACCAATTTGTTTCAGCTTAAGTAACAGTCTGCTATGCCATACTCGGTCATAAGCTTTTTTTTCAGCCTGACATTTTTTTTATTTTATGCATTTTCAAAAAGGCCTCTTTCCGAGTAATTCTGATGCAACATTTTGACTCCATTTCAAACAGCAGTTTCGACTGAGGTCTTTTGAATCCAGTGTTATAAAGTTACATTTCGCACCCTCCTGCACCGAATACACAGTCTTAAAAGCAATAGTTGCATCTAATGACGTATCAAGTTTTATTTCTATGCTGAAACGTTTAACATAACATGACTTTTATCACTTCTTTTTATCAGTCGTGTGCGTTTTATAGTTTGGCCACCAACTGAAATTTTCTTGTTAAATACAGCAGGTTTAGCTAGCAACTAAGGACTACATTTGGTTGTACATTATTCAGAACAGCTGTAAAATTATGTAACCAAAACTTCTTCACATTCTTTGGTGTCATAAAATCTGTACCATGAAAGTTTAACGTCTCTTAGGAAAGGATATCTAATGATGTAAATGTTCTTCAAATTGTGATTTGATTTCCATGTTTTAACTATGTCAGTTTTAGAGATAAGATATGCATTTTTAAAGTTTGCTATTCTAAGCCCTTCGTCATTCCTTGTTGCTATTTTTCTGCTTATCTTGAGACGTTATTCTACACAAAACGCTAGCACGTTTTTTGTTTCACAATCACTTCGTCGGATGGGTTTGGCAAAAGTAACCAGAAACATATTACTTTTGGTAGTATTTGGGATTTTAAAGGGCATTTCTTCCTCGATGTGTGATACTTCTTTATGACCAACTTTGAAATGATACTTGGACTTCAGATAAGTATTAGAATAATGTTTCAACTCACATTATACTGTCGTTGGTGAACCAGATATTCAGTCTTTTAATTTCTTTAGGATTTCATGCCCGAGAATTAAAAAAAAAGACTATCCAAGAGTAAAAAGAAAAAAAGCCCATCCGTTTATTTGTTCATTCTTTTATTTTCTTTATTTCATGATATATATGCTTAATGGTTCCCAGATATGAAGAGATATCCAAAAACAAAGAAGTAGAAAACCAACAACCTAGATTACCAAAATGCTATAAATTACAACGACAGATGTTTCAAATCTTACTCAAGTATCAAAATATAGAAACGTCATTTAGGACACAACCTAACGACACATCAGAATCATCAGGCCAGCGGATGCACAGAAAAAAAAATCAATAAAGAAAACAAACAAACAAACAAACAGGTTCAGTAGAGTAACAGACAGACCCAGACACTTACATATCCGAACATGGAGTCATCAGTGTCGGCACTGCCATTCGGTATATCGAAATTAACAGGCCAGCGGATGTTGGCTTTTGCTTTCTTCATCTCGTCATAGGGCTCGTAGTCTGACTGGTTGCTGATGAGGCAAGGATCCTGTTACAGACATTAGAAAAATGTGTGCGTGGGTCACGACAATATTCTCTCTCTCTCTCTCTCTCTCTCTCTCTCTCTATATATATATATATATATATATATATATATATATTTTTTTTTTTTTTTTTTTTTTTTTGTATGTATGTATTTTAGATACTGAGAATTTTATGACAGAAATTCAATTCGTTCATTCTGTAAAAGATTCGATGACAGCTATTGCATTCGTCCATTATGTAATGAATATAAGGAAGAGGAATTGCATTTTGTCCTGTCCACTTCGACAAGCGATATAACACACACACACACACACACACACACACACACACACAATTACCCGTCAAAACGTTTCCGACATCCGTAGGTTTTCTTTAATGACGTAAGTGGATGACTACGGTTAGAGAAAGATGTTCAGAATTCGAAAATTTCCTTATGTATGACACATTGAAATTTATAGAAAATGCAGTGTCTAAACAGTATGATTCGAACTTCAAATCAGTTCGTTTGACATGTCCGTTGACACGTACGGAAAATATTCTGTAATGGGCTGTGTGTCCATGCACCTTCCTCCATGACGGGCCATGACCTACTAATGAATAAATGATCCTATCTTCCGATCCAGTGTTCACCAGAGATCAGTGTTCGAGGACCTGTTTCGGCACAGTGTTGTGCACTTGGGAAAGGCGCAATAGGCGAGTGGTTTAAGCGCTGGACTTTCAATCTGAGGGTCCGGGGTTCGAATCACGGTAACGGCGCCTGGTGGGTAAAGGGTGGAGATTTTTCCGATCTCCCAGGTCAACATATTATGTGCAGACCTGCTAGTGCCTGAACCCCCTTTGTGTGTATATGCACGAAGAAGATCAAATGCGCACGTTAAAGATCCTGTAACCCATTTCAGAGTTCGGTGGATTGTGGAGACACGAAAAAACCCAGCATGCATGAACCACGACAGAGTCATCGGCAAGTCGATGTTAAAACGATGTGGGTCGTGTAACGGAAAGAAGAAGAAGAAGAAGAAGACACTTTACTTTCGATTTCCGCCATTGCCATCCCACCCAGGTGAGCACTGACTTCGGTTGGGGAAGGTTAAAACGTCGGAAGATTGGTCTTTGCCTTACTGATATGAATTCAATCTCCCGACGACCGTAGAAGAAAATAGGCCCTTTAACCTTTTAACCTTTAGTATGCCAACAAAACCTTCGTTTTCGAGTCCGTTTATATTCTTCAGGATGTCATATAGCAACAACGGTAAAAACCTTGATATAGAAAAAAAAGTGTCGTCAACTACAGATTGGCATAAAATTAACCCCTCCAAAGTCATGATAAACGGTAAACATGGCTTGTGTGTCAATACATTGCTTACCAATGAATATTTGAACCGCATTCGCATCCTCTTACTCTCCTCCTCTCTTTCTCTTTCCTTCTCTCTCTTTGTCTCTCACATATATCCATACTGAAACACACACACACACACACACACACACACACACACACACACACACACACACACATGATGGACGAACAACAACAACAGCACATCAAAACAAATCAAACGCTCACCAGAATGATGATGGTCCTCATGCCGCCCTCTCTCAGGGTGTCGAAATACTCACTGAGGCCTCCGAAATTCACCGGGTCTATAGTGAAGATTTTCCTCTCGTCCATGTGGTCGATGTCAGCATACTGAACATCCTGTCAGACGCACGCGCACGCGCGCGCGTGCACACACACACACACACACACACACACACACACACACACACACACACACACACGCACACACATCATAATGATGATGACAAATAAAATGACGATACTACTACCTACTTCTACTATCAACAAAAATTAAAAAAAACAAGATGTACAGCGGCAACAGCAGCAGCAGCAACAACAACAACAAAAAACACATCAAAAACACTACTACTACTTCTACTACTACTACTACAAAGAAGAATAAGAAGAAGAATGTTTTGAATATTGTAATGTTCCATATATGTGTGAAAATACTTTTTAATTGTAATCCTGAAATATAATCTGTTGAGACAATAGAACCTTAATGGAAAAGGAAAAAAAATATGCCAAAGCAAATCAATAACATCAACCACTGGAATCTCACCAGCAAATGCTGGTGGCCCAGTCTTCACATGTCACAAACACGCACGAGCTCGACCAAGTCCTCAACTTCTTATGACGTTACGTGAAATACCTCCACTAAAGTGGTTACGTTCTCACTCCAAGATTACTTGTTTGTTTTTCTTTTCTCTTACCAGGATTCGTAATAGTTGTTGACAGCTGACATTTATGTCAAATAACATTAATGTCCTTAAATTTATCTTGGATTCCCGGTGGCATCTTCACGCTCCATTGGTTTTCCAATGGAACATTCCAACCGCACCGGGGATTACCATACCAAATACGCTAACCTCTTCAACGTTTATGAAAGGAAATGTCCTAAATTTGTACAAATGTTTATCACAAGAATGTCGTACCCTCATAACCAGCCCCTAAATGCAATAACATAACACATCCGTTTTTCAATGGAACGTTACCCCCGAAAACGGAGTATGGCTGTCTACATGGTGGGGTTAAAAACGGTCGCACACGTAAAAGCCCCACACGTGTACATTCGAGTGAATGTGAGAGTTGCAGCCCACGGACGAAGAAGAGGAAGAAGAATGAAACTTTGTAGCTCCGTCACAGATTACCAAACAAATGCACTAACTCCTTCAAATTTTATATAAGGAAATATCCATCACAGCCTTTCAGGATAACATCACAACTTCATTATCTTTACAAAATCCAACCTTAACCTCACCATGGTTTTACCCACAGAACATTTGACATAGTTCCTCCAATGTCACCAAACGGAGTGTTGGAGCTTTCAGTTTCAATTTCTCAAGGACTCATAGTGTTCGGACAAATCCATAAACGCTACATCACATCGTCTGGGCAGATGCCTGACCAGCAACATTAAGTAACGCGCTAGTCAGGCCGTGAATACATTCATAGTACATTTGTGTACCAATCAGAGTGGAATTTCTTCTACTGTATTTTCTTGTCGTGGGACACAAGGGGCGATGTGCGTGCTGCACACGGGACCTCGCTTTATCGTCTCATCTGAATGACTAGAAGCTCAGTCATATTTTCCAGTCGCACTTCGGGGGAAAAAAAGGGTGAGACCGGGATTCACGGACATTGTATTGGCAGACAAATGTCTTAACCATCCTCCCCACACATAACTTCCAGACCAACAATAAACTCATTACAGTCTACAGTAAAGGCATCTTTTCATGATGAAAGTTCACCCAAAACTTATAACTATACCCTGGCATCATAGTCTTCTGCGGGAATAACCAAAATTCCATCACATGCTAATAAAAGAATATCCATACTCTTATCACAGTTAACCAATTTAATATGCAAACTCAACCTACATGATTTTAACATCGTAGCTTATCAAAATATTAACGGAAGCCCAACAGAGTCAACTCACCAGAGGAATGTTGTACTTCAAGGTGTTGTTCACAGCTCTCTGGAGATTGGCCAGACTGTTGTAACCATAGCGACACAGCTGGAAGCCCAGCGCCCAGTAGGGAGGCATCATGGGTCGTCCGATCAGCTGTCGACAGTGGGGTGGTGAGGTAGAGATGTATGTTTGGTGATTGTCGTGGGAAGGTATGGTATAGGTATACGTCAGTTGATTGTTGTTGGATGGTGGTGTGCTTGGCGACGATAGTGGGATGCTGAAGTATTACCACGTTTGGTGACTGCTGTGGTTGTGATTGTTGTGAAATGGTGAGACGTATATACGTTTGGTGATTGTTGTGGGATGGTGAAAAAGAATTAATAAATCATAGTTGGTGGTTATTGTGGGACGACAAGGCATACACTGTATACGTTTGGTGACTGTTGTGAAATGGTGAGACATATATACGTTTGGAGGTTGTTATGCGATGGTGACATACATATACGCTTGGTGATTTTTATGTGATGTTTATGTATGCACACATTTGGTGACTACTGTGGGATGATGAGGCATTCGTAATTTCGTTGATTGCTGTGGAATGGTGAGGTACACACACGACAGGTGATTGTTGTGGGATGGTGCCGGTACCTGGGTGTACTGCTGTGTGTGTGTGTGTGTGTGTGTGTGTGTGTGTGTGTGTGTGTGTGTGTGTGTGTGCGTGCGTGTGTGTGTGTGTGTGTGTGTGTGTGTGTGTGTGTGTGCGTGTGTGTGTGTGTGTGTGTGTGTGTGCATGTGTGTGTGTGCGCGTGTGTGTGTGTGTGTGTGTGTGTGTGTGTGTGTGTGTGTGTGTGTGTGTGTGTGTGTGTGTGTGCCTCTGTGTGCTAGTCTCACGAAACAAGTGCCCCGCAGTCATGGCGGTGCCGGTACCTGGGTGTACTGCTGCACGACGTTCTCAGGGCTGGGTCCCATGAAGAGGAACAAGTCCAGCACACCTCCGATCGTTCTCCACGTCAGCATGGGGCCGGGGCTGAACTCGTATTCTGCCATTTAAAATGAGTGGAGGAAATGAATGCTGTAAGGAAAAAAAAGGAAGAAGACAGTATACGGAAAGGAAATTAATGGCGTAACTTGACAGTTTAACACTCCAACTGGAAACGAGAAATGCTCTTTATCGACCAGCACCTATCAATTTTAGGTGAAGCGAATTGCTCTCTAAAGACCAAGCCTTTCGTTTTTGGTGACGCGAAATGCTCTATCAACCAACGACTTTTTTGTGACACGAAATGTTCTGTCAACCAACGCCAATCATTTTCTGGTGACGCGAAATGCTCTCTTCTGAACAGCGCCTTCGGAACGGGATTTGCTCTCTGTCGGCCAAAGTTATTCGTTTTTGGTGACGAGAAATGCTCTATCAACCAACGACTATTATGTTTTGGTGAAATAAAATGTTGTATATCTACCAACGCCTACCGTTTCTTTAGTGACGTCAAATGGCCTTTTTCCACCAACGCCTATTATTTTATTTCATTTTATTATTTGTGTGCGTGAGTGAGTGAGTGAGTGAGTGAGTGAGAGTGCGTGTGTGTGTGTGTGTGTGTGTGTGTGTGTGAGTGTGTGTGTGTGTGTGTGTGTGTGTGTGTGTGTGTGTGTGTGTGTGTGTGTGTGTGTGTGTGTGTGACAGAAAAATGTTCTCTATAGAACAACGTGACGCGAAAATCATTTTATCCACCAAGTCCATTATTTTTTGGTGAGAGCAAAAATGTAAAAATGTAATGCTTTCTGTCAACCAACGCCCATCAGTTGTTGTTTTTTTTTAGAAGACGTGAAATGGTCTCTATTGAGAAACAACTACGACTGGTTGTTGTTGTTGACGCGAAATGCTCTCTAACAACCTATCATATTCCTGTGATGTATAAGGCTTACCATCGAATAAGTCCTGTCCTTTTTGTGACGGTAAGTGCTCTCTATCGGATCAATGCCCACAGTTTGTTATACCAATTAAAGTCACTGTCATCGGCCTCCACTGACCTTGTGCGTTGCTGTTGAGAAGGAAGACGCCATGAGTGTTTCCTTTGTCGTCCTCCACACAGGTGTAGAAGGGGTGCACCCCGTACAGGTTGTTGTTGCCCTGAAGATACACACACACACACACACACACACACACACACCATGCGATAGCACACACTCACGGACACACACACGTGCGTGAAAACACACACACGGACACACAAACACACAAAAACAAACACACACGAGCGAGAGCGCACGCGTACATACATACACGCACACACACTCCCGAAAGCACACGCACACATATACACGCAGGGAGACACACACATACGTGCGTACGCGCGAACACACATACAAACACACACATGCATGCACACGCACACACGTACTCCCACAGACACACACACCATTAAATGTTGCTCAAGCAGACTGAGCCGATTGCCGCTTTGAGCCAGCAGTTAGTTTTCACAGAGATTAAAAAAAATTGATACTCATTGACATTACAAATAAAACCTTCCTTTGAAATGCAGAAGAAAGAAATCTCCTGTTTGTTTTTCTACATCCTTTGGACAGCCGCACACAGGAAAAAAGGAACAGCAGAATGAAACGTTCATGCCCAAATTAGCATTCAATTCTTCTTTTTCCCTTTTTACTTTTGTGTTTTTAGGCTATTGAACTCAGACGTTCAGCCATATCAGCTGGAGGTGTTTTTTTGGTTTTTTGTATTATCGTTTATTTTATTTCATTGTTTTGTGTGTGTGTGTGTGTGTGTGTGTGTGTTTGTTTGTTTTATTTTTGTTGTTATTGCTGTTGTAAATGACCGTTTTCACTGTGTCATGCAGGCAGCCAGACTCCATTTTCGGGGATAGCGTTTGATTCAAGACTAGTAGAATCTATTGGTCTGGAGCATGCCTAGCAGAACACAAGGACCAAACTATATATATATATATATATATATATATATATATATACACACACATACATATATATGCATACATACATATAGACACATACATAAGTGTGTATGTGTGCGTGTATGTGTGTTTAAAAAATCGTTTTTTTGTGACACAAACGAAACCACATATTTCAACCAAATCATAAAACTAAGAGACTATACACATCACCAATATAAAATACAAAAATGTCAGTTCAAAATCTCCAAATCAATGCCTCCAAATTCTCGTACAAAGTCAAACGTAATACTTTTTTTCAACTTCTCCGAACCCTCCACAAGACTTGGGTGGTGGTGTGGATGCAAGTCCTTTGGATGAAACGATAAACCCAAGTCTTGTGTGCAGTAATTACTTACCGCACGAAAAAGAACCCCCAGCAACACACACACACACACACACACACACACACGTGCGCGCGCGCACGAACGCATAGACACACACACATGCACACAGGGGCGCGCGTGCGCACACACACACACACACACACACACACACACATAAACTCAAAGAAAGAAAGGAAAAAAACCCAGTGCGGTGCTGCACAATGGCGAAGCACTCTCCACAGGAACAGGAGCCGAAAGTTCACACAGAGAAATCTGTTGTGACAATACAATACAATACAATACAATGCAATACAATACAATGCAATGCAATGCAAAACAATACAGCACAATACAATGCGATACGACACGATAAGATACAATACAAAAAAACACAATGCAACACTACACATTACAACAGGACACAAACACAACACTGCACAATACGATACAGTACAATACAATTTCTTTTCAACCTGTTACCTAACGCTCTGTGACACTGTCAACATTATTTGTGTTTGCATTTGTATTTGTATTTTTTTTTATCACAGCAGATTTCGCTGTGTGAAATTCGGGCTGTTCTCCCCAGGGAGAGCGCGTCGCTACACTACAGCGCCACCCATTTTTTCGTATTTTTTCCCGCGTGCAGTTTTATTTGTTTTTCCTATCGAAGTGGATTCTTCTACAGAATTTTGCCAGAAACAACCCCTTTGTTGCCGTGGGTTCTTTAACGTGCGCTAAGTGCATGCTGCACACGGGACCTCGGTTTATCGTCTCATCCGAATGACTAAGCGTCCAGACCACCACTCAAGGTCTAGTGGAGGGGGAGAAAATATCTGCGGCTGAGCCGTGATTCGAACCAGCGCGCTCAGATTCTCTCGCTTCCTAGGCGGACGCGTTACCTCTGGGCCATCATTCCACACGGCAACTGGCATGACGGGCATGATGATCAAGACTCAAACTCCTCCCTCCACAATCCCAAACTCACCCCCGGGGGCTGATCACGGGCAAACGCGGGCCAGGCATTGGGGGAGTTGAACTGACGTCGGAAGGTAGGACGGGAGTGCTCTCCCATGCCGTACACGTTGGCAGACGGCAGTTTGCTGCTCAGCTGCAGGAACTGCTCCGACAGCACCAGTCCTCCGACACCAGTGTCAAATCTGGACAGTTGGGAACAGCGGGTGGGGAACAGTGGTTAAAACACCCCGATTCCTTACACCAGTGTGATACTCAAGCACATGTATGTCAGAAACATACTTTGCAATTCATGAGAAGAAACATTCAAAGTTGGATATCTAAAGAACACTAATTTCGTAAAAGCTGTGTTATCAAGACTTTCTTTTGAAACAGAAAGCGGATGTTTTAACAATCTAACGTTTCTTTGTTGTTGTTTTTTTCCTCAACACTGGAAACAACAGCTTTTGTTTCGTTAAAGAGTAAGAAGTAGCAGACGAAGAAGAAGAAGCAGATAAGAAGAAGAAGAACAACAACAAGAACAACAACAAAAACAAAAAGGAGAAGAAGGAGAAGAAACATCTAAGCAGATATTAATTCTTCAACAAACTGAGACTTGAAACATGTACCCACTTCCAGAACCCACCCCAACCCCACCCCTTATTTTCACTAACAACCTATATACACACACTCTATCCACAACCTCAATATTCATTTCCCCACTTTACATGAGGTTGTAAAGAATTTCCACTCTGTTTCTTCTTGTCTTTTTTCATACTATGAACATCAAGCATCATCCACATATACTCTACAGCCACTTCACACATTACATGATGGTGCCGGTGGATTTCCGGATGATGACGAACGACAACTTGGAGCGGTCAGTGATCCGGAATTCGTACAGTCTGGTGGTGCTGTTCCCTGAACGTTCAGGCAGATCCAGGGGCAGGGGAACTCTATAGCGCGGTGGTGAGGCAAATACATCGTCAAACTGGAAAAAGGAAAGAAAAATAAAAGAATTGTATTAGTGTGAAAATGTGACCTCCACACTGCGAGGGCACACCTTGACGCACATGTGAGAACGAGATAGAATTTAAAAAAAAAGAAAAAAGAAATGCCACAGAAGCGGTTGAGGGGAGGGGCGGGGGGGGGGGAACAATGAGAGGGTGGTGGAGAAGGGAAAAAAAAGCAAAACGATAAAAAGAAAATAAGACAGAATGACAATTATATATCGTTGGGTTTTATCGGTTATCAGACGTACTTGACTTCAATGTTTCCGGGAGATAGAATTACGAGAACAAAATGTGCATGACCACAGCATAATATACTGAACTGGTGAAACGTATTGACTATCCAACTTGAGTTGCAAAGAGAAGGAGTGGGAGAGAAAGAACGAGAGACAGACAGACAGACAGACTGACAGACAGAAAATTGAACACTGAACACTGAAATGTTTAAGTCACTCAGTACGGCCAGTCCTCTCTTCTCCTCTACACAGACCCCTCGGATGTCCAGTGGGTGTCTGAATGACCCAACCTTTGGCTTCCGTCGTCAGATTTGTGGTATTCTTTGTCAACATTCACTTCTTCAGTATAAGAGCCTTCCGCTTGCAATATTTTGATGATGGTAATTGGGATGAAACGCTGTTAACGTCGTCTCTTTCGCCGTTCGTATGGAAAGAGTTAATGTCATCAGCTGTAAAGCTCTGGTGACATAGTAGGAAGTGATCAGAACAAAATGGTGCAATACAGATAACGTGGAACAGAAGGAAAAACAGAAAACAAAGTACATATAAATCATATTATAAATATTTACGCATGTAACAACACACACCGTATCGATACAAACACATACTAAAGTACACAGAAATCATGAAGTAATTATTTATGCCTGAACATCAAAACCCATCATATCAACACGAACACATCATACAATTGCACCATCGAATTTGACCATCCAAATGTAGCCCCTCCTTTTTATCTATGCTTTTTTTCCTCATACAAACGATAGTAATTATTGATTGATTAATGAGTATTTGGAACGATGATGGACGTTTTCCGTATATTTATTGCCTCAGATACACATCTGTCATCAGTATGCAGAACAAATCTTTTCTCTGCGTCTGCAGTTAAATATGACATGATCTTCATGATAAAGAGAAAGAGGGAGAGAGAGAGAGAGAGAGAGAGAGAGAGAGAGAGAGAGAGAGAGAGAGAGAGAGAGAGGGAGAGAGAGAGAGAGAGAGAGAGAGTGTGTATGTATGTGTGTGTGTGTGTGTGTGTGTGTGTGTGTGTGTGTGTGTGTGTGTGTGTGTGTTATGTTTCTTTATTTTCTTCAGTGATTTGTATTTTCTATAAAACCATGTTAAACTACATTGGCACCCCCACTCCCAGAACAAAAGGAGAAAACCAGCAACCAAATCCGCCTTTATGGAAACGGTGGCATTCCCAAACAAAATCCCATCAAAAAAACACACCCACTCCCCACCTCTTTGCTGTCCCTTCTTCCCAACCACAATGCAACAGATTCTTCAACAATGAAGTTGTCTGCTTACCATAAAGGAAGAGAAGAAGAAGAAGGAGGAGGAGGAGGAAGAGCAGGACCAGGAGCAAAAGAATGAAGAGGAAGAGGAGAAGAAGAATGAGGGCAAAAAAGGAGGAGGTGGTGGAGGAAAAGGAGAAGGAGGAGCAGCAGTAGCAGAAGGAGAAGAAGGAGGAGGAGGTAGTGGAGAAAGAGAAGAAGAAGGAGGAGGAGGTGGAGAAAGAAGAAGAAAGAGAAGAAGACGATGAAGAAGAAGAAGGAGAAGAAGAAAAAGGAGAAGGAGGAGGAGGAGCAGCAGCAGCAGAAGAAGAAGAACAACAACAACAAGCAACAGCAACAGCATCACCAACACCAACAGCGGCACCAACCCAACCCCCAAGGCTTCAGACGCAAAACGACAGCAGCTAGCCATCCAGTGACTGACTGACTCACTCACCGTAAGCCTGACCAGTTGGTCAGACAGCATGTAGACTTCCAGGACGGGTCGGATGAAGTCCATGCGGAACGGAGACGTGCCCTTGACCTCCAGGTGCAGCCTGGTCCCCCAGGGCATCTCCTCCTCACGGCTCACACTGTACTGCACGCCGCGCTCCGAAGAGTAGTAACAGGGGATACCTTGGAAAGGGATCAGTGTTGACCCACTCTTTACCTCTCTCCCCCAAACCACAGTTCTGTGTGTCTGCCGTGACCATGACTATGTATCTCCCGTCTAAAACAGTCCCTATGTATCTGCCGTGACCTTGACAAGAATAAATAACCGATTTCTGGCACTTGATAAGAGCACAGAATCGAGGAGAGGGAATAAGTGTAGGGACGGACAGCCACACACACACACACACACACACACACACACACACACACACACGCACACGTACAAAGAGATTACACAAACACGCACGCACGCAAACATACAAAGCAATCTGATTAAACGTCGACACACCTTGACGCACATGTGTGAACGAGATTTAAAAAAAAAATAATGCCAAGGAAGCAGAGGGGGGCGGGGGTGGGGGAAGGGGGATGGAGGAGGGGGGATGGGCAATGAGAGTGTGGTGGAGAAGGAAAAATAACAACAAGAAGATAAAAGAAAATGAAACAGAATGACAATCATAATCATATCGTTGGGTTTTATCGGTTATCAGACGTACTTGACTTCAATGTTTCCGGGAGAGAGTATTACGAGAACAAAATGCGCATGACCACAGCATAATATACTGAACCGGTAAAACTTATTGACTATCCATATCTAAAACAGCCCCAATATATCTGCTGTGACCATGACTATATACCTCATATCTAAGATAGTTCCTATGTATCCGCAGTAACCATGACTATATACCTCCTATCTAAGACAGTCCCTGGGTATCTGCTGTGACCATGACTGTGTACCTCCTGTCTAAAGTCCCTGTGTTTTTTGCCGTGACCATAACTATGACTACGTCACGGCGCTTGGTGGGTTAAGGTGGAGATATTTTTGTTTCGATCTGGCAGGTCAACATATGTGCAGACCTGCCAGTGTCTGAACCACCTTCGTGTCTATATGCAAGCAGAAGATCAAATACACACGTTAAAGATTCCGTAATCCATGTCAATGCTCGATTGATTATTGAAGCAAGAACCATACCCAGCATGGACGCCAACGAAAACGGAATATGACTGGTCTAAATAGCGGAGGTAAAAACGGTCATACACGAAAAAGTCCGAATTATACACATAGAAATGTGTTGTGACAAAACGTAACACAGCACAGCACAACACAACACAACACAACACAGTACAACACACCACCCACTCACTAACTCACCCAAAGACCTGCCAGCGGCCGCCTCCTCATCACATTCGCAGCCCCTGGCCTCACACACAATGCAACACTGTACAGTACAATACAACAATACAAAGTAATACGATACAATACCGCACAACACAACGCACCACCCACCAACTCACTCACCCAAAGCCCTGCCAGCGGCCGCCTCCTCATCAAAGTCATAGCCCCTGGCTTCACACACAATGTGATCCAATACAATACAAAACAATACGATACAATCCAACACAACAACATACAACACAACACAACGCAACACAACGCACCACCCACTCACTCACCAACTCACCCAAGTCATTATCAGCGGCCGCCTCCTCATCAAACTCACAGCCCCTGGCCTCACACGCCTCACGGGTCAGGGTCACGGCAGGGCTGCTCCTCTCCGGGTAGCAATCCACCCGCCCGCTCCGGTCCACCTTCTGCATTTGTGCATGGACACCTGATTAAGGGAACGAATCCCCAAGCCCCCCCCCCCCCCCTCTCTCTCCCTCTCTCTCTCTCACCGCCATGCGATTCATGTTGCCACTGTTTCATTGATTCGTTGATGGAATCGTATGTGAATCGATTGCGAAGATAGTTAAATTGACAAACATTACTCCCTCTCTCTCTCTCCGACTACGAAATCGGGTCGATGGCCTCCGGTTACTTAAATATGAACCTCATCAGTCGACCACGAAGATTGTGCGTATACATACGGTTAGATATTGTTTTGTATTCCTTATGAAGAGCAGAATAAGGTTGTGAAATGCGTGAATGTGAAGGAGGGAGGGAGGGAAGGAGGGGGTAGGGGGGAGGAAGCATATTTTCCACTTGGTGATATGTTGCTTAAGTCATTAAACCATATGAATCTTGAATCTCTGTGGATGTACACGTAATTATGGCAACAATCATCTCTCTGTGAATGTAAGTGAACAGATAATCATGGGGACAATCCTCTCTCTCTCTCTCTCTGAATGTGAATGTACACATGTGGGAAAAATCCTTCTCTTTCTTATTGTGAATGTATACATAATTATGGGAATAACCATCTGATTGTGAATGTATACATAATTATGGGAACAACCATCTCTCCGTGAATACACACTTAATCGTGGGGACATTCCTTTCTCTCTCTGAATGTGAATATGCACATGTATATATATTTATTTATTATGATTCTTCACTTCTCATCTTCTCTTAATATTCTCTTTTTTCTGTTCTCTTTGTTTTGCTTTGTTTATGTTCGGAAGCTTGATGCAAACCAAAAAAACACACAAAATAATACAAGGAAAACAAACAAACAAAAAACAAAAACACAAAACAAAGAAAAAAAAAGAACAAAAGGGGCATGTATGCTTTATCTACTAACCTCAGAATATAAAATTACTCATTCATTCATTCACTCATTCACCTCCATGGCGTCGTCGTCGTCCGATTTCTCCCGCGAGCTGAAGTAGGCGATGGGGGTGATGAAGCACGCGAGAACGACGATGCCAACGATGATGATGATGGCCATTCTCTTGCGACTGAGCGCCATGGCTGGGCTGGTCACGGCAGCTGACGACCAGAACGTATTACTGTATTTGTGTCTAAGGATTATGGACTCATAATTTATATTTTCTGGATGCAATGCACTGAGCCTGCGTGCGTGCAAGTAGGGAGAGAGAGGGGAAAGACAGAGAGAGAGGGGAGAGAAAGGGGCAGAGAGCGAGAGAGAGAGCGGGAGAGGTGACAAGAGAGAGGTGGGGAGATAGGGTTGGGGGGAGAGAAAGGGGAGGAGAGTTAAGAGAGAGAGAGAGGCGGGGCGGAAAGGGAGAGAGAGAGAGACAGAGAGGGATGGAGAGAAAGGGGAAGAGAGGAAGAGAGAGAGGGAGAGAGAGAGAGAGAGAGCGGGAGGGGGAAGAGAGATAGAGTTGTAGAGAGAGAGGGAGAGAGAGAAGGGGTGATGGGCGGACACATCGAGAGAGAGAGAGAGAGTGAGAGGGAGAGAGAGAGAGAGAGAACACTGAACTGTTTTATGTCATTAGCTGTAAAGCTCTACTGACATAGTAGGTTTGGACAGTACACAGAGAAAACAAAGCACATATAAATCATATAATAAACATGTAACATCGACACACATCATATCAATGCAAATACATACTAAAGAACATATAGATCCTGAAATAATTATCTATGCCTAAACATCAAAACCCATCATATCAATACGAACACATCATGTCATTACAATGTCGAGATTGACCATCCGAATGCAGCCCTCCCTTTTTATCTATGCTTTTTTTCTTCATAAAACCTATACTAATTTGTAATTGACTCATGAGTATTTGGACCGATGATGGACGTTTTCCGTATATGTATTGCCTCAGATACATTATTTTTGCAAGTGAAAGTATAATTATCTTCATTTTCTGTCATCAATATGCCGAAGAAATCTTTTCTCTGCGCTGGAGCTGTACAGAAAAGGGTACATTTTTTTTCGCAATTCATCGTATCTTTTGCAGTTAAATATGAAATGATTTTCATCTTCTGGGCTTTCGCCACACAATTGGCAAAGAAAAGTTGCTACGTCTGAATCGAACCATCTTCTGTTGTCATTCAGTCAAAGTGCTCTCAATCTGTGCTTCGTAAAGTTAAAGCAGATTTTATGCCATCTATTTGTTACGATCTTAATATACTTCTCTGAAAAATTGATTCGCTATTTCTGCGTGCCAGTTTTGTTTGTAACATCTATAAGTCTATCTTAAATTCCGATAAAAAGCTGCTCTCGTGCCCTGCTCCTTGGCACAACCAAACAAGACCGAATCCATGTTCCGTTAGTGTTTTCTTGATGTGGAATACCCAGTTCTGTTTGCCCTTCCCCTCTTGCAGCAGCAGCATCTCGTATGCTTGTCTACACAATCTTGATGTTGGCAGTCTTGTTAGTTTGAGCCAATATTTTATGCATTTTACAACTAATCTAATATGCAATGGGTACCTGCCGGTTTCGCCATACATTAAAGTGTTTGATGAGTGTAATGGGACACCAAGAAAGCGCTTCACTGCAAATGTCCTTTTCCATTTGATTATTTGTCATAAGTATTCATATTTCTGCTCCACAGTTGAAGGCTGGTTCAATTTGCATGTCAAAAAGTTTCCAGAAAAGCTGTGCACCAGTCGACCGCAGTCTCCTGAGTGATTTTATAATTTGGATTACACCTTGTTTTCCCCTTTTCTATTTCCTTCATCCCACGCAGAGGTCAAACTCAATTTTGTTATGAATAACATACCTATATATTTATATGTAATGGTTACATTTCCCCCTATCACCACAGCACCATTTTACATCAGTCGAAAGATGACGTCCATCGCGAAAACTATAATATTGGGCTTTGCATACAACCTTGTTTAACCCCTCGTGGACACAGAAAAAAGGCTGAATAAATACTTTTGTCACGAAAACATACAAGTACAGAATCGTAGATGTTTTTACTGCCATGTAAAACTTTCCATGTACCCCGCTTTTTCTTAGAGTACTCCACAGGATGTTTCTGTTCACAGAATCAAATGCTTTTTTGAAGTCTACGAATGCTACGTATAGCTTAGTCTTATGTAAAAGATGCTGTTGGACTAAAGCGTATAAAGTAAATATATGGTCGACAGTACTTTTACCTGTTCTAAAACCTGTTCCTCTATGTTTCTTTCTTCTGATTCTGTCCATTTTTGTTTAATCTACGATTTGAGAGAGAGAGAGAGAGAGAGCAACAACTGAACACCCTATACCAACCAATCCACACTTAGCAGAAAAGCACTCCAAATTTTTAATGATTCCACTCATCAACTTAACTCTGTCTTTCAGAAACTCCTTTCTGGTAGACGATGTAAAATCCCCCTTGCAAAGAAGGATGTGTACAAAAAAATCATTTGCCCCCTCTGCTGTTGCTGTGATAAATGATTCGCTCAAATAATGCTTTTATTCAATTGTCTGTGATTTGTTTATTGCTATGATGACAGTTGTCTTTCTTCCCTATATGTATGCATGCATGCGTGTAAAGAAAGAAGTGAGGGGAGGGGGTGAGGGGAGAAGTGTGTGGGTGCGCGCGCGCGCGCGCGCGTTTGTGTGTGTGTGTGTGTGTGTGTGTGTGTGCGCGCGCGCGTGCTCAGTGTTATTGTTTTGCCGTAGAGGGGCGTGAAAGGGGTTTTACATGCTTTTTGTCTTGGTGGCGGTGTCCTTCAACTGTTTTCATGTTCTTAAATGTTATAATTATCTTACTGAATATTTTCCTTTTATATCATTGAATGTTTCACTTTATCTTAAAATGTAATTTTTGTTTACTTACCTAAATGTATTCTTTTAACATGATAGTTCATATATACGCTGTGATCAAGGAAGAGTGTGCCAGTTGCTCATTCGTTTTTCGGTTTTATCTGATGAGCATTTGTCTTTTTAAATGTTATTTTTATCTTACTGAATATTCTCCTTTTTATAATGATTGAAACGCACACATACGCGCACGCGCGTGCGCGCGCGCACATCGCTCAACACGCAGGCGCACACACACGTGCGCGCACGCACGGGCACACACGCAACACACACACAGTTGTTACACTCTGAATCATAATGTAATAGTATCTTACCCACATGTTTTTCTTTTTACATAATAATTGATGTGTGCATGGTGATAAGTGAAGTATTTTTTTCCTTTGATTTTTGCTGAGGGGCATTTTATTTTAAGTGAGCCTAAATAAAATTGTCTGTTTTTGGTTGAAGCAGATAATAAAGTATTTTGAATTGAATTGAACTGAATTGAGAGAGAGAGAGAGGGGGGGGGAGAGAGGCTAAATTATACAGAGTACATTCCTGTCTTGAAGACATGAGTATATTGAACCAAAAATTAGACGGATCTTGAATAAGTTTTTGTCTGAGGTCACACAAAGCAGGGCAACATAATGTACAGTTTTTCAAGCTCAGATCCTTTTAACGCACATTAACTTTAAGTCCGTTTAAGGAGAGGACGACAGAAAGAAGAGAGAGACAGACAGACAGACAGACAGAATATGAACGGGATAAAGAATCTGAAACATGCAGGAAAGGAAACAGTTGTGTGTGTGTGTGTGTGTGTGTGTGTGTGTGTGTGTGTGTGTGTGTGTGTGTGTGTGTGTGTGTATGTTTGTGTGTGTACGCGCGCGCGCGTGTGTGTGTATGCGCGCGCGTGTGTATGTGTGTGCGTGTGTGTGTGTGTGCTTGTATGATATATATATATATATATATATTATAAGAGAGAGAGAGAGAGAGAGAGAGAGAGAGAGAGAGGACTGGTTTGGTTCCGTTTTTAGGCCTATTTCCTTGACAAAAGGACTTACACTTCAAAACAACGCATCAAACCAACCCCCCCCTACGGCAGTTTATGCTTTGCACTTTAGTTCCAAGCAGGCGGCATTTACTTATCCGAAGACGAAAAACTGAAATAACGGCGAAACATCTTTAAGCTCTGGTAACTCCAGACCCAAGGAACATAGCGCGCTGTAGAATGGGACCAGCTAGATAATACGCTGCCTGCCACTGACCTGGCCACAGGCCACCTGCTGAGAAGGGGCTTGAGAAGGGAAGGAGAGAGGGAATAGTCAGCTACAGTACTGTTAGTTGTGGCATCCCGGCCATGTGATAGTTCTCACACTCACGCAACGGTGCCAGTGTGGTGTGTCTGCGAATATTTGCATTCACATGAGGGAATCTCTCTCTCTCTCTCCCCCTCTCTCTTTATATATATATATTTTTTTTTTATATTTACACACACACACAAGCAAAACACAACAATACATATGTACACATGTATACATATACATAATTATATACACATACATTTATATATATATACCAGTACATTATATATCAGTATCAGAATAAGTGCATGATCCTGATAAGACAAATTAACTTTGGTGAAGTATGTGATACATCATAAAGATAAAAAGCATGACAGCAAACTAAACCCAATCATACATCCCCTTCCCACTGTTTCACACACACACACACACACACACACACGCACGCACGCACGCGGGCGCGCGCGCACGCACACACACCTTTTATATTTATATCACCCCACGCCCCTCTCGACACACATGACTATATTCATGTTCATTGTGCAAGCTGAAATTCGCCATTTTAATTTTTTTTTAGGGAGGGAGAGGTGAGTGTAATTTTTTTTAACAGGTTCCAAAAAGTGACATGCTGAAATATGGAAAACATGAGTGAAAATGAATGACAAAGCACTAATGCACACACACACACATAGAGAGAGAGAGAGAGATCGAGAGAGGGAGAGAGAGAGTGACAGATACAGAGAGCGAGACAGACAGAGAGACAGACACAGAGAGAGAGAGAGAAGAATGTAATATTCACACATTAACACCCAAAAAAATACATTTGATGTGCTTGTAGCATGCTTTGTATGTGGAATGCTTGTAACATGCATTTGGAATTATCATTATTATACCATTTACTTTATAAAGAAATAATGTTGTGCATGTTGCATGCCACAGACATGAAGTGCTTGTAACATGCACATATTTACACACACACACACACACACACACACACGAACAGGAGGCATATGCACATGAAATGACAATAGACCACACACACACACACACACACACAAAACACATGCATGCATGCATTATTGTACTCAACAAATGGAGCCATTTTATGATGTTGATTATGTAGTTACTCCACTGACATATCACAATGTTAAAAAAACTCACTGACTACTGGCTCTCTGGTAGTCTCAGCACCATACATGTTCCTAACAACTACTTCTGCACATCAAGTATAGACTCCTGAACTCACCTGCTGCTCCAAAAAAAAAAAAAAAAAAAAAAAAAAAAGTTTCATCCACCCAGCGCCTGTGTTCCTTGTGATCTATAACCTGTGTTTAAAGCTTTGTTTTAATCTGCTTTAATTCCACCTTCCTCCTGTTACAACCCAATACCCGTCTACACATTATTTCCAAATGTTATATATGAAAATGTGTTATACTGTAACTTACAATAATAAAAAGCTTAATCTTGGAATATTTTTATATCTGCAAGCATATCATACCATATACAAAACGTTCATAAGGATGTGTATCTTTAGATTAAATAAATTGTTTATTTGCACTCCACCACCACCACCACCTCCAACACGCACGCATACACACACACACACACACACACACACACACACACATGTGCGCGCTCGCACACATGATGTAAAAAAGCAAAAAACAAAAAGTTCATAAGGATGTGTATCTTCAGATTAAAAAAATTGTTTATTTGCACTCTACCACTACCACCACCTCCAACACGCGCACACACACACACACACACACACACACACACACACACACACACACACACACACACATACATACACACACTCACACAAACACAAGTTTTTTGGTGTGTAAATGAATACAATAGAATATAATACATTTTATGACATATCTATTCATTTGAAAGATGTAATGTGGGAAAGGACAAATAAAAACATGTAAACAGCATGTGTGTGTGTGTGTGTGTGCTCTGTGTGTGTGTGCGTGTGTGTGTGTGTGTGTGTGTGTGTGCACGCACGCCCGTTTGTGTGTGTTAGTGTTTCTGAAGATGTGCAAAATATACAAGTTTACATTTTTTTTTGATTTTACAATACAGTCATGTCTTATACACTTTGGGGTGTGTGAAGATAGGCCTTTTACAGTTGTTTGAAAATTCTCTGCACAACTTTGTGAGGAAAAATCAGTCCTTCTAACAGAGGTGACACTAGGGTCAGATGCTCAGTAAGGAGGAATGTGAGCTGTTGCTGTTTGTTCTTCAGTCCCCTGATCCTCTTCAACAAGAAGTTGATTGTGGCATGAGTTTCCTCTCCTCCTTGTTCTCCCAGAAGTGCCAGACCTGTCCCCCATTTTCTGATCCAGGGGACACAGTGATGTTCCAACAGGTGTTGTTTAGGAATTATCTGTATCTGAGGGAACCTCACTCTGAAAAATGACATATGCCATCTGATGGATGTTTCAATACCTTCAATGCCATCTTCAGTCACTGGTCTTTGGTGTGAGATTCGCCTATGTACATCAGAATAGTATGCATTCAACTCAGTGAACTTGGCACACACTATCCTGGCGCTGACAGCTATTTGCAGTGTTTTGTTGTCAGTGACTTCCTCTGTCTTGTCCACAACACTCTGACAGATGTTTGTGTCCACTGGTTCTTTCAGATACTTGTTGCAGTGGTTTCCATTGAAGGCCCTGGAATGGTAAGCTTGTGGGATGATCCTGTTTTCCCTCAGTACAGTGTCCAGATTTGTGGTGACTGGCCCTGAACGGAAAGCCAATGGATCCATTGAAGATTCCATTTCATCGACTTCTTCTTGTGTTTCCTGTACCTTTTTTCGAAGGCCACGGTTATTCTAAAATCTTGCTTTGGCTTTGAGAAGTCTCACATATTTCTTGCTCTTTTCAACTGATTTGATTTACTCTACATGCTGCCGAAATTTTGCAGTGAAGGTGTTACAGCTTATGTCCTCCCTACGAGCCAAAGCTCTTGCTAACTGCTGTTCAAGTGCATGGCATTCTTGCTCCAACAGGTCATGATGTTTTTTCACAATACCCAGCAAGATGTGAAGGTAAGGAGGTGTGACCTGATCCAGTTCTATGTCTAAAACTGGTTTCATGATCACATTGTTGTACAGTCTTGCTGTTGACTTCACTTTTCCTGCCTGTCTGTACTTCTGATAATTTCTCTTGATCTGAGTTACGGTCCTCTGGGTGATGTTTCCATCATTGTATTCAGGTGGTGTTTGGATCTGTGTCTTGGATGATGTACAGTACAGGCATGGGTGAATTGCCTGTGCACCCGACAATCCATACATCTTAGTTAAAAACTCATAACCCCCAAACAGAAACAAGCGAGTTTGCTTGCCTCTCCATTGCATGGTCTGGAGTTCTTCGATTTGGTCTTTGTAGGGATCCAACAGCCTCCTCACATTTTCTGGGGTGTCTTTGCATTCTGCTATGCTGAAGACACAAGTGTTGTATTTTGAGTTGGCATTGGCAAGGTTTGCAACCTGAAGCATAACTCACCACCATGATCTCCACCAATCTTAACCCAGATTTCACCCTCAGGTATGCTCCCATCATGCCATGTTAGACGGCCCTGACTGTCATAAGCATCTAGCAATTTGTTGACAAAAGCTGGTACATCCTTAATGCCTGCAGATGGAGTTGGAAGTAGTTCCATCTGCCCCTCATTATCATTCCATAGCTCTAGGGTTCTCATCTGGCCTTCTACTTCTGCACATTGTGCTTTAATTTGTTCTTTTTTCTCTTTCCTTTCACTGGCAAAATTAATCTCAAGTCTTCTGGGTAAACATTTACCTTGTCTGTATTTTGTCAAACTGATGCCAAGCCCTGCACGGATAGCATCACCTTCCTTTGCTGATATGGTTACTGGAGCACAGTTGGCTTCTTTGAGAACCAGTTTCTTGCGGGCTTTGTTTGCTGTCTTCATTTCTGTGCTCTGCTGCTTGGCCGCATCTTCTTCAGTATTTCCAGACACATTCATCCGGATTGCATTCATGAATTTTGCACGTTTCTTTCTGAGTGGAGTCCGGGCTTGCGCTGATGCTTTCCGCGGTTTGATAATTTTTTTCAAAACAATAGGTTGCCCACCACTTTTGCATGTGACAGTCATTTTGTCACTGGATTGTGACATCTCAATGCAAACAAGTTTAGTCAATTTTTTTTTTTCTTGCTGGGTCAAAGGTGCCGTCAACTGACTCAGGGGCCGTAGAATTTGCTGTTTGAAAGAAGATATTGCTTTATCGATGCCTGTTGAAACTGTCTGCACTGATGCTGTCCTTGGATCTTTTTCTGGGGTTGACGTGGACGCAGCAGAGACACAGAAGGAAATATCATTATCCAGTTGAGTGACTGACTGGCACTGTTGTTGTTTGGGAACACCAGATTTCTTTTCCTTTTTTTCTGGTCTTCCACCCCTACTCTGTTGTCGAACGTGATCACATATTGGACACTGGCTTTCTGTTAGATTTGGGTCAAACTGACACCATAAACGAGAAGCTTCATCAATTTGTGCCTGTGCAGTGGCTATTGATGCTGAAGTATTTGTGCGTTTGTGCAGTGTGTTCAACCGCACGGTACAACACACACACACTGTTTTTGAGTGCACCCCCTTCCTGTCCTCCAAAATATTCAGTCTGTAGAATCTGTTGATTTCAGAAGCAATACTTAGACATGTTGTTGATGACCTCTTTTTATCTTTCTGAAGCCTCTTGGACCTTTTCCCACAAAGTCTACACAAAGAACTTAAATGTTGTAAATGCTTTGGGAGAGAGTGATCACTTTGCTCCATATTTGATTTCAATGTCTAGATACAACAACACTCACAAAGAGTAAGAAAGGAGATGCAGAAAAGAGCGGAAAGAAAAGACAAATAAAAGACTGACTACTACTAATACTTCACTCTTGTTGACTGGCGATCTTGCTGCTACTGTTACTGTCACTGTTGCTTCTGTTTTGTTAGTGTTTTGAGTTGTACTGAGCAGTAGTTGTATCAGTTTTGTTTATGATCTTTGTAACTTGAACGCAAAACCAGCACAACCAAACACAACCAGCATAATACAAACTTCACTTTTCTTGACTTTCACTCGTAATATACACATATCTATATATGAAATTCTACACTGAATGTGTTACTGAGAGGTACATATATGTGTGCAGTGTAGACACTCAATGGCCCATCAATCAAACACACACACACACACACACACACACACACACACACACACACACTTGAGCTAATCAACACTGCTATGAAAAGTACAACGAATTTGACTACCGCTTCCACTACCACCACAATTGCAACTACACCTAATGCTGCTGCTATTACTGTTGCTATGTTTCTTAACTCTTTTTATTTTTTTCTAAATATCAAATGTGACTTTCTTCTGCGACGCCGCTAACTTGAACGATTTTTCACATAAGTCACCACCAGTTCACTGCTATGACTCAGCTTCCTGGCACAGTGCCAGTGTGTAGCATCCGTCTGACCTGCCTCACAAAGACCTTAAATCGTCAGTTACTGAGTTAATTATAATTAAGTCACTCACATACGCGCTGCAGACACCAGCTTTTGTCAGGCGAAAGACAACACCTGGAGCTAGAATACTCCCTATTTTTTTTCCACAAAAAGACTGATGCACATTTTTTATAGATCCACAAACACAGGCAATCCAACGCATGACCGCACAGCCAAAAGACTGCAATAGTCAGGGAAAGTTGTGACCTAGATACAGCGCGCCGCGTGAAATGCGCTCTGTGGCTGAACGGGTTAGGCAGGAGGCCATGTGCATGACATAAAGAAGCCAGGACTAAACGTACGATTTCGGAAGAGGGTGAACGGCCGGGCCCCCATCCCCTTACCCCCACCACCCCACCCCACCCACACATCCCCAACCCCCCATATAAAACTGTAAATGTCCGAAGTCTTGACTTTTAGTACCTACAAGACACAGAAAATGTCGACAGTGTAGTTGTTTCTTCGCACCTTGTTTGCATTGTGTCCAGTGGTTTTTGATACAGGCACACAGAGTGCAGGCCATGTTTTGAGGAAACATCAAAGAAACAAAATGACCGTGTGTTGTTGTAAAGGTCTTCATGTTTTGTTTTGTTTTGTGGGCGCACGTGTGTGTGTGCATGTATGGTTTTGTTTTTTTTTCCTTTTTGTTTCTTCGTGTTTTGTTTTTTGTTGTTGTTTTTTTTTATTAGGTTGTGTGAGTTGTATCTGACGGATCCTGTTTAATACTATATTTTTCCGAGGAAAACAGGATACAAACTGCATCACAATTGTACTATTGAAAAGTGTCCGGGGGGAGTAGTGGTGTGGGACCCCGAACGCGAGAAGGGTTCAGTCAGGTGTGTTGGGGGTAGGAGGGGTAGGGGGTAGGGGGTGGGGTGTGAAAGTCACGCACTTAGAGTCGTGAGCGTGCGGGGATTTTTGTTCGTGTGTGTATGTGCCGGTGTCATGCGGTATCTATATATATATGTGTGTGTGTGTGTGTGTGTGTGTGTGTGTGTGTGTGTGTGTGTGTGTGTGTGCGTGCGTGCGCCCTAGCGTGTGCGCGTGTATGTATGTTCTGAATTCATTTAGAAGGCCACATTGAAATCAAATATCACGCGATAAGAGCCGTCGGGAAAAACAACAACAAACAACAACAACCGCCATTGAAACGCCCATTCAACATTGTAATACTAAACAACCAATTCTTGTAGGCTTCGACAAACAGTACTCAGCCTCTCCAACTCTTCCATTACAAATATAAAGAGATACGTACGCACGCCCTTCCTCCATTACATCCGCGTTTATGTATATTACCTGTCAAGGTGCTCGGCTGATCAATGTAGGTCAATGGGGGGTATACCATATACATATCAGTGGACTGTACACAAAACTCCGTTGCTGATTTCTTTGTATTGTTTGTTTGTTTTTCTTTTTGTGTGTGGATTAGCTTGAGTTTGGGCGATCACCCAAAGTTGACGACCTGGTGGAAGAAACTAAAAAGTGTTGTCCACTGATGGGTGTGCCCGGCGTTTGTCATTATCTTTGTGGTTCAAATAGCCTCTGAGGTCAGGCTGTCCATCCAGGGCTTATGTGGTCTTGGTTCTGTGATGGCAGCGTTGTACGGGTGCTGAATTCACCCTGGATGTCTCCGTTTTCTCTTCCAATGTATTCCGCACAGAGATAAGACCTGGACATTCTACGACCTGTGTGTTTGAAAAAAAAAGAAAAGAAAAAAGCACCCTTGCAGTCAAGTGGTCCAGTCCTTGGGTCTTCTTGGTTCGGTGATGGTTGCATTTGACCGAAAAGGTGAGTCCCGGATGAGAGTTCCTTCTGGTGTTTACGTTTCCAAGCTGTCAAAAAGAGGAGTGAAGTCCTGGCTGGCCTTCAGGGAAGGGTGTTGTAAGTGCGGGGGTGGGCGGGGGATGGGGAGGGGAGGGTGAGTGGAGTTCTAGATCCAAACGCCTTTTTATACCTACAACTAACCACACCACTTCTCTCCGCTTTCTCGTCAAAATGTATTCTGCACAGAGACAAGATGAGGTAAGGGGTCCGTGTGGCGTTCCAATGGGGAGATCTTGCTGTCAAAAGGGGAATGAAGTTCCAAGAGGTGGGATGGCATGGGAGGTAAGGGGAGGGGTGGTGGTGGTGAAAACCTGGCTGCCTTTCCGCGAAGGAAGAAGCCGTACGTCTTTTGTAGGTACAACTGACAACAACTCTTCTCTCCGCTTTCACCCCAAAAAATGTGTTCCGCACACAGACAACAAGACGGATAGAGCCGAGTTTAGCGACCTATAGGCAAAATGCCCTTAATAAAAGTCAAGTTGTCCATGGCTTGGGTCTTGGTTGGCTGATGACTGCAATGTTCGAAGACATGGAGTCCTGAGAGACAAGACTTTTGGTGCTGGTTTATATATGACAAACGTACCTGCCGGGGGCGGGGAACGGGAAAGGTGAGCGGACTGGGACGCAGTGGGAGAGGGCAGCCCAAATTACATTTCATGCTCGGAAAACTGGTTGAGACGGGAAAGGAAAACTGCACGGACTATGTTGCAGGTAACGTAATGAAACTAGATTGATTCTTGACACACGGCGACCGCCACATAATTATGTCAATGTTAGAACAAAAGCCCCTTCTTGGTCACTCCCGTGATAGCTTTGGCTTCCGTCCAAGCTATATAGACCTGGGGCCGGGTTGGTTGCACGAGGTGATCTGTGCAGCGCTGAGTATGCTTTGAATCAAGAATGTTCCTCAAGTACATGGAATTTACCGTGGAGTTAGGAACTTCTTCTTGTTCTTCTTCTTCTTCTTTTCTTCTTCTTCTTCTTCGTTCGCGGGCTGCAACTCTCGCGTTCACTCGCATGTCATCCCACAAGGCAGCGTCATCGGTCCAGTTCTGTTCTTGCTGTACATAAATGATCTGCCCCGACATGTCCAGAGCCATATCAAGTTATTCGCCGATGACACGAAGGTTTTTGCAAGAAACGACGATGATACCGCCACGGCAACACTGCAAGACGATCTGGATCGACTTCACGATTGGTCAACAAAATGGCAAATGCGGTTTCATCCTGAGAAATGCTCAGTCATGAAAATAGGGAACCCAAAGACAGACAGGAAATACCACATGAAAGGTCATAATGGACAAGGGGAACTGATAGTTGTGGAACTAGCAGAAAGTGAGGTAGAGAAAGACCTTGGCGTCCTGACTGACAAAGGGCTGACCTTCAAGAACCACATCAACCAAACGACTGCAAAAGCAAACAGATTTCTTGGAGTCATCCGAAGATCTTTCGACTTTCTCACCCCCGCAGTCTTCATCCAGCTATACAAGTCTCTAGTTCTCGAGTATGGACACACAGCATGGCAACCTCGACACAAGACACTGTGCTGCGAACTAGAGGACGTACAGAGGCGTGCCACCAAGCTTATTGCATCACTGAAGGACAAACCGTATCCAGAGCGCCTTGCTGCACTGAACCAGCCCAGTCTTGAGCACCGCCGCCTCAGGGGGGATATGATCGACATGTATGAATACACGCATGGCCTGTACTTGACCAGCCGCCCCCACATCAGTTACTATCAAGGCAGAGACACAAGAGGGCACAGCCTGAAGTTGGATAAATCACACTGCAGACTCAACATCAGAAGCAGTTTCTTTGTTCAGCGCGTAACCGCCACCTGGAACAGCCTGCCAGACAGTGTGGTCACAGCCCCATCAGTCAGTGCTTTCAAGAACAGGCTCGACGCACACTGGAAGGAGCTACCTGCAAAATTTGACCCAGATTGCTATTATTAGTCGCTGTCGATATCTTGCACCACGTATGCATTTTCAGTTGTATTAGTGAGACCTGTGAACAAGCTCCAAAGAGCTTCAACACGGACACAAACCAGTAACCAGTATGTTACACGAGTGGGCTTTTACGTGCAGGACCGTTTTTTACCCCGCCATGTAGGCAGCCATACTTCCGTTTTCGGGTTGAGTTTGGAACATTCCTAACGATAAGCAAACTTAGCTTAGTTCGCTCATGCAACCCACCCCTGATGACCTAAAAAAAATAAATAAATAAAAATTACCCCCACACCCCGCCTCATCCCCCACCCCTTCTCTTCCCCACCTGCTGACACAGCCGTTTCCTGTTGATATCAAAGCAGGGCGGAACGACCTTTCTTTCAGCCCCGCAAGGCCCTGCGTCTATCAGCACCGATTCAGCGACTGCTGGGTCACGGAGGGCGGATACACTAAATTAATTACAGGATATCACGGGCGTCTCCAGTTTCGGATTCTTCAGCTTCAGTCGCTTTCTTTACTGCGGTCTTAGTTTGAGAGAACTAACAGCGGCTGTTGACTTCAATGAGGACTGACCGCTTACAGCAGTCATCCGGACAATGTGGTAAAAAAAGGGGGGGAACAATGGGAAATGAAAGGAGATAGGTACTCTCTTTTCTGTTATGATTACACACACACACACACACACACACACACAGGCACACACACACACACACATATATATATATATATATATATATATATATATATATACATATATCTCTCTCTATATATAATTATATATATATGTATAATACTAATGTGCATTGATATACAGCTCTAGGCACATAAAAATATATGTTAAATGAGAGAGAGAGAGAGAGAGAGAGAGAGAGAGAGAGAGAAAATGCGAATGCGAAAATTTTATTCAGATTAGGCCAGTGCTCCTAACTGAAGGGGGCAATCATAAGCAACATCAATCACACAAGTAAATACTGAGATAAAACATCAAGTTATAGATAATAATAATTGTTTTTAGGAAACTTTCACATTTCGTTTGTAGTCTATCGTAGTCTAATGTTGCAACCAAACGTAATCGTTGAAGAGCTTTGTAAATGTAGAACGCCAGATTATTTAGTACAATTTCGTTTCTAGAGGACATAAGCATATTAAATCTGAAGCGACATGGACTACGAAAATATTTAGGCTGAATATAATTATTTCATCCTCAAGTCATGAAGAACAGGGCAGCCAAGTATAAAATGAATTTCATCTTCCTCATTGTCATGGCATAACCGACATAACATTTTATCGACTCTTCTATCATTAAATCTAGAGCGGGGATTTGCAATGTCTGAGACACCAAATCTTAGTTTTGTCAACGCACATTTAACATATCTGTTCATTACAATTTCAATGTAAGGTTCAACATGATGAGTTAACTTAAACATCCTGTATTCAGCAAATCTGCTACTGTTCTGAATATGATAATACCAGTCCAGCCATCTACAGTCAATAATTCTTTGTTTAAAGCTGTTTATAAATCCTGTTATATTTTCAACATCCTGGTTATCCCAGACATATGAAAATCCATAAGAACACAGACATGTTCGTATGCTTGAAATCCAAGTTCTCTTTCCACTACAGTATAAATTATATAGTGTTTTATATGCCTTATATGGTAGTCTATGATTTCCCATTCTTGTTAATTTCAGTCAATAACTAATACATTTCACATAGGAATTCAAGTATATAGGGTATCTGCCGAGTTTCCATAAATTAAATCATTCGGTGTCCGACTGTCAACATTCAAAAAACGTTTCATAGTAAACAAATGTAATCTTTCAATGTCCCTACCGTTTTCTAACGCCCAGATTTCAGCACCGTACTGTAAAATAGATTGTACCTGTGAATCAAACAGTTTCACAAATATAGAGAATGAGTTACAGTCTAGTCTATACATGGCACGTAGTATATTCAAAACAGCTCTTTTAGCTCTGTTTACTAAATCTCTACAGGCAAAGGTGAAGCTAAGTCTAGTTGAAAAGAAAATTCCGAGATATTTATACACGTTTACAACTTTTACTGTCTCATTTCCATACGTCCATTGTTCATGTCTCGACAGATACCCACCTTTCCGAAAAACATTTTTTTTTCCACATTTACTTTTAACTCTAATCTCATAGCGGCTTCATACAGACTATTCAGATGTCTTTGCAGATCTATTACTGATATTGATAGTACAATGATATCAGCAAATAATAACATAAACAATTCAACAAAATCAAAAGACAATCCATGGCGGCCATTTTCAATAATTTCTAATGCAAGTTCATTGACAAAGAGCGAGAATAATACTGGACTACACACATCCCCAATTTTTACCCCTCTTGTACAATTTATAAATGCAGATAGTTTTGCTCCACTTCTTATCCTCGCTTTTACTTCACTATACATAGTTTTAATACATTTATATAACTTAACCCTTTATTCCATTTTTTAACAACACAGGCCATAACAGCTTCCTTGAAATTGAGTCAAATGCCTTTTCAAAATCCACAAACGCTACGTATAACTTTTGATTATGAGCAAATTGTTTCTGAACAGCAGCTAATAAAGTAAATATATGGTCTATTGTACAGTAATCTTTCTTAAAACCAGCCTGATGTTCGCCTGTTATGTTACTTAAGCTCACCCATTCCTGCAACCTATTATTAATGACAGAACTGTATAATTTACTACTTATGTTACACAGGGATATACCTCTATAATTGTTCGTGTCATTCACATCGCCTTTCTTAAACAAAGGTAAGATAATCGATTCTGTCCAATGTTCTGGATAAACAGCATTGACAAACAAATGGTTAAACAATTTCACTAAAAATGTTATTGTTAACTCACCTGAATTTTTGAAAAATTCACCAATTAATCCATCAGGCCCAGTTGATTTACCATTTTTCAACTTTCTAATTGCTAGTACCACTTCTTCTCTAGATACTGGTCTGCCTAAAACTTCAATTTCCTCCTCTGTGTCACACTCAACAGAATCATCAGCTTCTCTTCTAAAACATTGTTAAAATGATCAAACCACTGATCAATAGAAATACTGTTTTGTGGCTGAGGTCTTTTACGTGACATTTGATGGAATTCAATAACTCTCTCAAAAGTGATTGATTGTATTCTTTCTTTTTCCTTTCGATCATATTCTTGTAATCTCTTCTTGCAATGCAGAACAGTACCCTCACATCTTTGTCCAAAGTCCGATTAGATTTTCTAAAAAGTCTCCGCATCTTTCGTCTTGTTAATCTACACTCATTGTCAAACCATTCTTTACGTGATTCTTTTGTTATGGGAACCCTCTTCTTCATATATTCTGCCCGGTCTTTAACTATTTGATTAAACTTATTCAGTGCTAAATCAACATCTACATCAATCAAATCTGTTGCAATGTCAATATCATCCTTAACTGTTCTGGAATTCATAGAATCAAAAAATGTTTGCGCATGTGACGAAATCCATGTGTATTTAACCACAAACTGTTTCTCATTCAAATTAACAGGGTATCAGGTTATCTTACAATTGACTTGAACATCAAAACATAACAAAAGAGGAAGATGATCTGATTCAAATCTGTCTAATACACCAAGAGTCAAAATATCAGAGACCAATTCAAAAAAAGTTACAGAGGCTAGATAGTAGTCATTCCTTGGTCAGATATATATGTGAAACGACCATTCTGGTCGCCATTACATAAACCATTTAAAATGCACAATCCCACTGCAGTGCTCATGTCCAGTAACTTTTTACCAAAAGAATTCAATACTGTATCTTGTGAATGTCTCTTCAAATAGTCATTATCATCTTTTCTAAGGTTTTCAGGCAAATTATTTTCATCCTAAAAAGAGGTGAACAATTAGAGGTTCTTGCATTAAAATCACCGCAAAACATAATGTCAATGTCATCAAACAAAAACAATTTCTCAAGAACACTGTCTTCAAGCATGTTTATACCATTATCAATATCATACACCGAATAGTATGGTGAATGTTCGGGTGGCACATATGTACATACTAATAAAACATTTTTGGGGAATGCAAAAAAATCTTTATCAAGTACAAAATGCATACAAAAGTCACTGTCGTCTTCCACATGACGGACGTACGGAACGAACAGTTTATGCACAAGACAAATTATCCCCCCTGAACGCCTGCCACGTTGTGTCAGCTTTACTGCTGGCTTCACAAACAACTTGTGTTCTTGAAATAAATTGGATTCAAATTTATCAACAAAAGTCTCAACGAGACAAACAAAATCAAATGAAGAAATTAACTGAACAGAACCTGTATCGCCAAGTTCTGACAGTATGCCACACACATTCCAATGTAGAAAATACATTTTATTCACAGATATATCCAAATTTCCTGACATTGTGGAACAAAAACTGTCATTATCCCGGAACCCACTCCTGTTCAGATAACTGTCATCACCGTCATCATTGTTTTCATTATGTTCTCATGACTGTCTCTTTTTCCACCCTCTTTCCCCTCCCCTGCCCCAACCCCTGTCGTACTAAAAGCAGTACTGGCACACTTATCTCCCATCTCATCTGCAATTACACACTCATCCTCTTTGTCGATACAGCACCTCATACAGTCATCACTCATCACGTCATGTCTATAGCAGTTGAAATCTGCTGCAGTAAATGACACTTCATTTTCATGATGGTTGAGTTTCAGTTTTCAGTTTTAGTAGCTCAAGGAGGCGTCACTGCGTTCGGACAAAACCATATACGCTACACCAAATCTGCCAAGCAGATGCCTGACCAGCAGCGTAACCCAACGCGCTTAGTCAGGCCTTGAAAAAAAAGGGGGGGGGGGAATAAATAATAGATAAGCTTACATAAATAAATAAATAAATAAATGAATAAATAAATAATAATTATAGAAAAAGGTAGTAGTAATAATAAAAAAAATTTAAAAATAAATAAATAATAAAAAAAAGAAAAGAAAAAAAGACAACAATGATGATAAATAAGCAAATAAATGTAAAACATGAAGACACACATTCACACACACACCCACACAAGCATAACAGATATGCACCAAACATGCAGTTTCACAGATATGAAAGCACAGTCAAATACATATAAACGTACATGAGCTCCAACACACACACACACACACACCACACACATTACCCTGCACCTCCTCTACCCCCCTCCTCCACACACTCATTTCTAGTCTACGTATCGCAGCTTCCACGGCACACACACACACACACACACACACTCACAGAGATGAACACTTACTTGTACAAGCACACACACATACGCCCATATCTCCCACCCCCAACCCCCCACACATATATACAAAGATATATATATACACGTTCCAATATCCTGTTGCTCCCACAGTGTAGGCACGCATACACTCACATGATGGTTGAGAGAGTGAGAGAGAGACAGAGACAGAGAGACAGAGACAGAGAGTGTGTGTGTGGTTGTGTATGTCAGGGGGTAGGTCTATATTTTGAAACACTGTTCGAACAAATCTGTTTCAAGGCTGGATTTGAAAGAGTTGGCACATTTTTATTTAATCTAATGTACGTATTTTTATTTAATCTAATGCAGTTGTGTAAAACTCACTTTCACTCTTACGTGGCGGTTGACAGGTGTTTCGTTTTGACAAAAAACTTGGCAGTTCTGCAGCGCATGCCGGATCTTAGATTTTTTTAAAGTTTATTTATCGGAATGCTGTGACCCACCATGTTAAAATAAAATAAAATAACCCATATCGTTTATTGAGAACTTGCCCACTTTTATCGCTTGCTATTTCTTAGCAAACACTAAGGTGTTGTGGTGTGCGTGCGTCGTTTATTCAGAAGCACGGCACTGTATATTTGCGTCGAGACATAATTCATGATCACATCCCCCCCACCCCCAGCACCCCCCGCTTCAACCCCACTCCCCCCTCCGCCCCCCCCCTCCCCCTCTCCCCCCGACTACACACATTGAAAAGAGGTAGTTGGGAGAGAGATATAGAAAAGAAGGAGAGAGAGAGAGAGAGAGAGAGAGAGAGAGTACCCCATCATGACCCTCATCAATAACGTTATCAAATATCATCATCATCTGTTACTGATTTTATCATTAGTAGCAGTATCATTATAATCATTATCATGACTGTCATTATCATCATCATCATCATACTGTAGAGAGTGTCAGACAAACAAACAAAAAACAAACACACATACGTAGAGAAGAAGCGATGCGGATAAAGAGAGATGAGCCAAGAACGCAGGCAGTCCCAAGAAAATGAACTGCAGAGACTGGTTGCTGCAGCAACGGCGCTACACTTTAACGCAAGTAGACAGTGGGGGAAGGGATGCGAGGGAGGGGGGGGGGTATATTGAGTGCCAGCCAGCACAGGCTGTTGTCAACATCAACGCAAAATGCATATAACTTAATAATGACGTCTGTACTTTTTTTTTTCGTCTTAATATCCATTGCAAGCATTATTTCAATATTTTGAAAATCAGAAACATACAAGCATAGAAAGACGAACAGTCAGACAGAGAAATAGGCAAACACATAATACACATACACACGCATGCATACATAATTACATTCTTGTGTTACAACTTGTCACATCACACCTATGACCTTACTTTCGTTACATAACATTATATTATACAGCAATGGACAAACACATATAACCTACATAGGCTGTACGTGTAGGCTATGCGTAGTTGTATGCATACACAATGACAAATATAAACGAAGACAAATGCATACTTGTTATGCGTCATACACTGCGTTATCATGATTATTTCCATCAGCACGTTTTCTTCACTGTATTCCATTTAACATGTTTGCATATATGAGTGTCCGCATAGCCATATTTGTGTGTGTGTGTGTGTGTGTGTGCGCGCACGCGCGCGCGCGTGTGTGTGTGTGTGTCAGTACATGGGCGCGAGCGTGTGTGAATGTGTGTGTGTGTGTGTGCGTGCGTGCGTGTGTGTGTGTGTGTGTGTGTGTGTGTGTGCACGCGCGCGTGCGTGCGTGCGTACGCATATGCCGTACTAATGAAATGAAAGATGCATGAACACTGTCCCCATCACTAAGAACACGGCACACTTCTTTATTCGAGGCCTGCAGCTCTCATGTTCACTCGTATGATCTTAGAGCCCTTTTATTACGTGTGTGACCGGTTGTTGTTTTACCCCGCCATGTAGGCAGCCAAACTTTGTATTCGGGGGTGTACATGCTGGGTATGTTCTTGCTTCCATAACCCACCGACTGCTGACATGGATTTACATGATGATCCTGAAATGCGTATACGTGCACAGACAGAATACGGCAGACTGATGGAAAGCACAACCTACCTGGCTCGTATTGTGAAACTGAATCAGCAGACACTGCAGTGTGTGCAGTTCCAGCACTGACACTCCGAATTTCCCCAGAAACAACACTGGCACTGTTTAAGCAGATACTAGTTGTACTTCAGATCGGCAAATTAATCTCTCATCTCATCTCATCTATCCCATGACCCGTGGGTGGGTCGTTGGGGCACCATGGATGACTGCCTGGTCAGCTCGCGCCACCTGCCTCGGAAATTAATCAACCCCTACCAAATAAACGACTGACCAAAAATCAGCACTGACTGAAACAATGATCATAAGAAACAAAAAACAACAACAAAAGAATTTGCACCGATCATAAAATCAGCACACAACACGTATCATCGATATTTTAGTAAAAAGAAAAACACACCACAAGTCACTTCTTTTAAGTTACCAAGACAATCCTGACATTATAATTATATGGCACCATACAGTCGGCTGAAGTAGGAACATCAATTTTAAGTTGCCAAGTGTCTTCCCATTCTTTTGAAAAAAAAAAAAAAAAAGTTTGAACAGTTTTCTCTCCTTCACACTCTGTATGCTTCTCTTCACGACATAGGATCGTAGCAAGTTTTTTTTTTTTTTTTTAGTTTTTTTTTAAAGAAACAACACTGTTTTGTATTGTTCCGCACACACGCACACACTTAAACACAACAACAGGCCCAGCCAGGCAACAACTTACTTCGTGCTGACACCGTTTCAAGCCGTGTTTGCCGAGTAGACGCGACACGGATATGCACACACACACTGTAAACTTCACTGTGTTGAAGCCAAACGCTGCGCCTGCATTTCTATCTGTCGACAAAACAAGCCGGGAACACCGACGTTCGCAGACGACAGTGTATCACGTGACTGGCGACGTTCCTGAACGAGAACCAATCACTGAAGGCGAGGAGAAAGAAAAGAGAAAAAAAAAAAAAAAAAGCGGATTAAGCACGGATGTGTTTGCGCGAAGACAAGCCGGGATAATGCAGTGGGTTTTAATGTTAACCCAACTAACTCGCTTTTAGCAGTCTGTGGCTACATCAGCACAGCGAATTTTCTTTGGGGCTTTAACCCCAATCTGTCGTGGCGGGATATTTTCCAGGTTATTCACGCGAGCTTAGCGTTGGTCGTCGTTTATCTTCGTGACATTTCTCAGCTGTCTCAGTGTCAGGGCTGGCTAGAGGAGGGATGGGGTCAAGAACAGGAGGGGGCAAGTGTGTGTGTGTGTGTGTGTGTGTGTGTTGTTCTTGTTGGTGGAGGTGGTGGTGGTGGAGTGTGTGTGTGTGTGTGTGGGTGGGGGGGGGGTTGTTTGTGTGTGTGTGTGTGTGTTGTTCTTGTTGGTGGAGGTGGTGGTGGTGGAGTGTGTGTGTGTGTGTGTGTGGGTAGGGGGGTTGTTTGTTTGTGTGTGTGTGTGTGTGTGTGTGTGTTGTTCTTGTTGGTGGAGGTGGTGGTGGTGGAGCGTGTGTGTGTGTGGGGGGGGGGTGGGGGGGGGGGGTGTGTTTGTGTGTGTGTGTGTGTGCTGGGTCATGGGAACGTCAGTTGTTGCCTTGGGGATTACCACCAGCATCAGAGAGAAACAGACAGAGAGACACAAACAAGAAAAGGACATGACGGATTTGTGCATAAATCATTAACATAGTCATCATCATCATCATCATTATCATCAACAGCGTCATCATTATTATTATGCACATTACCACAAATACTTTTTTTTCCGCCAGAGCGAGCCATACCATATCACACGTAATACCTGTCCGAGTTCGGCTTTCACTCTCTCATCCCACAAAGGGCAGGTATGCCTAATTGCGAAATCTTAGAATTAAGGGAAGCAAGTATTGAAGTTTGACACAGCTCATGATAGCCGATTTGACTGGGTATGTTGAATATAGTGTGCATAACCGTCGACAGAGCAGAACGTCAGTTTTGACAGGAATCTCCAAAAATTAATAGTGTGGTTTGCATGTAGATTGTAGGATGTTTTGACGCGAGTCTATTTGCGAATGATGCTGCACAGCTACTAAGCGCTCTCAAAAGGGTTTGTTTGTGTGTGGTGTGGGTCTGTATGCTTAGCTGTGTGTGTGTGTGTGTGATCAAAAACAACCATGCAAAGGTCTGGTGCAGTTTTCCAATAATATGTTATGTCTAATGAGTTCAAGACCTGCTTCTGTTTTAATTGTCCATATATACTCAAGCCCATCGTTCGCAATCAGACTTGCCCGTTCGCATTTACCCTCAGGTACACTTGCTATTTCAACAGTTGAAAAAAAGAAAGAAAAAATACGTTGAAAAGAAGGTGAAGACGGACTTTTTCTAGTGCAACCAAATAGGAGAAAGCCTTCAAAAACAGAAAAGCATTTGACGATCGTTCATCCTGTTATCTGTACAACATATACGTTGGGCTGGTCGCTTCGCAGTTAGGCCTACCTATCCCAACCTTCTGAAGCACCCTCGCTTCGTCATTCCCAATGCCCGAGGGCTCACGGGGTTGCTTGGCGTAAGGTCACCGTGACACTATCCAGCAGCGTTGTTGTTTTTTCCTGTACTGTACTGTTATCGCTACAGATAATGAACCGTCCTCCACGACAAAAAAGAAGAGGAAAAAAAAAAAAAAAAGTCCAACGCTCTTTGGTTCACTGTGGCCGCTTTACTGGTAGCCTGAGATGTACAGTAGTTTTCATTTCATGTATCCCCTTGATTGTCATGCCCCGTAAAATTAACGACATAGTGAAGTCACTGATGGCCTCATCAAAGGAAGGGAAATGATTCTGGAAAGCTGAAAATTCACACAATTGATATGGAATGGTATATATCTCCGTATCTGTCTCATATTTTGGCTGATTGTTCTGGACATTGATTTATGACTTGGAATACCGTTTTCTACTGATATATATATTATAAATCTTTTCCGGGCAGACAATGGGTTCATTAAAAAAAAAAAACACTGTGAAAGGTACACAAAAAACAACTGTCATTGCATTTGATCGATGTTAATTCTTTGGAAAGGAAAGAAAATCGGCCCTGGTCTCTGGCTGATCCTACCGGTATAGTACTCCACGGCATCGGTCCGTCCCTCTCCTCTATAAACACATTTGGCCAGATCTTTGCCATAGCATTGTGCATACCGGAGAACGTGTTCATGTCATCAACAAGAACTGTATATTGAACAAGACTCACTTTTGATAAGCGTCCTTCGTTTCAGTCCATGGGACTGTCTTCAGGTATTGTGTTAACTGGAAATAACAGTGGAGGTAAAGCAAGCCTTAATGTTTTTTTGTTTTGTTTTTTATAGACTCAGCAGTCATCGTTCATTTCATCGTTTTATTGACTCACTTGTGTTTTAACCAGGTGTTCGGTTGTCTGTGTGTGTGTGTGTGTGTGTGTGTGTGTGTGTGTGTGGTAAACTTTAACATTGACATTTTCTCTGCAAATACTTTGGCAGTTGACACCAAATTAAGCATAAAAATAGGAAAAATTCAGTTCTTTCCAGTCATCTTGTTTAAAACAATATTGCACCTCTGGGATGGGCACACACACAAAAATAATAATAAAAAGAAGCTAAATTATATGCAAACTGCATTTACTGTTATATCTATATTTTTTGTATTCTCTAAACTTGGCACTTTGATCTGATATTCTGACCCAACAACAAGAGCAGTCATTATTATCATTTTTTGTTCAAACAGGAACTTCTTTTGCTAAGCATGGAAGTTTTATTTATTTTGCAAACGTTTTGGTGCAGACAGTAAAAAAGGGAAAATAATCTGTAATTAATGCTAGGGGACTTAATTTGCTTTAAACTGATCTTTCTCATCTTAAACATTACATTTTGAAATTATACTCAATACATAAAAAGCTTGTGTGTTTTACTCTCAGTGTACTGGGCTTTCACTATGTTCATTCGTCCAAGTGGTCTTTTTCGGAAAATACTAAAATCAATACGACGAGTGGACTTTATAGATCTATAGGCTGAGCCCTGAAGGTCATGGGAAAAAAATCAATTGCGTACACATATTTATACACATTCAAAGCGCGTGCTCATATTCTACGCGAACGCGAACGACGCCATTTTGTTTCAAGTTGTTGACCTGCCCGTTCAATCCTATATTCAATGGACAATACACAATAAGCTGTGATGGAAAGTTGGGGAAGGAGACCGTTGAATATTTATTCAGAGAAAGATTTGTGAACGCCTCATCACTTACTGGATTATGCCCCAAACTGCCATAAAAATATCCACAGAATCAGTCAGAATTCACAGTTAAAAATTGTAAACCATGAGAGTTAATACCCTTGAATTGATGAAGCGAAAAAATTTCCAGTCTTGACTTTTCTCAAAATGAAGTCCGTTTCACTTCATACGACGTTTAGAAGTACTTGTACTTGGCTCTACATGTTATTAGTTTAACAAAATACTAAATTTTCATATCAACTTTAAAACAATAAAACTAGAATGAACATAAAAGAGAAATTGAATCGACCGTGTCGTACTGCATTCCCGGCGGGTGTAACTCAACTTGTACATCCATCTAGATCTAGAGAAAACGGCTAAATTTTTCAGTGTGATTGCGGCGATAGCCACGTCTCCTTTATCGCGGACTAAAAAAGAATTTTTTATTGCCCTTAAATATTTTTTGAATGCCCAAGATACACCAGAATAATATGATTTAAACAGCGTTCTCACTGCGAATACCGCAATTGATTTATCGCCCTTTAAAAAAAGTATGTTCAAATATTAAATTTTAGAACGTCAGTCACAATAGTGTAATGGGTAAGACAGTTTTTTCTCACCCGAACACGTGGGGTTCGAATCTGGTTAGGACTTTTTTTTTCTTTTTTTTTAACCCGAAGCTTTATAATAACAAATACAGAACACATTTTAATGATTAGATTTTTTTTTAAAGTGTATCATAAGTGAGTCTTGAAGGCCTTGCCTCTCTTGTTTTCTATGCAACTGTCAGTGAAAAGCGTTGTTTGCTATTCATACGGACTTGGACTCATGGCTGCCTGTTTTTTGTTTGTTTTTTTGTTGTTGTTTTTTTAAATCATATTAATTAATTTTTTTTAGTGCAGGCCAAAATTCGAACACAGGACCCCATGCTGGTCGTCTGCATTCTTATTTTGTCTTTTTCTTCCCTTAACTCCTTGAAGAGTCACTGGGTCGCCGCACGTACGGCCTGTTGACCAAATTCCTCCAGGTCCGTCGGCAAGTGTGTTGAAACCTGGGTCTTTTGCAGACACCGTCTGCACTGCGAGATTCTAATCGGCGAACAGGCCATCAACCATCGCAGCCACTATTGCTGCATTCTCTCGGACATTGCTTAAGGTGTCTCATACTAGGACTCCCCTTTGGAACGCCTGATGAACCTCTCACCCAGAAAGACACATGGCTCCATTCCCCCGAGCAACGGAACTTCCACCAAATCAAGAACCAATGACCGAACAATTATGACCTTATTAAAGGCTCAAGCAAATTATGTCGGTGTCTCTCACACTCAGCCAGTTCTGGGCAGCAGCCTTGTCACCTGGTCTGATGAGTATTGTCAGCTGGGCTATAGGTTGCTTGCAGGTTGCATGGTGGAAAGGGGGCTGCCAGAAGTTGGTATAAACTATCATTCGTCGATTTATTCTGCTTCGCCTTGCCACAACGTGCATGATTGACTGGGGGACTTTAGACAGTAACCTCTTAATTGGCCAAACCCAAGGGGTAATTTTAGCTACAGGTAACAATACTTCACATGCGGCACAGGTTTTACATAATAATAATAATAATTTATTTTTTTATATAGCGCTGTTATACAAGCATAAGCAAGCTCTAAGCGCTTTACAATCCAGTATCTAAAGTGAAACAAGAAAGCATATAAAATGTAGTAGAAACATAAAACAAAATCATTAATATTATTAAAAAAAAAATACACAATGCATAAAACTCACAAAGTAGCATACTATCAATACTACAACTGTTATACTCCAACAAACACTAACACCCACGCACAGACACACACATGATGAAACGGCTGAGATGACAGCAATTTTCACTTAAAATACATACATGTAAAAAGAACATAATTGTAATCTGCGTGCAACAGATTTTGCAAAAATTGTAAAATAAAATTTTGGATAGAAAAGGTAAAAAGGTAAAAATCCGGTCATTCTCCCTTTCGAACCACACCACCACCATCCATCTACCCACTCCCATTCTCTCTACTCTCCCATCACACACACCCACATTGCCATGGGCCTGGGACAACAGCACTATTAGAGTTATGACAAGTATTTTTTTAAAAGATAAGTTTTAAGATTTACTTTAAAGGTAGATAGATGAGTTGTTTGTCTGAGAGCAATAGGCAGAGAATTCCAAGTTGTTGGGCCGAAGACGGAAAATGACCTCTTTCCACAGGAGTTAAGGAAGTATCGGGGAACAGTAAGCTGGGAGGAATCAAGAGATCTCAATGTTCTGTTTGGCAAGTACGGGTTACCAAGCTCAGAAAGATAAAAGGGTGTGGTATCACAATTCAGGCACAATTCAATGGTGCGTGCAAACTGAGTGACAATGGAGCAGTCTCCCGTTCAAAGTCTGATATATACCTAACTACTCTCTGCTGCGTACCTGTGAGGTGTGTGT
>NC_134895.1:19443836-19448836 GCF_041734735.1 Babylonia areolata
GTGCATGCGATCAAAGGAACGTTATCGCTGCGAGTAAACTTGTTGAACGGGGAACGAAAAAAAAAACCTATGCACTTTGGATTGACATGACGCAAGTCTCAATAATCTATGAGGTTGTACCACTCACCCGGTGTGTGTGTGTGTGTGTGTGTGTGTGCACAGAATTAATGTTCCATTATTTCCCGTGTTATGTTTGGTTTACACATGTAGCCGTGTACCGAGTGGTTCTTCAAGGGTACGGACGGTACAAAAGAACTAAACTAATTGATTGATTGAATGAAAGGATAGACAAGATCCCACGCACAGGCCAGGAACATATAGAGGCCAGTCACAAATGGGTTTTTTCTATTCTTTTATTTACAATAGTTATGTAAAAAGAGAAGACATAAAAGAGAAGACCTAAGAAGAGACAAAGAAGAGAAGAAGTAATGGAGAAGATAAGAAGAGAAGAACTAAGAGAAGACAGTGCCTGGAATGACACAAATAAATGTCATTAGCACAACATGTTGACACAAGTGAATAATAAAGCACATGTATACATATTACATGGAAAGATTACCACTTGGTACTGCATATGTGTGAAGACGAAACACTGACATCAAATGACATTTCTAATACATTTAAATAGTGCAGTTAAAGTGATTGAAGCTACGCTGATTTAGTGAAAGTATACTGACAGTATAGATCAGGTAAAGCTTATAGCCTACTGTGTCAAAGTGACTCAAATGAATCAGTTTATCATGTTGCACTATACTGGAGTAAGCCGTATAGGAGAGAGCATGACAACTAAATTACAATTAACAGACGGATACATATCAGGTGGTTTTAACCAGTAACTGATATTAATCCAACACTATCATGTAATCACCTCAACAGAATACTACACACATCTTAGAGTACTGAGCACACTGTAGCAGTACAATTGATGTCAACATGTAAGATAATACCTGAATAACAAACAAGATAGAGAATCAGTGGCTTAGATATAATACTGGCAAACTGACAGACCAGATAGTAAGTGAAGCACCATTATGGCTTAGCCATTAAGTGGTGAATGAACGTACACAAGTTATCCGTTGCATCAAAGCCAAATATGAACATAGTTAAGCTTGTACTCAACATTTAAATCGCCTCCGCTGAAGCGGGGATAAGTAACCTAACCTTCATCAGTGACAGCAGATGAGAAAGAATGCGTCATCCACTAGAACATTCTGGAACAAACTATATGTGTCCCGAGACGTCATTGACTGACGTTAAAAAAGAATCAACTGGAATACTGATACGAGCATATGACGACATGGCCATTTTCTAGATCAATCATAGAGGAGCTGTGACTAACATGTCAAAGCCATAACTGAACAAAGAATTAACTGAACAAAGCAATAACTGAACATGCTCATATGAACACAAGTACTGTGTCGAACAATATAATTTACAAATCAACACATTCTACACACTAGTACTTACAGCGATACCTAGCGAGATGGCTCTGTTGTGGGGCACAGCAAGAGAGAAAGAGAGCAGGCTCTGGCCACGGGCTGGCTCAGGTGTGAAGTGACCACTCATTACCCTTCTCTGCCAATTTATACAGGTTAAGCGAACTACAAAGACAATCACGTGTGCTGCAAACCAGATCAGCACTAAACTGGCCAAACCTGACAACGACTGTGTTTCTTTCAAGGTGTTCAGTGATAGATTTCTAAATGATTCCTGAACCGATTTACGTCGGATAAGTTGCAAAAGAAAGAGCTCAAGGCCTACTTTCTAATGAGTATAAAATGAAGTGTTGATTATTTACGCTAAATTTATAATCTTAACTTAAGTCACCTGAACAGGGTCAGTTTTAACGAGCTCGTCGCTGAAAATTACAAACTGCGTTCAATCACTTTAACATTGGCAAACATAAATGGGATAGACTTAAAGATGGAATTGCGACGATTTTGCCAGTATATAATACTTGTAGTTTACTGACCCGACAAAAGATATATTAATTAAATTCCGTGGTGCAGAAACACAGATTCCAGCTCAGCCAATAGCGTACCGTGACACTGGTCGAACAGGGAGTGTGCAGTGAGGACAGAATGACGTAAGCTTAACGTCAGCTGAAATCTTTAGACTGACGAACGATTAACTGAAATCAAACACGCTTCTAACTGCTTTAAGGGTGTGTGTAAGCACAACAAATATAACATTACAGTAAACGATACCTACACTAAAATTAATACATGTTCGGAGCAGTTTAGAATGGCCATGGGTTATTCAAATTTGGAATGGCGTCGTGCTTTATGCCTGAGTCATAGAAAGACACCGTGACTACAAAAATGGCGTCTGCTACAGCTCAGCTTTCGGCTTGTGCTGTGAATTGAACTAAGGTTATTTGTAGCCAATTAAGTACTAAGGTTATTCGTAGCCAGTTAAGCGCTTGGCTACACACAAACTAAAGGTAGTCTCTCATCAAGGCCTGGTTTGTTTTATGCATAGATCAGGCATATCCTTTTTTTAATTTTTTTTTTTACAGTTTTATTTATTTATCTTTTTCATTTATTTATTTAATCATTAAATTATTTTCTAAATCATATGTTGTGTAACGTATATCGGTCAGCCCGCAAGCTTTGACACCAACCTAAAACTGACAAGATCACGGTCACCTCAGTGGTATCAGTTCTGACTGATGTTGTTTTTTTTTTCCTCGTTCCCCGTTCAACACGTTTACTCGCAGCGACTGATGTGACAAAAGCGTTTTTGTACAGCACCTAGAGCAGATTTCTGGATAGTGTGCTATATAAGTATTCATTATTATTATTATGTTTGCATGTTTACCAAACCGAGAATTCCACTGTCACTATCACCAGAAAGGGTCAGTAAATGTTCTGAACACTCGAACCCACAGCTTCCTGCTCTGAAGAGCCAGCCGAGAGGGTGTCTATAACTGAGTAAACATGACCTACCCGTACCCGATAATACCTTGAACTTTTGAATTCTATCAGAACTATACCTGCCTTCTTCTTCTTCTTCTTCTTCTTCTTCTTCTTCTTCTTCTCGTTTTTCTTCTTCTTTATAAAATCTATCCCTCTGAACATGGAATGTAAATTATGCCTGCGCTAATCTTTGTTTTTCACAGAATTAAATAGCATTTTGGGGAAAACGGGCTCAACATAGGAACCCTGCCCCTAAATTGAGCCACTGCTGCTCCTTTATTGGGCATAGCAATTGCAGTTAGTTTTAGCTGTAACAGAGATCAACACTTCAAAAACAAGAGGCGAATCATTCATGAATGGCAAATGCGTGATTACTGCTGTTTTAAGAATTACTCCTATAACGAAACCGATAATGCAGAGGATGGCTACTAGTCACACACACACACACACACACACACACACACACACACACACACACACACACACACACACACACACACACACACACACACACACACACACACACACACACACACATGTGCACATGTAATTAAGATAGGACATTCAAACAGAACTGACCATTCGTTAACTTTCTCCATACGAACGGCGAAAGAGACCACGTTAACAGCGTTTCACCCCAATTACCATCATCAAAATATTGCAAGCGAAGGCTCTTATACTGAAGACGTGAATGTTGACAAAGAATACCACAATTCTGACAACGGAAGCTAAGTGTTGGGTCATTCAGACACCCACTGGACATCCGAGGGGTCTGTGTAGAGGGGAAGAGAGGACTGGCCGTACTGAGTGAGTTAAACATAGTTCCTTTTTTCCGATCCAGCCCGCCCCTACTAACTTAGGCCACCATACTCGATATCAGAACCATTCACTTTTTCAAAATAGGAACAGTGGGGTATCTTTGAGGAGAAGATCACCTTTATAACTGGCTGGAAAAACAACAACAACAGCTTTTAAAAGCTAATTATACTTCAAAGCAGGCAGGATGTTTGTTTTTATGCCAACAGAAAACGAAGAATGCTGGTTTCAGAGGTTGCTTTGAAGCCAAAGCTTATCTTATGTATGCATCCGCTTAGTTGGTATCGGAAACAAAATAGAGTAAAACAATAGATAATTCTTGCTTATCTCGCTATTGACTTGGTGTCTTTAGACAGTGCAGGCAAGTTGAGTGTTGCCTTCAAACTGGTGCCAGACCAAAAGTGTTTAACAGGAGATATATAGGTGTGGTGGTTCAATATAGGAACATGCCCAAGACAGCTACAGTTCCCCCATCTAAAGTCAAGGAGATGGAGAGTTCAAATAGGTTGATGTTTTCCTTGCTCTCTCTCTCTCTCTCTCTCTGTCTTTGATGTCTTTATCAATCACTCAACCGTATCGATCGCGCGCGCGCACACGCACACACATCATGCATATACTCACATCCACTAGCATACATCCACGCACGTACACACGCACGCACGCACACACACACACACACACACACACACACACACACACACACACACACACGCACGCACGCGCGCGCGCGCACACACACACACACACATAGTGACAGATACTAACAGGCAGAGAGAGAGAGACGCTTTGACACTTTATGTCATTGGCCATGAGGTCCTTACGACATGGGTGAATGCATCAACATACTTTCAATTTATAACAAACCATTGTAATAAACGAATGAAATGGCGAAAGCAAATATAATGAAACAAAACAAAGTTCCTTCTTTGAAGAAAAATGGTAGTAACCAGCAGGCCACCCAACACATAATAACTCCGTTCGTTCAGCTATCAATACACCATGCAACATCTTCCAGCATTGGCTACAGACGAACATTGTTAAACCAATCTGACCACGTAATTATGCTTGCCGAGATTATCACCTCGTGATCTTCTGATGTTAACATTCTAAAAATATCCTTTCTTTCTGTAAATTCTTTTTTTTATTTTCTTTTAATTCACATTTACTTCTCATATCATCATATGATTTACAATTAAACATAAAATGAATTTCATCATCAACTGTGGAGTTACACAAAGGTCATGGAGAATTAGTGGACGTACATGG
>NC_134895.1:19451336-19468836 GCF_041734735.1 Babylonia areolata
TGTGTGTGTGTGTGTGTGTGTGTGTGACGGTGATGGTGTGAGGGTTTCGCTGGCTTGTAAAGATTTTCTTTTCAATGTACATTTGTTTGCATACGTTAAAACGAACGCGATCATCTGTGACAGGTTTCTTTGTGTGTGAAAAAAAAAATTCAGTTGATTTAACGTGTCAGCTTCTAAAGCGGTGACTCAGTAACACTGGTCTCTCCCGACACACTTTCTTCACATCCCGGACAGAATCTTACTGCCTTACACTTCTTATCACAATACAAGTTCACTGAACGAGGTCCGTTTTAAAAAAAGAAAAACATGTATTTACTCTATTTTGTCATCAGTAAATGCCTTTTAATCTGCCGTTTAATCGTAGCCTATTTAATTTCGTTCCGAACATTTTCGTTGTCTCATTCATACCTACAGTATTTGAAAGGCTCTGATGGCCCAAGCAGAACGTTAAGTCCACTCGTATGTAAGGCTTTGCCTCCCCCTCACCGCCCCCTCCCCTCCCCTCCAGCCCTACCTTCTTTTCTTTCCAACATTTTCTTCTTCTTCTTTTTAGAAAGCAGATGTGGTGCAGTGTATGTCGATCACTTAGCACCCTTTGACGCTTCCTTGAAATTGAATATTAAATTAACCTGTTCACTGCCAAGCTCGCATTTATGCAGCAGCCAGTCATAGGACCCATGTCACTGAAGGGTTACTAGATCCCGGGTCTGTTATCCATGAACCTACTACTTTTAATGTTCGGTGGTAAGATAGGACATACTATTTTCTACATATCGCAGTGGGGGAGTCCCAAGCTGTTCTTTGACACTATATTTATTTTCTAGGTTTAGAGCACAAGGGAATTTTGCACTCTACATTGACTGGCGGTGAAAGGGTTAACCCTGCATATTTCTCTGTGTGGGATCTGGGGCTGCTATACCGATAAAAGCGTGCAGCGCCACACACAAAAAAGTGGATTTTGCTTGATGCTGCTCGAAGTTTTTCTTTCAAGACTCGGATATAATGAATACTACATGTTGTCTTGTTTCTTGAATACAAACTTTCAGACCTGAAGCGGATTTTTCTCAAGAATATTGCCAGACACAAATCGACTTGCATGCTGCACTGAGAACTATGATTCATCGTTTCAGTTTGGAAGACTGGCACCCAGACATCTTATGAAGATGCGCTGGGCTGGGATGGAATGGGGGTGAGTCTGGGTGGGGGTGGGGGTGGGGGTGGGGGGTTTGGTGGTGGGTTAAGACCCCTCACCCTGGTCCTCGTACGAATCAAACCAGCTACCTTAGACATCAGGGGCTCCATCCACTCAGCCACTCCGTAACAACACACCACACAGCGTTTGACAGTTGAATATGATAGTCTTACGACAGTGTCGGCGTTTAATGTCAGAGCTGTCAGTGATGACATACAGGAACGGATGTTATTGCCGGCTGATAGGTGATGGCCGCTGTTACACAATGATTTTTTCCAAACAGCTGTGTGTGTGTGTGTGTGTGTGTGTGTGTGTGTGTGTGTGTGTGTTCCGCAACCTTTAAAAGTCAGTTCTCACAAACACTTTCCTTTCATGCTCTGGGGCGGTCCTTTTTTGATGTTTTTCGCAAATTACGTAGGTTCATAAAATGCGTACTGGTCACCGGAAAAAACGAATGAGCTGTGAATGCAGACGTGGCATTATTTGTGCATAATGTCAAGGGAATTTCAGACACACACACACACACACACGTGAAACTGGAAAGCAAATTTGTAGTACAGTGTGTGTGTGTGTGTGTGTGTGTGTGTGTGTGTGTGTGTGTGTGAGCAGTTGACATAGAATGCAGCACATTTTTTTTTGTTTTTTGGTCAGACCTAAAGAAAATTACCTTTCAACGTTCTGGTCACGTTCGATTGCTTTATGGCGAGGCTAAAAAAAACAAAAACAAAACAAGAAACAACAACATCAACACCACCACCAACAACAACGGCAAACAACACACACACACACACACACACACACACACGCAAAAACAAAACAAAACAAACAAAAAAAAAACGCTTGCGCGCGCACCTCAGCATTTACAGATGTATAACCAGAGTGAAGCAAGACCGGATTATTTCATCCGAGCATATTCACCAGTCCCGTAAGCTAAGCGTACTTTTCACAGGGTTCACGGGATCAATTAAAGTAGCGGTTGTTATGCTTCAGAAGAGCACCTAGATGCATACCCCCATAAAAGAGACTAAAGTTAGGTTTCGCATGAATATATCCATTCTTACTTTGATGAGTCTATTTGGCGCTGTGTTTTGCTTTGTTCGGAAGAGGGCACAATCTGTTGTCAAATGACACAAGCAAACAGACACACTCAGGTACACTGCCATACACAAACATCTCTCATTCTCTCTCACGCGCACACACACACACACACACACACACACATACACACATTCTCAATGCTATTGTGTGATGCCATCTAAGTATCAGAATACCCCCTCCCACGCCCCCCTCCCAGCCAGGTTTTGAATTGTGGTCCATGGTCTAACCTCAGTAAAACAATTTCTTTCGTTCGTTCGTTCGTCCCCCCCCCCCCCCCCACCCCCCGCCCCCCTCTCTCTCTCTCTCTCTCTCGCCTGTTCCACAGCGAAGAGGCAATGATATGACACTTCCAGCGCAACCATAGCCCCACATACACACACATTCTACCTCCGGATACAAGCTTCACCCCCACCCCTCTACTCCCCAGTTACCCCACCTCCTGCCTCTTACCTTACCGTCTAAACCCTCCCTACACCAAACCCCGTCCTCTCACTTTGTAAACGAGAAAATAATGTCACAGGTTTACAGGAGACTAACATAAGCACATACGAATAAACTGAGGGGAGGGGGGGAGGTGCGGGGTTGTGGGGGGGTGGGGGGGGGAGGTGGAGAAGAAAAGAAAAGACCCATATCCTCCATATCCTGCTTGGATAAAATGAGGCCAAAGAAATTGCTGTTGCACAGCGGGAGTATGGTTACCAACACTCCCAAGCGTTCCTTTGCGCACCTCAGTTCAAGGGCTGTGCGCGATCCAATGCCTCCAACGATTGGTTATTGTCCAGTAACGCCGCCAATCGGAGAATACTAGCTGCGAACGTTAGTATCTATTCTGGTTTCTGACACCCGATTCAATGCTGGTTGCAGAGCCGACATGACACAGAGAGGAAGCCTATGTGCATATAATGTGCTTGCGTCTCTTTACTAGCGCAACGCGAACCGGTGACAGCATATTACTGTAGGCCTTCTGTGCGAGAGGAATAGAAAGCGAAAAAAAAAAATAGAGAAAAAAGAAAATCAAGAGGTAAGTGTCAAAAAGACTGGGATATCTTGTTTGCTGAATCAGTAAGGTGCTATGTGTGATGTGTGTTAAACAATTCACATGTTTTGACGGCGATTGCTTTTATGACAACTCATTTTCTCTTTCCTGGATGTTGGTTAGTTGTACACTAACGTCACCGTATTGTTTGGATGTTCTGACAGTGGACTCTGTTCGTACGGTCTGTTGAGGTGATTTCCAAAGTCCAGTTTGTGGTGTTCTCAACGGTCTCGTAAAAACGAGCTGTGATTCCGTCGACAGGTTTTTCTTGTTCGTGTTCATGGTGGCGGGAACAACCACATTTGCGTGCCGTCAGTGAATTGTCATATGTGGATGCAAGCATACACACATGCACGCACGCATGGATGCATGCAAACAAGCGCTTAGTGCGGGCGTTTATGCGCACTCACACAGGTATACAAACAGACACGCATATACACACATAATTATGTACACCACAGGCACCCACGGAGTGACACACAGAGTTACTTATGCACACACATGTGACCCACACGTCTCTTACCCTCTCTCTTACATATGTACTCGCACACACACACACACACACACACACACACACACACACATTCTCATGCTGTCCACATCGAAAGACGAAAAAATCGAAGACTACACACGCACAATCACCCACTCTGACAAACAAACAACTATGCGAGCATTTCGACAACAGCTGGCAGGAACGTGACACGTTTTACACCTGTCAACCCGTGCTGTGTTACTGCACTCTTGTAGCAGCAAGCAGTCTGAGCATCAACCTTACGACGCTTCGTAACTCTCCTTCCGCCTCGTATATGTCTGGAGAAAAAAAAAACATTAAAAAAAGTCAACAGCAGTAACAATAAACCACCAACAAATGAACAGGAAAAAGGAAACTCGGTTTATCTCACATCTGCCTTCATTGTGACCGATGGAGCCACCCTCCATGTAAACTGCCACAAATTGGATCCAAAGCTTTCCTCGACCTCATAAGTATGGGAGAGGCGCCTAGGCACAATCAGTTAGGCGTTTGACTTCAGATCAAGTGATTGCCAAGGGGTCGAGGGCCCTGTTTGGGCTCTCTGTTGTGGCCTTCGGAAGAGCGCTTTAGTCCGATTTCCTTCACTCCAATCCGCCCAGGGGCCGTATTCAAGACAAAAAATTCATTTTGCCTTCAGGCAAGTTATCTTTGACATGGGACTCACGGATACAGTTTACCTTGAAGGATAAGTTATCTTCCTATTCAAGACACAAGCGCTCAGACAGCTAACCCATAGTCTTTTTTGAAAATCCCATGGTTCCCGTCTGTGCGTGCTCTCAGTTTCACTCCTCATCGCACCTCAGCTCGGAACATTGTGTTTGCAAAACACGTGCTATCCGTAAAGCACGCCTGTTTTCCTTTTTAAAAAAAAGAAAGAAAGTGCTGCAAAAGGATCCGCCATGTTTACTTCTGCTTCGTGGGCAGTCACCCTTGGCAGATACTGAGCGTAAATTGCCTTGCCTCAGACAGATTACCCTCAGGTACACATTTACCCTCAGGCACAATGTTCTCTTGAATAGGGCCCCAGGTGTGAATGAGCGCGCACCTCACTTCGGTCATGGACGGTGGTGTCTTCATGTTTTTCTTTTCCTGTTTTCTCTGTTTCACTAATTTGGGTTAGTCAACTATTTCAAATAACTACTACATAAAACTGGGTTTGAAATTTTGCACAGTTATTCTACAATGTATGATCTTTATTTTGTGCAGACCAGCTTTGATCAAATTGTCAAGATGATGTTATTTCAAGCATAATTTGAAAAAAAAACAACCCAAAAAACGTAAAATGTTTTAAGTCATTTAAAAAAATCATCACAAAATTTCTAAAATATGTGCTAGGAGTTTCTTGTTTGGAGGAAAGATGAAACAAATGATAATATGAAATGTAAAAAAAAGACACTAAAATATCTTGAATAAAACTAAAGTTTTAAGCATTTGATTTTATTTGTTTGGCGGCCATTTTGGATGCGTTTCCATAACGACGGGTGGTGAAAGTGAGCAAAAACATGTTTTTTAATATTTTTTTTTTTTTACAGTTTTTGTGCTGGTTTCAAAGCAGATTGTTTAAAAAAAAAATGCACAACGCAGCAGATCTATTTGTGACATTCGGGCCACTCGCACCCGGAGAAAGCGGGTCGTGTGTGTAGTCCGGAAATACATTATTCGTGTGACATGGGGGGGTGGGAAGTGGGGGTTGGGGGAGAGAGAAGCGTGTTAGTCTGTATGAAAGGCAAGAGGTGGCGCGGAGAGAGAGAGAGAGACAGACAGACAGACAGACAGACACAGCGACAACTCCCTTTTCACGACAGCGCAGAATGAGCCACCCCCTTCCTCCCCCTTCCCTCCCCTCTTCCTTCCTCCTCACCCCCTCCCTCCTGCACCTGATCAGTCCGCTAGATTTAGGGCACCAAAGTACTGGCTCCTCGTTCCGCTAGGAGTTTTATGGCCAAACGTTAACGTTACTGCATTCATGCTCCCCAACAAATGGACTTCTATACTTAACCGTTTAAGATCGCAAGCGACCGCGATAGAACACAGCACCAGAATGTTACACTAACCTAATGAACAACAATGGACAGCTTATTGTTGTTTTTGTTTTCCAGCCACAAAATAAAATCAACCGAGACTGTAGAATGATTGTTTTTGGTTTGTGATGACTGCATTTGGTCCAAACAGTGGCCGAGAATTGTACATCAAGAGTCGTCGCATGCACAAAGTGTCTTTGCCGCTGACAGCAAAATCAATCTTCGGCATGCAACGGAGCATGGATTTGTGATCATGGCATCAGATCACAAACATCCTAGTTCCCGAAAGAAGTGGTTTGAGGATTCACGAAAACGAAATGTTTATATGGTATTATATTCAATCATATAGGTAGAAGGCTATGCCTAAAAGTAAACTGGTTATAAATACTCCGTGAGAATTGATTTATCGGAGATAATGTTTGTGAATGACAGGTCATGATTACAAAATAGTGATAATGTGTTTTCGATTTGAAGGTTAAAGATTGCGTGTGCGTATGTCGAATGATCGGTATAAGGACAAGCCCTGAGCTTCTGTTGTTTTTTTAGGAAGTGTGGGTGTGTTCCAGTGTACTTTTATCTATCTCTGTGCCAGCTGAATCAGTTGATTTGAATTTGTGAACGTTGTAAATGGAGAGAAGTTGCCGCTGTTTACTGTTGTTTAATCCTTTACTATTTCAGCCTCCTTGTTCTTTCATTTCAACTCTCTTTCTTGTAGCAGTTGGCTCTTTTCACTTCCACGAAGAGCATGCTGCACACGGTACCTCGGTTTATCTCGGTCTCGCCCGAAAGACTAGCACCTAGACCACCAAATAAGGTCTTGCAGGAAGGAGGGAAGGGAATGGGAATGAAAATTCGCGGCCCTTGCTGGAATCAAACGAGGGAATCTCGCTTTCTTGTCGAACCCTTTGTTGCTAGGCCATAGCTCGCCTGCATTGATATACACATGTGGCGTTGTGGTTTTGTCACTGAGCGCTGTTGAAAAGCTGCGAAGCGAATACTGTTGGCCTACATGAAATCTTGTTTACAAGACCTGCCACGCATCAAGTTTTATGACCGACGTCTGTAATCAAAATCCTTACCTTGAGATTCAAGACGAAAGCGTTAAGGAATGCATAGTTCTTCCTCTGTCTCTATGTTCGTCTATCTGTCTGTCTGTTTCTGTCTCTTTCTCTCTATGCTCCAGTGCGTCGAGTGAATATGTGTGTTAGAGAGAGAGAGAGAGAGAGAGAGAGAGAGAGAGAGCGGATGGGCGGGGTTGTTTACAGGTAATGGTATCTACTTACTACGCCATAGTCACTCTTCCTCTTGTGTCTCTGTCTGTGTGTCTGTTTCTGTCTGTCTCTCTTTCTGTATGTTCCTGTACCTCCACAAATCCTCTCGTATGTCGGTACGTTCGTTTTAATGATATCATACTAATGTGTGTGTGTGTGTGTGTGTGTGTGTGTGTGTGAGAGAGAGAGAGAGAGAGAGAGAGAGAGAGAGAGAGAGAGCTGGAGGTAGGGGATGTCAAAAGGGGCCGTGGTGGGATGGGATGTGTGAGAGGGCTTAATAGTTTGAAGAAGGTTATCGAACAGATTGACGATGTGCTTTTTCCAATTATTGCTGTAATCGAAACTGCTTATCGGAATGATTTCTACCTCAGCCTTTGTCCCACTGTTGCCTTTGACCAAATTTGTTCGTTACTGTCCACACACACACACACACACACACATGCACGCACGTACAATTCGAGCACAAGCACGCTGATGAATTGACGAGTACAATTCAAGATGGGCAGACTTTTCCACAGCGGCTACTGTGGGTTTAGTTTGTCCCCTGTTTTCTCTGCCTTGTCCTCTTCTCCTCTAGACTGTCATACATACACATACAAGCGCGCGCGCACACACACACACACACACACGCACATGCGCGCTCGCGCACATACACACATATATGCATGCATGCATATATATATATATATCTCATGTCTGTCTGTCTGTCTGTCTATCTCTGTCTCTGTCTGTGTGTGTGTGTGTCTCTCTCTCTCTCTCAACTTCCGACATTCAACAATAGTGATAGCATCTAGCACTTATTTGGCGCAGACTCCCCATATAAACTACAATAGTGAATAACTAGCATGCAACAGAAGAAAAACTACTTGAGAGAGAGAGAGAGATACAATCCAAGACAAAAATTGCAAATGCCTCTCGAAAACAGAACAAAAACGGCATAAAAAAAACAAAAAAACCAACAACAAACAAAAGCAAACAAAACAGTGAACTGCACACCACACCACCGAGAGCGCCCACCCAGTAAACGGAGCCAGTAAAAAAAAAAAAAGTAAGCGCTTCTAACTCTAATAGTAAAGAGTAGTAACTCTCTGCATTCACAAGGTACACAACTTCTAAGTCAGTGCTGCTTACGCCACTCTCAGCAGCACTGACTTGAAGCTATGTACCTTGTGAATGCAGAGAGTAATCACTCTCAGCACTGACTTGAAGTTGTGTACCTTGTGAATGGAGAGAGTTACCACTCTTTACTATTTGTTAATTATTTCATCCCCTGGCCTCATTGTTAATTTCCAGCTTATAACTCTAGTTGTTGTTGTTGTTTTTCAGCCATGCCGGCCAGTCCAGGCCTTCGCCCGGGTCGCAAGGGAACTGCTGCCATCATCATCGTCGGGGTCATCATCCTCATCGCCGTCCTCACCCCTATCGCCTACTTCGCCTCCATGAAGAAAGACGAGGAGGCAAAGGAGGAGGAGGTGGAGGTGGTGAAACGGAGCGGGCGGGTGGATTGCTACCCGGAGAGGAGCAGCCCTGCCGTGACCCTGACCCGTGAGGCGTGTGAGGCCAGGGGCTGTGAGTTTGATGAGGAGGCGGCCGCTGATAATGACTTGGGTGAGTTGGTGAGTGAGTGGGTGGTGCGTTGTGTTGCGTTGCGTTGCGTTGCGTTGTGTTGGACTGTATTGTATTGTGTGTGAGGCCATGGGCTGTGACTTTGATGAGGAGGCGGTCGTTGACAGTGACTTGGGTTAGTGAGTTGGTGGGCAGTGCGTTATGCTATGTTATGTTGTGTTGTGTTGTACTGCGTTGTGTTGTGTTGTGTGGTATGTATAGTCATGGTCATGGCAGATGCACAGGGACTGTCATGGGATATGAGGTACATAGTCACTCCGAATAGGGACATGTCTTAGTAGATAGGAGGTACATATTCATGGGCATGGCAAGTTCTTAGGGACTGTCTTAGACAGAAGTGTAGACATGGTAATGGCGAATACATGGAGACTCACTTATGTATATAGTCACTACAAACATATGGTGACTGTCTTAGATATGGGGTACATTGTAATGGCAAATAGACCTACGGTCTTATATAGGTAGTACATAGTCATGGTCACGTCAAGTGCATTGGGCTCTGTCTTAGGGAGTGGATAGTCATGGCATATAGGCCTACATAGGAACTGTCTTAGATAGGAGGAGTGTAGTCATACGCCTACATAAAGACTGTCTTAGATAAGAGGTACATAGTCATGGTCACGGACATAGGGACTGTCTTAGGAGGCATATAGTCATAGTAACGGCAAATACATAGGGACTGTGTGTTAGAGAGGAGGTATATAGCCATGATACATTGGAATTGTGTCTTAGACGGGAGATACATAGTCATGGTCACGGCAGACACACAGGAACTGTGGTTTGGGGGAGAGAGGTAAAGAGTGGGTGTCACGGCTCGTTGGCGATCTGCGTGCATGCCTGTCTGCATTTTTTTCCCTTCTCTTTTCCCCCTTTCTCTCTCCCTTCTTTCCCCCCTCTCTCTCTCCCTTCTCCTCCTCTCTCTCCCTTCTCCTCCTCTCCCTTCCTTCTCCCCCCTCTTTCCATCCCTCTCCTTCACCTCCCTCTCTCCTTTATGCTTTTGCACGTGTGGCATGTCCCTTCTCCTGAACGTTTTTTTGAACTCTGAGCGAGTTCAGGAATCTATCTGGTCAGGAAAGGAAGATTTCTCTGGGCTGTTGAGGCCAAGCTTTGCAGAGAGACGGGTCGCCGTTCCAGCGTGCGTGCTGTAGGGCGCCGTCGGTGAAGTAGTGGGGGCGTTTCCCTTTGTCACCCCTTCTTCTGTATTAGTCTGTTTCACTCTGGGCCAGTGACGTGCCTGGTGGCAGGCTTTCTGGTGTTTCCTTCCCTTCCGTGCCGCTGCCTTCGACGGGTCCTCAGAACACAAGCCTGGACACTTCCTCACTCCCGTTCCCACTCCCGCTCCCACTCCATACTTCCCTCGTACCCTTTCCCACCTTCCCACTGTCCCTCTTGCCGACCAGCTTCAGCCATCAAGCTACAAGTGTCTGTTTTCAGCTGTCAGCGCGAGTTTGAACTCTGGCAGCGGGGTTGAGCAGCACTGGCGCTGCAGTTGACTGTAAATGGCATAATTAAATTGGGCGGTGGTTAGACAGAGGTTATTATTTTTTTTGGTTTGTAATGCCTTGTTTTGTGGCGTGTATTTATTTATGTATTTTTTTTGGCATCACCACAGTAAAGCAACGAGCTGAACTCTTCTGTGTCTCTGTGTTTGTGTTGTCGGGACGTTAGCTAGTCTGGGAAGGGGTGGGGGTTCATGGGCAACCCCTTACGGGTTGTGACAGTGGGTCAACACTGATCCCTTTCCAAGGTGTCCCCTGTTACTACTCGTCGGAGCGCGGCGTGCAGTACAGTGTGAGCCGTGAGGAGGAGATGCCCTGGGGAACCAGGCTGCACCTGAAGGTCAACGGCACGTCCCCGTTCCGCATGGACTTCATCCGACCCGTCCTGGACGTCCACATGCTGTCTGACCAGCTGGTCAGGTTTACGGTGAGTCAGTACAGTAACTGGGTGGCTAGCTGCTGTCGTTTAGTGACTGGTTTTGTTTGGGGTGTGTGTGTGGGGTGTGGGGGTGATGGCGTGGAGCGTGGGGGGACGCTGTTGGTTTGCGGGATGTTATCTTGTTGGTTGGTTTTTTGGATGTCTGTGTATGCGATCTGTTTGTTTGCCTGTCTGTCTTTCTGTCTCCCTCTGCCTCTTTATATATATATATATATATATATAGATATATATATATATATAGAGAGATATAGATATATATATATATATATATATATGTTTGTCTCTGTTTCTGTCTGTCTCTGTCTTTCTGTCGGTCTCTCTGTCGGTCTGTCTGTCTGTCTCTGTATCTCTTTTCTCTCTCTGTATTCTCTTTTCATTTGACTATGACTTCTGGGGAAAGCTTTCACAGTGAATGTCTTGACACTTCGTCGATTGTCGTTTTTTGTTTAGTTGACCGATTTCTTGCTTTCTCTTGTTCTTTGATAATTTATTTATTTATTTATTAATAAATGAATAAATTAATTGATCAATTCATTCATTCATTTGTTTATCTATCTAAGTACACACTTTCTCGATTTCTTTGTTTCGTTCATTTACGCCTGCATATTCGTGTGCGTGTGTGTGTGCGTGTGTGTGTGTGTGTGTGTGTGTGTGTGTGTGTGTGTGTGTGTGTGTGTGCTCTCTTCTTTTATCTCACGCTCTAAAAAAAAAATGTTCCCTATGTTACGGTAAAAACAACAACAACAAACGCCTCACCATGGAGAGGTCACATTTCACGCTGTCAGCATTTGTCGCCCCCACGCCCCCCCCCCCCCCTCTCTCTGTCTCTCTCTCTCTGTCTCTCTCTCTTCAGTCTTGACATGGCCCTGTGCAATCGGCTGGAATATAAGCAACAAGAACCCGAACTCTCTCCCTCTGTCTCTTTCCAGTTTGACGATGTATTTGCCTCACCACCGCGCTATAGAGTTCCCCTGCCACTGGATCTGCCTGAACGTTCAGGGAACAGCACCACCAGACTGTACGAATTCCGGATCACTGACCGCTCCAAGTTGTCGTTCGTCATCATCCGGAAATCCACCGGCACCATCATGTAATGTGTGAAGTGGATGTAGAGTATATGTGGATGATGCTTGATGTTCGTAGTATGAAAAAAGACAAGAAGAAACAGAGTGGAAATTCTTTACAGCCTCATGTAAAGTGGGGAAATGAATGTTAAGGTTGTGGATAGCGTGTGTGTGTATATAGGTTGTTAGTGAAAATAAGGGGTGGGGTTGGGGTGGGTTCTGGAAGTGGGTACATGTTTCCAGTCTCAGTTTGTTGAAGAATTAATATCTGCTTAGATGTTTCTTCTCCTTCATGTAATGTGTGACGTGGATGTAGAGTATGTGTGGATGATGCTTGATGTTCGTAGTTTATAAACAGAGGAAAACAAAAACCTGTTTTGTCTCAGATTAAATCTATATCTTAATAATAATAATAATACTAATAATGGATACTTATATAGCACACTATCCAGAAATCTGCTCTAGGTGCTTTACAAAAACGCTTTTGATAACATAAAACATTATATCTATGTTACATACACACACCAAAATGTGACTATACACACACACACACACACGCGCACGCACGCACGCACGCGCACACACACACACACACACACACACACACTGCATACATACATTTTAACATACATGTGTATCTAACAGCTACCCTAACACATACGCACACATAGGCAGGCACAAACTTACATAAACACACGCACACACAATACACATTCATATACATGCATGTAGTTGTGGACCTGCCACAACTGAACTTATTGCTGAGGGAAAATGTGAGTTTTGAGACGAGATTTGAAAGATGCGAGGGAATCAGAATGACGGAGATTATCAGGGAGCTTGTTCCACGTCTTTGGCGATTGAAAAGAAAACGATCTGTGTCCATAGGTCTGTCTTCTGACGTGAGGTATCCTGAGAAGTCGAGTATCTTATCGGATGTTCTCCCAGTCACTGTCTTTGTCTCTGTCCCTCTGTCTCTTTCTGTCTCTATCTGTCTCGGTTTCTGTCTCTTTCTCTCTGTGTTTCTTTCTCTAGCACTCCCTCTCTATGTCATCCTTATTAGTGACTGTCTGTTTGCACATGTGTGTGTGTGTGTGCCTATATGCGTGCGTGCGTAAGCACACGTGTGTGTGTGTGTGTGTGTGTGTGTGTGTGTGTGTGTGTGTGTGTGTGTGTGTGTGTGTTTGAGAGAGAGAGAGAGCAAGCAAGAGAAAGAGAAAGTGCGCAAGTAATTTATTCATAGTTGTCCAAAGTGCGTGTTACATAATCGCAAACGAATAGGAATTATAATACCAACGTGTATTCCAGACGAACATTTAGAAAATAGAACAAACTTAACACACGAACACATCCCGAGTGCTCTGTAGACAAATAAAGCCAGGCTAGTCAATATGTTTTCATTTCCTCACGCCATAAGTAAATTAAACCTGAAAAGAAAATGGTCTTAACAGTACAGATGTTCAACCACTTTATCTGCATACAGAACAGGACAGCAAAATACGACATTGCTCCCATTTGCCTCATCTGCATTGCATAAAAGGGATAACATATATACGAACCATTTACCTTTGTATCTGAAAAGTGGCTTGCAACATCTGACACTCCAAACCTGAATTTAGGTAAATATTGATGAAAATAAATGAGGTTCCACGAATTACAAGTCTCGAACATTCTATATTCTAAAAATCTGTTACTGGGCCATATATGGAGGGGGGGGGTGAGGGGAGAGAGAGAGAGAGAATTTACTTATGGAACGAGTTCTCAAAGTTAGACTTGTAATGATCGTTGTCTTGGCCTTGGAATCGGTGCCAAGAGAAACTTTTCCCCATACACCGAAGGCATTTAAGAACTTAGGAAGAAAACATCTTTTTTGAAAGTATGAAAATGTTTTCTTTTCTTTTCTTTTCTTTTTTCTTTTTTGGTCGTTCGGTTTGCTAAGTAGAACCTTCAGAAGTTCGTGTCTAAATATTCACAAGCGAATTTCTATAACGTGTTTGTTTCATCATATTTGTGTGTACATCATTGATAAAGAACGTTCAATTTCAAGGGTGTTTCTGATCTCTCTCTCTCTCTCTCTCTCTCTCTCTCTCTCTCTCTATATATATATATATATATATATATATATGTGTGTGTGTGTGTGTGTGTGTGTGTGTGTTTATGTTTGATATTAATCACGCGCGTTGTACTGCAGTAAAAGATTTTAACCACTGTTCCCCCACTGTCCAGATTTGACACTGGTGTCGGAGGACTGGTGCTGTCGGAGCAGTTCCTGCAGCTGAGCAGCAAACTGCCGTCTGCCAACGTGTACGGCATGGGAGAGCACTCCCGTCCTACCTTCCGACGTCAGTTCAACTCCTCCAATGCCTGGCCCGCCTTCACCCGAGACGAGCCACCGGCTGGAGGGCCAGCGTTTTTGATGCAGCCACCCGGGGTGGTTGGTACACCCTTTTTTCTTCTTCTCCAAACAGAGATTGTTTATAGATTGTTTTGTTGTTGATTTTGTTTTCAATCACTCAACACACACACACACACACACACACACACACACACACACACACACACACACAGATGATTTTTTTTTTTTTTATTATTAGGTGTAGGTCCCCTCACGAAGGCGAATGTGTAGGGAATGATTTATGATTATTATGACACCGTTTACGAGCTTCGATACAACAGAAAAGACATTAATAGAGACCTCGGGTGAATTAAGAATAGTATGAAATGATTTCTTAAAGGAGAACGAGAGAGAGAGAGAGAGAGAGAGAGAGAGAGAGAGAGATTTTGGGAATCAGTCTTGGAACATTTTGACGAAGGCATTTGGATGCAGCCAACGCCGCGCCTTTTGGCCAAGATCAGCATCTTTAAGATGAATCTGTCTCTGTTGCACTAGTCTCTTTCCTGGTCCATTATTCCGCCCGGAATCTCTTTCTAGCCGTGTGTGTGTGTGTGTGTGTGTGCACGTGTGTGTGTGTGTGTGTGTGCACGTGTGTGTGTGCGCGCACGTGTGTGTATACGCGCGTTTGTGGTGCGTGTATGTTTTCAGCGCAACTTCAACCTGTACGGGGTGCACCCCTTCTACACCTGTGTGGAGGACGACAAAGGAAACACTCATGGCGTCTTCCTTCTCAACAGCAACGCACAAGGTCAGTGGAGGCTGGTGACAGTGACTTTAATTGGTATAACAACCTGTGGGCATTGATCCGATAGAGAGCACTTACCGTCACAAAAAATAAAGGACAGGACTTATTCGATGGTGAGCATTATTACATCACAGGAATATGATAGGTTGTTAGAGAGCATTTCACGTTACCAAAAATCCAATGTACTTTTTCTTTCTTTTTTTAAAAACTTGTTTTATTCAATATAAGTACTTAGTAGAGTAAATAGCCACATTCAGTTGCCTGTTTTATAACAGTTTGAATAAAAACAAGTACACATAGGAGTGAAAAAGTGGGGTGGTGGTGGGTGTGAATGCATATATGAGTGAGAAAAGAAGAGAGAAAAAACAACTGAATGTTCGATGCATTCACATACAAGTGGGAATCAATTGCTCTGTGTTGTACAACAGACTGCAGATATACAGCACACTGTTTTCAGTAGGACTTAGAATGTCAGACCTCAAAATTTTTTTTTTTAGCATGGTAATGATAGACACATTTCATGTTCACATTTTAAGCAAATGACTCTAATATGTGGGAAATAAAAAAAGCCAAAACCAAAACACATGGTGAATGCTATCTTTGACAGCATGAAAAAAACAACACCCACGGCAAAAAACAACAACAAAACAACAACAAAACAACAACAACAACAAAAAACGCATGTTGCCATCTGATAATCCCGTTTCTTTCAAAATCACATTTGTCCTGATTCACCTATGTACTTTTATCTTTCCTTTCCCATCCGTGATTCATTTCCTCCGCTGAATTACCTTACTGCGTGAATGATCTCAGCAAGGTTAAGTGTGCTTTACCTTAAAAATTCAAGACAGTCTTCGCATATACATACCGTAGAGTTAAGAAAATGGTTAGCGCTAAGCAAAGAGAGTGATGGTAAGATCGCACATGAAAGCGAAACCAGATGCCAGTTGCATTGCTTGGTTCTAACTTTTTGACAGTTACACGTGACTAAATACCTACGTTGACCGAACTACGCCATTGGTCAGTTCCATACGACACACAGTTATTAGCGGGTTACTAGGCTCTTCCGTCCGAGCAATGCAACTGGCTCTAGGGCCTGATTAACACTAAGGCCAAAGTCCCAGAAAAAGTTACAGGTGTTAGGGTTGATAACTGGAGAAACACTTACGTCTCGCCTTTCATTTCTTTTCCTTCTATTCATTTCTTTCTTTCTTTCGTTCTTTTTCTACCTTCCTGCCTTCATTTCCTCCACTGATTTTACATGGCACGGCAGAATACGAGTTCAGCCCAGGCCCCATGCTGACGTGGAGAACGATCGGAGGTGTGCTGGACTTGTTCCTCTTCATGGGACCCAGCCCTGAAAACGTCGTGCAGCAGTACACCCAGGTACCGGCACCGCCATGACTGCGGGGCACTTGTTTCGTGAGACTAGCACACAGACATAAACAGGCATAGACATACCATCACACACACACACACACATACACACACACACACACACACACACACACACATACACACACACGCACACACACACGCACACACACACACACACATACGCGCGCGCACGCCCACGCACGCACGCACTCACGCACTCACGCACACACAGACGGACACACCCACCCACCCCCCCACACACACACACAAACACACACACACACACACTGATCTGTACTCCCAGGTACCGACACACACTCGTGCGTGCGCGCGCGCACACACACACACACACACACACACACACACACACACACACACACACTGAAGTCACCAAACGCTGTAGTACCTCACCATCCAACAACAATCACCTGACGTATGAATACCTATACCTTACCTTCTCACGAAAATTACCAGACATACATAGTTATATCCCCCCCTCCCCGCTCTTCCCCCCTCTCTCCCCCCACCCCCTCATTGTCGACAGCTGATCGGACGACCCATGATGCCTCCCTACTGGGCGCTGGGCTTCCAGCTGTGTCGCTATGGTTACAACAGTCTGGCCAATCTCCAGAGAGCTGTGAACGACACCTTGAAGTACAACATTCCTCTGGTGAGTTGGGAGCAACTCTGTTGGGTCTGTGTTCACTAAGTACGGTGGTAAATATTGGAGTTTGGATATCGGGTTGGTTAGCTGTTATGAGTTTCTTTGTTTACATGTTATGGAGCCTCTCTTTGTTGTTGTTGTTGATATGCCTGCAGTAAATATGTCAGTTTTATGATTATTCGTTTTAGTGTACTGTCCCGATGTAACGAGACACAGAGAGAGACAGACAGACAGACAGACAGATAGACATACAGAGACAGAGAGACAGAGAGAGAGAGGGGGGTGGAGGGGAGAGAAAGGGAGATGGAAAGAGCCAAAGTAATGAAAAGAGAAGAGTAGTCTACCCTCATCGTCTGCAGACGACATTTTCTCGAGTGGCTCCAAACTGAATGCAGACCAAAATGGAACGTCCTTTAAAAAAAAAAGAAAAAAAAGAAAGAAAGAAGAAAGTTTTACCTTATTAATCACGCAACTTGCGATATAAAGGTAAGTCCAACTAAAATGTTTACGCTTTCTGCCTTTGGGCTACGTCGTTGTAAGGAGA
>NC_134895.1:19473836-19498836 GCF_041734735.1 Babylonia areolata
TTGGTAAAACGGTTAGATTTTTTTTTTTTTAATTTTTTTTTTTACTTCAGTTCATTCGAGCTCAACGCATACATTTCTGACTTTGAGTCCACACACATCAACACATGGAGAATCGAAAAGTGGAGATCAAGTAGATAGTTTGAAGCCATGAGAATTGCAACAGTTATAGCAGCAAAAAAATGACCGATTTTTACCAATGAAATATGACTTTTTCTTTTTAAATGCTGGTATGACAAAACCAGCACCTGAGGAAAAAGCTGTCCATCAGTGTATACTTTCAGACGATCGGTGTAAGTAGTCTGAATGTATGATCTTACTTTGACGACTATGTTTGGGTTGTCGTCTTTCTTACAAGCAGTGTGTTCACTATCAAATCAGGCCTTACTTTGTTCCTAAGGTGAACAAGGCGTTTCTTTCAGGTCAACGTCAACCTCTTCCTGAGTGATGCCTGCTTAGTATAAAAGTTCTGATGCATAAGTTCCGACAGTTGTTAAGGGCGAAATAAACTTTGTTCCTTTTGGAAATTTCAGATTTAAGCCTGCCCTCATTTGCAACAAAATGTTCACATTTGGAACATCTGACCACGTATTTCACACATGCAAGTTGTCGGAACTCATCCAAGGGTAATTCTCCCACTTCTCTGTATGTTTCGAGAGATAATGTATGGAATGGAAAACCAAGAGCAAGCCGATACACCTTGCAGTCTATGCTTTGCAATTTGTCCCGAAGGTATTTTGGCGCACTGAAAAATGCCTCTTGGTCATAATTATGATAATTTAGAACGAATAAGCGATGTCGATAAATTATAGTAACTTGCCCCTAGCTTTGCTAACTGTGTCCCACAGAATTCTGTGTTCTCATTAAGAGTAATAATAATGGGTATATGGTCACTTCCTAGTGTTTCATGATATCCACTTGCAGTCTGGTGATAGAACCGGTGAAATGAGTGTGAGTTTATAGCTGTAGCTCTGTGGGTGGAAATATCAGGGATTCTTGTAATACTACAATCATTTAGTAAATATAAGTGAGAGTCAACAATATTTTCTGCCAGATGAATACTGTTTACTAAGTACAGTCCCTCCAAAGGGTAATGAATGTTAAGATCACCCGCAGTGAGCCATTTGTCATTGGTATCTGGAAGATTATGTATTCATTCTGTAATTAAATCATTTGGGTCTGTTGGTAGGTAGACCGACACAGAACGAATGATCAAATGGTCATTACAGTTTACTCGTACAGCACATGAATATAGATTTGCAGTACTGTTTGGTGCTGGTGAGGGAAAGGTAGCTTCTTTTTGTTGGCGTTAAGAGATTGTGAAATGAGGGCCTGATATTTGGTCAGTGCCAGATGTACTGAAAAAAAAAGGCAAGTTAGCGGAAATTGATTTCGCATTTCATTGCATAATTTTGATTGTGGGGACTGGTTTCATAGCCAATTTTATTTGAACTATGGAGGACGGATAGTCCATTGGAGTACAATAAGTAAATAAAAAAGAACAAAAAAAGAAGAAAAAAAAGCTAGGTTAGTAAATATGGAAAAAAAAGAGGCAAGGCCAAGACTCACTTGTGATACAGATGTTATCCATAAAACACAAAGTTAAAATGTATTCTGTATTTAATAATATAAAGCTTCAGGGAGAAAAATAACAACAACAACAACAAATACTAATTAAATATAGCAGGTTCGAACCAAGCACATTGGGTTCGAGAATATGTAGACTTACCTTTCTAGCCGGTCTTCCAATGATGTTAGAAAATTATCTAAACGTTTCTTGTTTTTTGCGTCATAAATCGATTACGGAATTCCAATGGATAACTCCGTTTAATTAAATCATACTTTTTGAACATATCTCGGTTATTTAAGAAATTCTTTAATGTCCGTGATAATGGAGATGTTGCGATCGCCTCAGACACACCGTAAGATGAAACAGTTTTCTCAACATCGGCGTGTTCCACGGGTTGACAGAAACTGCAACGCTGTCAATTCAGTTTCTCTTTCATGTTTTTTTTCCTAGTAAAGTCAGTATCCACTATAAAATATTCACATGCATTAAAGACGTGGATTGTGTCGTTAGTGTCACTGATGTATTCTGTCCAGAATTCTTATTTCCTTTTCAATGCGAGCAAGAAAAACGAGGTGTGTGTGTATGCGTGTGTGTGAGAGAGAGAGAGAGATCAACTTTCTGCCAGAAAAGGGCAATGGTGTGCCGTCCCAAATTTCCAGCGAAGATGCTTGCTCCTCTGTCAGAAGGGTGGGGGTTGCCCTTCATCATTTTGCTGTTCTTGGTGTCTGAACTGATGTGTGATAGAAGAGATAGTCTCTCTTTCTTATACAGCTGACTGAAAATTTTAGCATTGGACAGTTCTCTTTTTGCTTGCAGGGTTGTTAGTTTTATTGGAGCTTTTTTTTGCTGATAGCACTATTTAATTGTGGGAATCTACCAAGGATGGTGTTGATACACAAGCCCATTTCTTTGATGGGTTGATCAACTTCTTTTGTTTTTAAATCATCGAGGCCTGCATGGACAATGACGGCTGCTGGTGATTTTTCTTCGTAGGACAAAACAGCTTAAATTGTGCAGTCTTTGATCATGTTGGTCTTAATCATTGTGGCGCAAAACCCAGTCTTCTTGCATCAGCTTTATTCAGAACAGAATCATGGAAAATAAGCACCTTGGGTAAGTCACTCTGATTTGGATCTTGGGAGTTGGGTGGGGCAGTTGTATTTTGTGTGATTTCCTTTTTTTTTTCTTTGCTCTGGTTTCCTTCTTGCTGGGCAGATTTACGAACTTTTTTTTCAGTGTTCCTTTTCTCTTTTTGCGTCGTGTCTGTGTACATTGTTACGTCATTATGTGATCTCATCATATTTCTCACGTCAAGTGGAGGGTTGTGTTGTTGTTCTTGGTGGTTTTAAAAACAGCGGGCACGGTAGCGGCAGGTAAGGGCGGCTGAGATCGCACTGCTTCTGCATAGGTCAGTGGGGCGGAAGGGACGGCGGGGGGGAGTACTTTGTGTCGTTGAAGTTGCCTTTTCTGTAAGTTCGATCGTTTCCGCGAGCGCTGTATCTGTCCGAAGGTCGCGTTTCGAAATCGTCTGTAGAATCTGTCTCATGGTTTCGCCATTTTTGTTGTTGTAAATAAATCGTTCTTTCCAGACCGTGTAAGACAGTAGCATTAATGGTTTTGTTTCGGGCATGTTTAGATTAGACATGCCATTGTTATTTTCCAGTGAATTGTTCAGGTCAGCATGTCCATTTGAAATAGTCGAATCAAGAGCCTCTTTGTCATTGTTTGCTGCTCTTCTAATTTCGTCACGATATGTTCAGTCGTGTATTTGGCAGCACACTTTTCACACGTATATGTTCATCGTGTTTGTGCAAATATGCTCAGTAGGTAAATTGGCAGTTTGGTACATACCGAATGTATGCGTTTGTGGCAGTTCGAGTAAGTTATATTGTGCAGCCATTTTTTGGCTGACCACAAACACATGACGTTTCAATGTCCTCGGTAGAACCGATTTTTACGGCGTTGTTAGACTTGGTGGAGTCTCTTTCTTTGTTTTCCTTCCCAAATTCTGGGATGTATGTTTAAGGTTTTTTAAGCATCTGCAATGGGTTATTATTGCGGTATTTGTTGCACGCAATCAACTAGTGTGTGTGTGTGTGTGTGTGTGTGTGTGTGTGTGTGTGTGTGTAAGTGTTTATATATGTATGTATGTATGTACGTATATATATATATATATATATATATATATGTATATATATATGTGTGTATATATATATATATGTGTGTGTGTGTGTGTGTGAGCGTGCATAATTACACATTGCTGTCTTTGTCACTGGTCAAATGAACGTCATTTCATGGTTGTCCAAAATACCCCCATTAGAATATGTTATCTGTGTACGTGACTTTAACGTCGACGACAGGTCTGATTTTTGTGTGTGATTTTTTTAATATACTTTTTATAGAATAATACATGAAGGAGGTAATGTTAGCTGAGTGTCTCAACCAAACTGAATAAAATGAAGAAAATGTTACATATGATGTTCCTTCTGCTCCTCCTCTTCCGTCTGCTCCTGCTCCTCTTTCTTCCTGCTCCTGTTCCTCTTTTTTCTCCTCCTCTTCCTTCTACTCCTGCTCCTCTTCCTTCCTGCTGCTGTTCCTCTTCCTTCTGCCCCTGCTCCTCTTCCTTCCTGCTCCTGTTCCTCTTCTTTCTCCTCCTCTTCCTTCTGTTCCTGCTCCTCTTCCTTCCTGCTCCTGTTCCTCTTCTATCTCCTCCTCTTCCTTCTGCTCCTGCTCCTCTTCCTTCCTGTTCCTGTTCCTCTTTCTCCTCCTCTTCCTTCTGCTCCTGCTCCTCTTCCTTCCTGCTCCTGTTCCTCTTCTTTCTCCTCTTCTTCCTTCTGCTCAGGTTCCTCTTCCTTCTGCTCCTCCTCCTCTTCTTCCTCCTCCTCTTCTCATCCTTCTTCTCTTCCTTCCCCACTTAACTCCGTGAAGGATCCTTGGGGCGTCGCATTGCAGTGATCGCCAGATTCCTCCAGGTCTGTCGGTTTTGTGGCACGGCCTTGGTCTCTCCATATAAAAACAACAAAAAAACAGAAAGCAAACCTTTTCCTTCTCCTCCTTCTCCCCCACTTACTACCTCTGTGAAGGATCACTCGGGTGCTGCATAGTCAGTGACCACCAGTGATTCCTCCAGGTCTGTTGGTTTTGTGTCACAGCCTAGGTAATTTCATAGTAATACAAAACAAACAGGAAGAAAACACAATTCTCGGCATAATGCGACAACAAATAGTTTTGTCCAGTCGGTAGCGACTGAAGAACCACTCTCCTCTGTTTGACCTCGCAGGACATGAACGAGCCCTCCAACTTCGGCACGAACGAGCAGAAGCCATGGAACTGGCCCGAAGACGCCCGACCTTACTGGAGCCTGCAGTGCGGCAACAACCGCTGGGATGAGCCCAACTATAGACCCTGTAAGGTGGTCCTCACCAAGGTGTTTTCAACATGGGAACCCCCCCCCCTCCCCCGCCTCCACCTCTTTTGGGTTATACAGATCTTTGTAGAATTTCTTCCGTTTCTTAAAAAAAAAAAAAATTTTTTTTTTTTTTTTTTTTTTTTTTTTTTTAAGAGAACTCTCACATTCTTCTGTTTCAGTTTATGTGATTGGTTCTTTTGCACCTTCTCTCTCTCTCTCTCTCTCTCTCTCTCTCTCTCTCTCTCTCTCTCTCAGCTCATTAATCAATTATAAACTTACTATGTCACTAAATCTTTACAGCTAATGTCATTAAACATTTCAGTGTTCAGTTCTCTCTCTCTTTCTCTGTGTGTGTGTGTGTGTCTGTCTGTGTCTCTGTTCGTTCTTCACTTTAACGTATATCTGACTACAATCTTTGATTAAAACAAATGTGTGTTGTGGTGTGTGTGTGTGTGTGTGTGTGTGTGTGTGTGTGTGTGTGTGCCCGCTTGTTTGTACGTGTATATTCAGTGGCAGCCCACCTGTACGACACGAAAGACAAACGCAAGCGGATATCGGACAAGACGCTGTGCATGAACGGCGTGCAGGGCCAACACAACGAGTACAGACACTATGACGTGCACAGTTTGTATGGCTGGAGTCAGACCCGCGTCAGTTTGGAGTGAGTACTCCAAGCCTGCTTGTCTGCCTTCCTGCCTGTCTGTCTATGTGTGTATCCGACTATCTGTGTGTCAGTGTGTCTCTGTAGCGAGCCGCAAGTTTTGGTTCTTCTCTGTATAGTTGGTATCAGCATCAGTATCAGTAGCTCAAGGAGGCGTCGCTGCGTTCGGTCAAATCCATATACGCTACACCATATCTGCCAAGCAGATGCCTGACCAGCAGCGTAACCCAACGCGCTTAGTCAGGCCGTGAGAAAAACAAAAAAAACCAATACCAAATAGCAATACCGATACCTCAATAAAAAAAGTGGGTGTTTGGTGTGTGGTGGGGCTGTGCGTGCCCCGCCCCCGAAAAAAACAAAAACAAAAATATGTCACTGTATATCTGATTACAATCTTATATATATAGTATAGATGGAAATGAGAATACTGACCCTCCTTTCCATTTCTGCTTGTTTCGAAAGGAGAATACTGATCTTCCTTTCCATTTCTTCAAGGCTCTGACTAAGCACGTTGGCTTACGGCTGCTGGTCAGGCAGCATCCGCCTAGCAGATATGGTGTAGCGTATTTGGAGTTGTCCGAACGCAGTGACATATTTTAGTATTTGTATTTGTATTTCCTTTTATCACAACAGATTTCTCTGTGTGAAATTCGGGCTGCTCTCCCCAGGGAGAGCGCGTCTCTACACTACAGCGCCACCCTTTTTTTGTTTGTTTGTATTTTTTGCTGCGTGCAGTTTTTTTTGTTTTGTTTTTGTTTTGTTTTTCCTATCGAAGTGGATTTTTCTACAGAATTTTGCCAGGAACAACCCTTTTGTACTCGTTGGTTCTTTTACGTGCGCTAAGTGCATGCTGCACACGGGATCTCGGTTTATCGTCTCATCCGAATGAATAGCGTCCATACAGACCACGACTCAAGATCTAGTGGAGGGGGAGAAAATATCGGCGGCTGAGCCGTGATTCGAACCAGCGCGCTCAGATTCTCTCGCTTCCTAGGCGGACGCGTTACCTCTAGGCCATCACTCCACACTAGCCATCACTCCACACTGGTTGGAAATGAGACTGCTGATCCCTCTTTCCATTTTTGCCAAACAGTATGATGTCTGTAATCCATACAGCTAGTTGTCAGGCGTCCGTTGGGAGTGACCTAATGACAGCACTGTTTCTGTGTGTGTGGTGGGTGGGGGGTATGTTGTGGGTGTGGGTGTCTGTGCGCGCTTTCAAAAAGTGGTACTTATATATATATATATATGTATATATATATATATATATATATATATATATATATATATATATAGATAGATAGATAGATAGATATTTTATCATTATTTTTTATTTATTTATTATTATTGCACTTCAGGTCAGCAAGAGCAGCGACAGGGGAGAGAAGTGTGGTGATCTCCCGGTCAACGTTCGCGGGGAGTGGAAAATACGCCGGACACTGGTTAGGGGACAACACCAGTATCTGGTCCCATCTGGCTGAGTCCATCATTGGTCAGTATTTGTTATTGCTATTGTCTGTCATTATCATCATCATTGACGCCATCATCAAATGTGTTGATCGTTGGTTGTGGGATAACGTCAGTACCTTTTCCCCCATCTGAATGACTACCTGTCTATGGTATGTTTATCATAAGTATCAACAAATATGTTCGTTACGGGGGAAAAAAAAAGTCTGTAGTTTGAGCCCCGTTTTAGTGAATCCGTCTTTGGTCAGTATTGTTCATCATCGTCAGCGTCGTCATCATTATTTATCATCATTTCCATCGAATATGCCAGGTATTGATTTTGGAACATCGCCATTATCTGCTGCCACCGGGCTGACTGTCATTAGTAAGCGAATTTCTTCTTCGTCATCATCTTGATCATCGTCATCAAGTCTATGTGAAAGTAAATCTTGATGCGATCTTTTTGAAAGAGATTTTTTTTTTTAGAACAAAAAGTAGAAAACCGGTAAAGCTGAAACCTGACTGAATGACACAGGAAAACAGCTGTTCGTCGACTCTTCCCAGGCAGGCAGCCTGTTGTGCATATAACTCATTGTGTTCGTCACACTCGTAATGTTTGGTCTCTAACCGAAGATAGGCGGTATCTAAGTATCACTAATAATCATGATGATGATGATGATGATGATAATATTCAAAGAATATAAGGTAAACTGAGAAACACATGGGTCAGGTGTCAAGAAACGAGGAATATATGGTTCATTGGTAAAGTGCGGGTGGCTTTTAGTTTCTAACTGTAATTGTGTATTTGTATGTTCATGAATTCTGGTGCGTTATGTTTCAGGTATGCTCGACTTCAACTTGTTTGGAATTCCATACGTAAGTGAATGTGCAAGCTTTAAGATTCTTGTTATCATTCAGTTCAAAAGTCATTTGTAAATACGTGCTTAAGTTGTTAAGGTTTAACTGTTTTTTGCAGATAATCAACTGCAAGACTCTACACACAAACTCACTTTCTCATGGACTTGCGCACACAAGAGCGTCCGCGCTCAAATGTAAATGCGTGCGTCCGCACACATTTCTGATATAATGAAACAACCATGGTACACACACACTGTCTCTCTCTCTCTCTCTCTCTCTCTCTCTCTCTCTCACACACACACACACACACACACACACACACACACACACACGCAAACACGCGCGAGCGCGCACGCATGTACAAGGAAACAACCATGGTACACACGCCCGCGCGCGATCTTGCACACGCACTCAAGCACACACATTTATGGTGAAACAACCATGATACAGACGCTCGCACAAGCGCGCTTGCATGCTTGCACACACACACACACACACACACACACACACACACACACACACACACAATCTGTCTCTCTTTCCCACTGTCTTATAAACTTATGACATTATGCAGAAGGGGAAGATTATTTAGAGTGTGCATGTAGATGGATTAGTTGATTTAATGTACATGTATGTTTAGGATAGTGAGCAGGAACATGTTTCAGATCTCGTGGAGAGATATACGTGCGGGCACGCGCGCGCCGGTGTCTGTGTGTGTGCGTACTTGCGTTTGTGTTCTTTGTAAACCCTTTGTTTATATGTGTTCTGTTCTACTTTTTTGTTTAGCATAAAAAGACCCTTGCCGAAATGATTTATGAATATGTTAATGATGGTAGAATTGTTGCAATTTGTCCCTGTGAATAGGAAAAAAGAACAAGAAAAAAAAAGAAAGAAAAACAGAAAAACACAATCATCTTAGCTGTAAGGACAAAACAAATGCCTTCTTCTTGAATCCGTGCAGAATGGAGCTGACATTTGCGGGTTTTTCCGAAACGCCACAGAGGAGCTGTGTCTGAGGTGGATGCAGCTGGGGGCTTTCTATCCCTTCAGCAGGAACCACAACAGCATTGATAACAAGGTAAGTAGGCGTTTTCTTTTTTCTTTTTTTTTCATTTTCTCCTTGCATATGAACAGGAGCAAACAATTCCGACTCCTGAAATGCTTAATGTTTTTCTGGTGACGCATGCAGCTCGTTGTATATGTGACATAATTAAGGTTATCAAAGGTCTAACTGGCCATGTGGCCATATGGGCGGTGAATTCATATTCACTGTGAAGCCCTGGGCCGTCCTTTCCATCCGGCGTTTCAGTGTTTGTCTTAACGAAGTTGGGTGGTACTACCAATTCACATCTGGGTGGTGTGTGGAAATTCGGAGTAATGCTGCCTTTCCCAAGGACGTAATAATTATTGTACTGAAATGAGGCCGGCCTCGAACTCTGATCACAGGACAGCACCGAATCAGAAGTCCAACAACTATTAACCGATTCTGCCAGGGCTTTCAAATAATACAGTTCTCAGTAACCTCATATTTTTAACAGACTGAAAAAAATGTTTTCTTATGTGGGGGAGAGCGCGTTGCCTCAATGCAAAACCATCCATATTTCTTTTTCGTTTTTTTTTAAATTTCTTTCTGCGAGTGTATGTGTGTCACTGGTGGATTTTTCTACATAATTTTCGCCAGGGACAAGTATGTGAGTACATTTATGTGCGTTACGTGTATGATGCGCCAGGGACATAGGTTTATCGTATTATCCAAATGACTAGCACCCATACCAATGCTACAGGCCTGGTTAAAGGAGGGGGTTGGGGTGTGGGAAGGGGGTACAAATCCCTTGGTCCGTACATGGGACTCGAACCTGAAAACACCGGCTTTTCCTAGTCCTGCGCTATGCCAGTAAGCCACCACCGCTGCACCATACATTTCCTGTGTGGTTTTCACTAACTTAAAAAGTTACATTCCAGTCTGTTTCTGTCATCAACTTTTCTTTACATTTACTACGTGATTTAGGATTTGTCTTCCTCGAGAAAACATATCGCAATGAGTAATCTTATAATTTTGCCCCTTTATTTACGGAACAGATTATGTTGAGTATTGTTATTGGAACAGATGATATGTTATTACTACCATTTATCCCAGTTTGCTTAGCCCATTCAACCTTGGGGAGTTTATAGCCAGGGCAAGCTTGATGCGGTAAAAATGAGAAAATACACTGCAGTCGACCGTTTTTTTTTTCCTCCAAATGGACACAAGCGGACAAAGCATGAATTACAGTAGAAGTTAGTTCCCTTCGCTTGTGGTTGATGCATATGAAGGAACATGGGAAACATTTGAATGAAACAGATTTTATGCCCTGGCTGTGCTCGGGCGCAGGGGTTGAATGAGTTAGCTTTCACTATACGTGTACAAATTCAGTGTGCGATAATGCGTGTTTGAAGATGACACTTTTCTCTGGTGTGTTTTGCTCTTTTTGGGCAGGACCAGGATCCGGGTGTGTTCGGGGACACGGTGGCTGACGCATCACGTGAGATCCTGGAGACCCGCTATTGGCTGCTGCCTTACCTGTACACGCTGTTCCACCAGGCGCACACACTGGGCCGCACCGTCGTCAGGCCTCTGCATCACGAGTGAGTGATAGTGGGTGTGTGTGTTGGGGGTGTGGGGGATGGGGTAAAGTGTGGTGTGTGTGTGTGGTGTGTACGTGTGTGTGTGTGTGTGTCTCCCTCTTGCTCTCCCTCCTCCCGCCTTTCTCTCCCTCTCAATAATCCATCTGTTATATATCCAGGCTCCAATGTCTTTTTTTCCGATAGAAAGTGAAAAAAGTAATAAAAATATATGTGAAATTGATGCTTTGTAATGACAGTGATCACTTTTTCTCAGCTGGGAACAGTCAGTGTATGTGTGTCTGCTTTTGTGTGCTTTAATGCGTGTGAATGTGTGTGTGCGCGATAGTGTGACAGTGTGTGTGTGTGTGTGTGAATGTGTGTGTGTACGTGCGTGCGTGTTGTGTGTGTGTGTGTGTGTGTGTCCCTCTCAGTCTCCCTCCCCCCGCCTCTCACTCTCTATCTCACTCGCTCTCTGTCAAAGAAGGAACTTTGTTTTGTTTCATTATTTGCTTTCACCATTTCATTCATTTGTTGTAATGGTTTGTTATACAATGAAAGTATGTTGACGCATTCACCCATGTCATAAGGACCTCATGGCCATTGACATTAAATTGTCAAAGCTTTACATCTGTTGTAAATCCAGGCTTCAATGTCTTTTTTTTTTTACCCGATAGAAAGGGAAAAATGCAATAAAAATATGTTGTGTAAAATTGATGCATTTTTATGACTTTTGTTCTCAACTTGGAGCGCGTTTGTATGTGTGCCTGCCTTGTGTGCTTTTATGCGTGTAAATGTGTGTGTGTGTGTGTGTGTGTGTGTGTGCAGGTTTCCAACAGACAAAAGCGCGTTGGGTATTGACCGTCAGTTTCTGTGGGGTCCCACCCTTCTTATCTCTCCCATTCTAGAACAGGTGTGTGTGTGTGTGTGTGTGTGTGTTAGAGAGGGAGAGAGGGAGAAATGTGTCACAGACTGAATATTTACATGGTGGTGAACTGTTCAGATCGAGAGTCCTTTGAGAGCAACTTTTTTTTTCCTTTGGTGTAGATTACGGAATTTACTGTGAGAAGGCACTCAAAAGTAACTTTATTTTATCTATTCATTTGTTCGAATGTTAGCACGAGGAATGTTGAAAAGTACAGTAAATGATTACACATACTGCAGATCACCACAGTGTTGTGTATTTTATCGTTGTAACCCTTTGGCTGAATATCATTTTAACTCTTTTACTGCTTCTGACAGTTATGCTCGTAAATGGAAGGTTGTTACCTGAGAAAAGGAAGAGCTTACGAGGCAGGATGTAAGTCACTTTTCTGTATTTTAGACCTATTCTAGGGACTGTATACGCTTTGTTCAGCAAAATCAGTTACGTCACTGAAATGTACACACAGTAAGAATTGCAGAATATTGCAGTTACAGTTGATGTCACACTGATTTCATTTCATCAAAATTCAGCAGTCAAAGGGTTAGTGAAAACTAACGGCAATGGTGTCATTATTTGGAATGAGAGAGACGAGGAATACAGTACAATAGTTACGGCAGATCCACTGTGAGTGGATATGTTTGTGCATGTAATCAGTTTAGTTAGAAAGTCGCAAAAGGAACACCTTTGAACACAGAAAAGGCAAAGAATACTGTGTGTTATGACATACTGGGGTGTGTTTGTATATGTTACCATTTTTTCAGGGATATCTCGCTTCTTACGTGTTTGGACTTTTCAGTTTGTGTACGTGAGACATGCAACGTATGTCATGCTTACTGTTTTCATAAATGTGCTTCATCGTCTTCTCCTTGAACTCTATGAAGAGTCATTGGGTTGTCCGCGTAGAAGAGTTCTTCGTTGCTGTCCTGTATGCCAGAGAGCACGATAAAATTCCTCCAGGTCTGTCGGTCGTGTGTCAAAGCCTAGGTCTCTGCAGATCATTTCCTTGTCCGTTTCACGATTTTGTAAGTCCATCGGTTTTTTTCTTCTTCTGTCTTTCCTGTTGTCTCCCTTCCTTGTTTCCTTTGCGAGGAAGTGGGATTTGCTACACGTGTGGCCTTACCAATTCTAATAAACACATGCCTTAAATATGAATCTGTCAACATCATTCAACAGCTTGTACTTAACATGATGTTATACATTTCAGGATCAGAAGCAGCTCCGGTACTATCTTCCCGAAGGCCGATGGTATCAGTTTTACACCGTGAGTATGGAGGCTGGCTGTTAATTAAACTCAGTCTCAGTGAAAATAAATCAATGATTATCTATTTGAACGTTAATTAATATGGGAAGAACAAAAGCAACAAATATTGTGGCTTCAATAGCAGATTAACGAAACAATCTAGCTTGAAACTGAGATGGCTGGCATTTGGTTTGAGTAAAGTTACTCAGTTCGATCAGTTTACCCACTGAACGTAGCTTTTTTCGTTAATTCGAAAAGAAAGCAGTTTACAGTCAGTTAAAATGTACTGCACTCGTTTTTACACCATTATGTCTGACTGTCTGTCCGTCACTGTTTACCTGTCTGCTTCTGTCTCTGTCTCTCCCTGTCTCTCTATCTCGCTCTCGCACACTCTCTCTCTTCCCCCCACGCAACACACACACACACACACACAAACGCACGCACGCATGCGCTCACACATTCACGCCTACGTGCACACATACTGGTGCTCACATCCAGACTAGTGCACGCACACAGACACACTTGTACGTGCATGCGCACATGACACATACTGGTGCTCACATCCAGACTACTGCACACACACAGACACACATGTACGTGCATGCACACTTCACGGGATTCTGTATAAGTCCGTGACACGCACAAGCGTGTGCTTAACAAAAGAAACTGTTCCCTGTTTTTTTGCAACGAAGTCTTCGGCCCTCCCTAACTTCCCCCATCAGCCCCCCCCCCCCCCCCGTCCCCCAGTCCTCCATCCCACACCCCCTGACGTGTTATCTTGCGCAGGGAGAGATGAGCATGGGGCCCGCATACAAGAGTGTGGCAGTGAACTTGACCTCCAAACCCGACCTTCACCTGAGGGGCGGGCACGTCATCGTGATGCAACGTCCGGCCAACAACACTCACTTCAGGTACACGTGGTGTGTGTGTGTGTGTGTGTGTCCGACCAACGACACTTACTTCAGGTACACGTTGATTCCACAACGTTAACACAGTGATTGCGTTTATGTTGGGGGTTGGGATGGGGGGTTATGTGTCTCAAAAATATTGAAAAAGAAAACCGTAGAAAATTAAGTTAAACTATTGACTTCCTTAAGGGGCAGTGGGGGGATCATAGCTTCACTCCAAATTGATAGATAAATAAGTTAAACTTATTATCGGGCATGATGTTCATGGTAGCCAGATAAAAGAAAAAGGAAGAAAGGAAGAAGAAAAAAATCTCCGAACACGCGGGAAGCAGGTCCCGAAACTCTTGCGTTTCATGCTCATTTGACACACTGAAAATATTGCCTCCCTTGGACCATTGATGCGTATTCTTTTCTTTTACACCATGCTGGAAACGAAACAAGCAAGCAAGCGTGCTCTCTCTCTCTCTCTCTCTCTCTCTCGCACACACACACACACACACACAAACACGCGCGCGAGCCTTCCCTCCCACACACATACACATTCTCTCTAGTTCAGGAAAAGCTTTGGAATTAAATGTTCAAACAACAACGAACCTCCAATTAGAGGCTAGTTTTGCGTGCACGTGAATATCTTTGCATGTGTTTGCGCAGTTTTTCGTATTCAGCATAAATTCTTGTACTTGAAAGACGTGTTTTCTCGGAGCTACTCAATAGATGATAACGTTTGTGATTTCTTTCCGTTCACAACCGTCAGAATGCCTTGCAGATTGAATAAAACCCTTGCAGTACCAGGCCCAGTTCATGCTCAGGGACAACTATTTGCCATGGTGTGTTTTGATAACTAAAGGTAATGATCATAAATTCTAGCATGCAGACTACTAAAAGGAAGTATATTTGACCTATGCTTTTCTTCTGCAAGGAAAGTGAACACACTTCCCATTGACGAGTTCACATAACATTAAATGATTTTTGGACAGGAAAATTCCAACGATGGCGCGGATTGAAGTTTTCGTTCTGGGGCATTTTTGTTTTTGCACAACTGAAGGGAATGGAAATTTCCGTCCCATGGTAGCTGTAGGGTTTTACCATGTTGGGTAAGTCGGACACGCTCAGAAGAGTAGTAGAAATCCAGTGGGTTTTTTATGTTCGGCGTCATCCGGTTCTTGGCTAGGCCCACGTTTTCATTGTTGTGTGTGATTTATTTCATAATTTATATTATTTCCTTTACAGCTACATAAAACTGTGCACGGTATGTGAGTGTATGCATGCCTACACTGTGGGAGCAACAGGATATTGGAATGTATATATTATATATATATCTTTGTATATATGTGTCGGGGGTTGGGGGTAGGATATATGGGCGTGTGTGTGTGTGCTTGTACAAGTAAGCGTTCATCTGTGTGTGTGTGTGAGTGTGTGTGTGTGTGTGTGTGTGTGCCGTGGAAGCTGCGATACATAGACTAGAAATGAGTGTGTGGAGGAGGGGGTAGAGGAGGTGCAGGGTAATGTGTGTGTGTGTGTGTGTGTGTGTGTTGGAGCTCATGTACGTTTATATGTATTTGACTGTGCTTTCATATCTGTGAAACTGCGTGTTTGGTGCATATCTGTTATGCATGTGTGGGTGTATGTGTGAATGTGTGTCTTCATGTTTTACATTTATTTGCTTATTTATCATCATTGTTGTCTTATGTATTTATTTATTTATTATTATTTTATTATTTTCATTACTACTACCTATTTTTTTATATCATAATTATTTATTTATTTATCTTTTTTTTTTTTTTTTTTTCCTCAAGGCCTAAGTGCGTTGGGTTACGCTGCTGGTCAGGCATCTGCTTGGCAGATGTGGTGTAGCGTATATGGATTTGTCCGAACGCAGTGACGCCTCCTTGAGCTACTGAAACTGAAACTGAAACTGTGCACGGTTTCTTTCATTGTTATGATGTGTGATTTCTTTCATCTTTGTATGCATGATTGCTTTGACATATATATATATACATATACATAGATATAGACATATGTGTGTAAGTGTGTGTGTGTCTATGTTTACAGACATACATATGAATTATTTCATAATGGTTTGTGTGATTTCTTTGTAATAATGATTTCCATGTGTGATTTGTTTCGTAATGATATGTATATCTGTCAAATATGCATGATTTCTCACAACACGGTGATCTCTCTCTCCCTCCCTCTCTCTCTCTTTACACACACACACACACATATATATATATATATATATATATATGTGTGTGTGGTGTGTGTGTGTGTGTGTGTGTGTTTCCGTAATGAAATGTTACGATTCCCTTATCATACAACCCGCAAAACACCTCTCATAACGATATGTATCACTGTATTTCATTGATATAACCATGTATAATATATGTACCGACATACAGCCGACAGAACGGCTTTGAAATCCGCGCCATGTTGGACAAGGCAGACACAGAGGGAGGGACGGCCAATGGCTCCCTCTTCTGGGATGACGGAACTTCCGTAGGTGAGAAACAGGACACCAGTTGTTAGTATGGGAGACTGCATGTGTCAAAAGATGCTGAACAATGCCGTTATTCTAAATCTGTAACAGCCCGAATTTCATGTGGTCCGTTTTCTTCTGAAATTGTCAGAATCTGAGATATAAACTGAAAGTGAATGTTACGTACTTTACGATGTCAGCACATTTCCTACAGTTTTATACGGTAGTTTTATTTTTGGCAGCATCAGAAGTGACTGTGAAGTTGGAGACATAGAAATGATGTAATCTTATGTGTTTTGTTTGTTTCAGACACCTATGAAAATGGAGGCTATTTCCTAGCTAATTACGACGTTTCCAATGTAAGTTTTTTGTTTTGTTGTTTTTATTTGTTTTTTGTTTTGTTTTTGGACTTTTTTTTCATAATGGTGGTACTGAGTGAGTGAGTGACCATGATATTTATTGATGATCGCAAAGTGAGGAAACAGATATTCGATTGATTGAATTGCCCTATCAGGTTTCCTGTGAAACTGAAATGTTAAATACCAAAAGTGTCAGATTGCACACACACACACACACACATACACACACACACACATACACGCACGCACGCACATTCATGAACGTGCGCGAGACACACGCTTCCTTGTAAAATATCTTACATTTCTCGGTGCGTGTATGGATGCAGGTGTGTGCGTGTGTTTGTGTGTGCGCATGTGGATAATGATACTGATAATGTGGAAACTCCTGTAGCAGTTAAGGATTATTAAAATATGAAATCTGTGTGTGTATGTAAGTATGTATGTATGTATGTATGCGCGTGTGCGCGCGCTGTTCAGCAAACCCTACGGGTGACGGTGGTACACAACAACGAGACCGCTGTACGGGACGTGAGCACACTACAGTATGAAAACGTCATCGTGCATGGCGTCACTAGTGCTACTGACGTCACAGTGACCATCTCCTCCACGGGTGCCAAGATTAACAATACCTTCGACATGGACAAGTCCCTGCAGGTGAGTGGCATGGTGTTGATGGTGATGAGAAACAAGGGGTCAGCGTATGGATATCATCATCGTCGTCTTTTTTTTTTGTGGTCCTTTTTCGTTGTTGTTTTTTTTTGGGGGGTGGGGGTGGGCGCAAACAGTGGATGTATGAATTAATTTTTAGCAGCATGAATATGTCATCATCATCATTGCGTGTGAAGGACTAATGTGAAAGCTGTTTGATTTATTGCCGTGCAAGATTAAGTGGTTTATAAAAGTAACAATGATAATTACGATGATTATTATTAGTAGTAGTAGTGGTAGCAGTACCTATCATTATATGATATATATGTCATATCATGATATGATGTTAAAGATGATGATGATGATGATTACTGTTATCATTATTAGAATCTATGTGTGTGTGTGAAAGATCAAACTGATATTATTACAGCCAAATCCACCCTCACTACGTGTATATACGATGAATAGAAACCTGCTGTCACCATGATCACCTCTGACAGTGCATGCTGCTCAGTTCATGATCATCAAGCTACTATCATTTTCGCCACAAGTGTATTTTCTAATGTATATTTTGATGTATTACATTTTGTCATATAGTTTTCTTTGTGTGAAATTCGAGTTGATCTTAATTAAGGAGCATGCCTTTACAATGCAGCGTCACCCCTTTTTTTTTTTTTTATATACTTTATTCCTGCCTGCAAGTGAATTTGTTCCTCCATCAAAGTAGGTATTTCTACAGAAGTTTGCCAGGGACAACCCGTTTGTTGCCGTGGGTTAGTTTACGAGCGTTAAGTGCTCGCTACACATAGGACCTCGGTTTATCGTCTATTCCGAATGACTTGGGTACATACAGACAGCCACTCGGGGTCTTTAGTTGAGGGGGAGTAAATATTGGTGAGGGTTAGATTCGAACCTGTGCGCTCAGATCTCTCTCGCTTCCTAGGCGGACGCGTCATTACTTGGTTACCACAGCTTGGTGTGTGTGTGTGTGTGTGTGTACTATCTTCATACTCACCACCTTCTTCTTTCTACCATCTTGTACCATGTGTGTGTGTGTGCGTGTGTGTGTATGAGTGTGACACATCTTGAGAGCTTTACACAAATAAATATATATATATATATATATATAATATATATATATATATATATATAGAGAGAGAGAGAGTTACAACGTTGTAGTTGTTGATCATTTTCAAGTGCAAAATAAATGATCACAATGGTAAAGTTAGATGACAATGGTTTCTCATTTTTGTTTGGCTGTGCAGATGCTGAACATTACCCTGGACGGTACAGTCCCTCTGGGAAAAGCTTTCACCGTGAAGTGGCAATGATTAAGAGCAGCACCCCGGGTAGTTTATTCCACGGAGTCCACCCGTTTCATCACCATCCTTCATCATAGTCTTTCCAGCCTGCTTCGTTCGCCTCCATGCTTTTTTTTTTTTTTTTTGTTTCATGTTTTTCCGTGGTACTCGAAGTTCAGAGAGAAAGAGAGAGAGTGTGTGTGTAAGGAGAGAGAGAGAGAGAGAGAGAGCGAGCGTGTGTAAGGAGAGAGAGAATGAGAGAGAGAGGTGCAATTTATAAATTCATACACACCGTCACTTTCAGATTCCACATTTTTATACTCCATATTTCATACTACAAAAAAGATGGGGAACGTGTGCGTGCGTGCGTGTGTGGGTGTGTAATGGAGCTTCATTTACAAATGCAACACTGAATGACTCAAGTTTGCGTGTCAAAGTGATGGCTCATGAGAATGATAAACCAGTGAACAGTGAGTTCCGATTTCCTTCCCCGTTTTGGAAGTGACTTGATTTCCGGACAACTCCCGAATGTAAACAAACTTTCAAATGAGATTGTTTTTGGGTTTTCTATTTTTTTTTTTTTTTTTTTTTTTATAGCAGCACTGATGTCCTAAAAGCAGATGACTGGACGAAATTTTCATCGAATGAAAATATTTCCTTCTTTCTTGTTTGCTATTTGATATACAAAAGTTCTAGATCAAACGTCATTTCAGATGAAGTTGAAAGGCTGAAGATGCCTAGATTGAGGTTGTTTTCTGACCAGTTTGATCCAGTCCATAGGCCGTAGGCTTTGTTAAACGAATGCCTCTGGGGTTTTAAATTATATTCGTTTTTGACGACAAAGTTTGTTTGTAATGACGATTTTTTCCCACTTCTTTTACAATAGTTTACAGACAGACATAAGACATGCACGTGTTCTCATCAACCAGATCACATCCTCACTTACATACACACACACGCGCGCGCGCACGCACACGCACACACACCATCTAACAACTATACTCCAAAGCGACACTCACACAGGCTGCTATTGGAAAGCGGTTCCTTGCTTCGGTTGGGGTCCACCAAGGCAGCCTTCTGTCTCCTATACTTTTTGACATATTCCTGGAATGCATCATGACTGATGCACTTTAAGATCACGCCAGCGCACACACACACACACACACACACACACAGAGCACGCGAGTACGGCACACAAACATTTTTTTCCGTAACAAGGTGTGTGCATACGGTTTATCTGTGTAACAAGCGCTGTAGGCAGTTGCTTTTTTTTTTTTTTCAACATATGTAAATATAACTTTTCAGTTTATTTCATGCAATTTGTGAATGTAAGTAGATCTGTTAGTATAATTCTTCAGTGTGCTTAAACGATGTACAATCGCATTTGTGCTGTTCGGGTCATAACATATATGGCATGTCCAGCACTATTTGTTCGGTTTCAAGAGGTGTGTCAATACTGTGTAAACGCGCCCTCTCTGATTGTATATTCGAAGAAAATGGAAGACAAAAGCTTTGTTTTTGTATAAAAAGTTAGGCGTGCGTGCGCTATCATTCTCACAAGTTCCACTAGTTAATGAATGACAACAAAATAAATACAATAATACAAAAAAGAACTGTATGAATATTCTCCAATCTAACATTCCCTTATCATAAACTGATGAAGTATGTCGGGGTTTGAACGTATATGATAGTGAAAATACTAGATTGATAGAATCTGGATAAACTGTCTGGTTCTCCGAGAAGACTGAGAATCTTGCTTTTGAATTATGATTATTTCGTAAACTTATACATACCAGACGTTGGCTCTCTCTCTATCTATATATATACACACACATATATACACACATATGTATAAAAGCTATATAATGGTAGCCTTTTCTGTTTCTAATACATTTCAGCTTTTGATTTTAAGATAGATTTTGATTAGGACTGTATATTTCTTTTTTGCTTCAGTGATTAGTGTTCAGTTTAGAGAGCTATTAAAATAAACAGAAGATGAAGAGGAAATGGTTCCATCCGAGTTATGGGGATCTGCTCTTTGATGAAGTAAAAGACTGCTTCCCTTCAGCCGGTAGACGGCCACTTCAAAGAGCGACTCAGCTTTGTTGAGCGCACCCCGACGTCCCAACACGCCGCCTTTCAAGGAACAAATTACTTTGAACTCACTGATCCATTTAGGACTCGTCACTCCTCAACCTCCACCCTCACACATTGACCGCCCAGTCCCATTCGCCTTGTCTTCTCCTTCACCCAGCGCAAATCAGGCAGGGTTGACTTTTTAAGCTAAACCAGGTCAGACTTTCGACTGAAAACGCAGACATTAGGGCCTATTGTGTGTGTGTGTAGGACTCGTCACTCCCCAACCTCCACCCTCACACATTGACCGCTCAGTCCCATTCGTCTTGTCTCTCTTCACCCAGCGCAAAGCAGGCAGGGTTGACTTTTTTTTTTTTTTTTTTTTAGCTAAACCAGGTCAGACGTTCGATTGAAAACGCAGACATTAGGTCCTATTGTGTGTTTCTCTCTCTTCTCTCTCTGTACGTATGTGTGCGTGCATGAGTGCATGCGCGCGCGCGCGTGTTTGTGTGTATGGTTCAGATATATAAATGAAGGTGGGGGAGATAGCATATATGGCTACATGCACACACATGTAGCAAGTGTGCTTCGTCCGTAGAAGTAGTCAATCCATTGAAAGAGCGTAAAAGGAAGCAGTCCGCCTAATAAAATAAGAATCCATAACATCAATCTTTTAATTTTCGTTTTATTTAACTGACTTGTCAACAACACATTTATGAATTACAATTATCATAAACGCTCACTGGCACAGTCATCGACTGCGAGGTCCGTCCCAAGTCAATTGAAACACTGGGGAGATATGAAATTACAACTGGTACAGCTGTGGGTTGTACACATTATTGTACATACCTGCTAACTGCTTTTACTTTGGATGAAGATTATCGTAGACATGACAAGAACTGGTCACACTACAGCGGGTTCTGGAAGGAAGGGGTAGAGGGTGTTTTGAGGGAAGTGGTAAAGGGTGGATAGAGGTAAGCGTTATATATAACATCAATCAAAGGAATATCATAGGTTAAATCTCTCTGAGTGGGGTCTGATGAAATCATTCTCGATGTTAAACAGATCAGGCCCCCTCAACACAGTGCAGTAATTGAGTTGTGTAGAAGTAGTTTTGTTTTTTTCGGCGTGGTATTCGGTTTTATTTCCACCAGAAGGAGTCACTGAAATCCCACTATCGCTTCTGGCATAACTGGAAACAAACCACCATGAGCATACGACATGAAGAAAACATTAACGAGACGACGACTGTTAAAAGCAGTGTATAATCCATCGTTGCTGTCTGAATGCATTACGGCTCCAAACAAGCAGCAAATAATGGGCCGATAATCATAACCAACCCCCACCCCTTCCCTTAAAGAAATGAAAACAAACCGCGCTGTACAACATCGATACAAAGCATGAAGTGACGAGAGTTCCCTTTCTCTCGTTCTCACCTTTTAAAGACACGTTCGACAATGGTCAGTTCCTCTTTATGTACAACGTTTTCAGTCACAAGTTGCAGGTAAAATAATTGGACTCGTTTCCGCTCGAAGTGCTTCAGCGGTCGCGGGTGATCATTGTCCAAAACCGTTTAGTGTCTCGCAATCAGTAATCTGATTTTTCTATTTGAAATTGGGGTTTCCTCTTAAAAGGAGATTTATTTGTAAACATAATGCCGTGTAAAGAGACGGGCTGTCTTGATGTCGTGTGTTCTTTAACGTGCGCAATTTACACTTCGCATGCGGGACCCTCGCTTTCTTGCCTCATCCGAATGTCAACCAGACCACTATTCAAAGAGTGAGAAGTATACATCCTGGTCCTTGCGTGAATAAAACCTACGGCTCTCGTTTCTTTACCTGGCGTTTTATCCAGAAGGCCAACAGATGTTTCTTTCATTATAATTTTTTTGTTTATATAGTTGAAATTGTGTCTCATTCCATAAAGTTTGGTCCCCCGTCACGATCGAAGACCCAGCCAGCCATACCGTCGGTAGACGATTTCAACCCCAGGGGAAAATTCAAAACATGTACATGCTTAACTGTCCTACAGAGCACTGCTGACCACAAAAGCTTTTAATTAGCAGGTACTTGGCTATGTGTAGATCGCATCACTCACGAGTTCATTCCTTTTATCTCACTGTGTTAAGCCTCAGTTCTCTTTCCTAAATTAGAATGTCAACCAACTTCAGCCCATTACTGTTATCTCCGCGATCACGAAAGGATGGTGTCCACGGCAATTTAACTTAACTTTATTTTTCTCTCTGAATCGGCGAATCCCAAAGACCCCTTTCACTGAGTAGCTTTGTTGAGGCAAGCTCTCTGAAGCAACGTATCCCAAAGAGTCCTTTCATTGAGGAGCTTTCCTGAGGCAAACTCTCTGAAGCAGAGAATCCCAAGGAGTCTTCATAGAGGAGCTTTGCAGAGGCATGCTAACAGAAGCAGCAAATTTCGCAAGTCCTTTCATTGAGGAACATTTCCTAAGGCAAGCTCTCTGAAACAGCGATAAGAGATGGAGTCTAAATCTTCAAAGCCTCCCTGGAACTAACTGAACCAACGAAGCGCACGCGTTTGCTCGCTCAGGTTAACGAAATCCAAGGAACCAACCGACTCCGTCTGAAGAGCGTCGCAGATGGACAATAGTAGTTGCGCGAAGAAAGTCACAGGAGCTGTAGCTATGAAGGGCGTTCTGCGGAGTTAATGTGAAGCAGCGAAAACACTTTAGGTAGGAAACAATGGTCCTCTACAGGACTCAACACAGAGGGGGAGCGAGGGAGGGATAGAGAGTCTTGACGAAGCAGCGACGACGTTTCTAGGAGCTGTTCCTTCGAAGGGCGTTTTATTTATTTATTTTTTTTTTTGCTGAGCAGAGCCGATGTGAGTGAGTGAGAGTCAGTCCGTCCGTCCGTCCGTTCCCCCTCGAGGAGTGGGTGATCATACATGCGCCCCGTTGTGGTCCAGCTCGGTGGACTGGGTGATGGGGGTCCTCATCTTGATGCGGAACTTGCCCTGGCCGTAGGTGCTCTCGTGCAGCAGGTGGCTGCGCTCCTCGCGGTTGCACCGGAACACGCTGCGAAACTCCTTCTTGAACTTGGCTGGAACGAACGAAAGGTGCTGGGATGGTGGTCAATGGTCAGAGGCATGCTTGTGTGTAGGTTTAACTTTGATGTGCATGAGTATGATTATGCATGTGTCTTAATTTTCTTTATCAGGTTGGGTTTTTTTCTCTTTCTGCAGATTCCACTAGCTCGACAGCCCTGATCTGGCCCTGTGTGGTGGGTTAGGCTTCACGTAACAATGAGCGAAAGAATGAAAGAAAGAAATGGAACGAGGGATTTGACTAAAACGTAAATAACAGCTTTTACTGTTAATCCCAATTTTCTCCCCAGAGAAAGAAAGAAAGATGTAACGAGGATTTGGCTAAAATGTTAAAGAAAGACAGCTCAATCTGTTAATCCCAATTTTCTCCCCTCTTCTCTCCCTGGCATTTTCAAACTTGGGTAGATATAAAACTGGAATTTTATTTCTCTTTCGTGCCCTTTACTGATTCAAGCATAAAAAAGTAGATATATTAAAAGAGAGAATGATCCTCGCCTGTTATATCTCAGCACAGATAGACAAGTATTCCATCGATATAAATTATCCACGAAAAAGATACACGCAAAGGGAAAAAAACACGTTGCGGTCACGGTTAAGTAACGCATAGCAGGCCAATAAGAGCACACGGAAGAAAACTACCAACAGACAGACATCTACTGACCACTCATGAAATTGTAGACCACAGGATTGAAGGCAGAGTTGAAGTAGACGAGCCAGTGGGCAGCGGAAAAGACGATGGGCAGTCCCTCCCAGTTCCTGATATGCTCCAGACTGTCCGTGTGCCTGTCACAATGACCACAGATGCTGATGTAAAAACAATGAAAGCAGAGGAGAAGAAGCTGAGGGACCGAGTGACGGAGAAACGGGGGGGAGGGGGGGGGCATTGTCATCACCATCTGTCTCAGCATCGTAAGCAATACCTTGGAATAAAGACGAATCTGGCACTAACAACTAGAATCATCATCACGCTTGATGGAATTTTCACGAGGTCAAAGAATAACGATGGGACGGAAAGTAATCATTGCCAACCTAATGAGAGCAAAGCTGACCAGATGTGAGATGCTGTATAACCAAAAATGAAAAAAAAAAGTTTTCGTCGTCATTATCACCATCATGTAGAGGGTGACGTGAAGTTGAGGGCAATAATGCTATTTAATGGGCAAAGAATAGCGAGCGGGAAACAAAAGAACATTGCCAATCATCATCGTCATTATCATTCGTCATGACGAGCGTTACCTGAGGGCAAAGATGAGATTGAGGAGGCAAGGTATAGAAAGCAGGAAACAAAAGATCAATGGCAATCATCAGTGCAGTGTCATGACGACCGTCACCTGTGGGCAAAAAATGGGACAAGGTAGAGCAGCGGCAAACAAAAAAACAGCGCCAATCATCGTTGTCAGTATCGTCATCATCGTCGTGATGAGCGTTACATGATAGAAAAGATGGGG